>NC_037643.1:9601962-9914712 GCF_003254395.2 Apis mellifera | reverse complement strand
TCAAATTATATCATATATCATATTATCACATCTTGTTAGTTTTCAATACATGTCACTTATGATTGATAGTAATAACAAACCAAAATTTAATGAATCAGCATCCGCCCGTTAAATTCGAACTTCGGAAGCTCTTCGCAAACACCAGAGGGTTAATACAATCAGACCTGTTAGAAATATCCTTTGTTTGTATTTACCGTGTATAGAGAAATTGGTTCAGTTTATCGAAGGAAATAGGGACAGAAACTTGAGAGTATTAGAATGGCTTTAGGGTATATTTTTCCAGGCTAGTGGATAAAACTGTACGAGTATATATAGAGAGCTCTTACTTTTTTATTTCGATATTCTTTTCTGTAGATAATCAATGAAGAACCACGCAATGCGTTTGATCAATTAACACAATTAAATTTTTAATTTCAATATAAATTCGTTTTAAATATATAAAAATCGCTAATATATTTTTATTCGACGAATAACCACATTAGCTACGAGATAATAATAAAATAAGAAAGGAAATTGATGAAATAAAGTATAATAAAAATATAATAAAAAATAATATAATAAAAAATAAAGGCTGGAACATATAAAAAAAAAAAGAAAAATATTTTTATATTTTTGCAAATAAATCCAAAATGTATATTACACATTTATTGACTCTTGTCATTTCCACTACAGTTTTTATTTACCAGAGGCGAAACATATTTTCGCCTTTTATTTTTGCTTAATAATTTATTAAAAATTTATTTAAAAATGTAACATTTATTACTGTTACGCTTTACATGCAAATATTTATAGGAACGATATAAACGCAGCAATATTTTGAACTTTATGTTTTATATGACGTATGATATTATCCGAAAAAAAATCGTCGAAATTTTAATGCCATTCGTTTCTACGAATTTGAATCACGGAGATTATTTCATGTTAATTTCGTGATGCAATGCCTGTGATATTTACGCGTTGTTGTACAAAAGGAAGCTGAAACAAGAAGGGAGAGGGAGGGGAGGATTTTAGTGGAGAATCATAAATTTTTCCATTTTACGTGTACCGCGATGTATAAATCCAACAGCGGAAACTAAATCTCAATGTACAAAATGTGCGCCTAGATCGTTGATTGTGAAATACGCAGAAAGTAGCGTCGAATTTTCCACGCAACTGAGAACAAACAATGGATGAAATACATTCGTAGAAGTCATTATCGTATGATAAATCTGTAATACCTTATATCGCGTTGAAACGAATGTTTTCGTTATAATTTATAGATAATAATAATTTATAATTTGTTTTTCAAAATAAATAAATAATGGGAGAAGGTATTCAAACATATCAATGGGATAAATAAATAAAACGATAAAACAAAATAATTTTTAAAATTGTATGAATTTAATAAATTATCGCGAATATGAAAATTATGGATATACCAATTAAATTGTCATTATCGTTTTGAAAATGTAAATGTTTGAATTGCACGGTTGAAATAAACAGTTCGTATGAATCAATATATTGCCATCATTTCCAAGCTGACATTCTTGTTGATATCTTATTTAATTTTGCATATTTTAATTCTGGTAGCGTTGAAGACTCGCAGAATAATTTGTAATAATAGATCTCTATTCTGTAAATTCTACCATCCCATATTTTATTATATTTGTTGATTCTACTTTAATTATTTATTTAAATTACGAGTAAATAATAATATAATAGATAACTTAACAATTTTAACAATTATCAGATTTTAGAGATATATAAAACGAAATAAGCTATTCATCATGAATAGGAAATTATCTATACTTTTCGAATAGGATTAAATTCTTTTCCACGATTATTGTAAATTAAAATTACTTAAAAAGGTAAATAGTTTGCGTCGTGTACAGGATTATATAAATAAATGTTTCTCTGCAACAGCAGCCATAAAACTTGGTCTGCTGGCAACATTAGACCAGTGCACAGCTGTATGCGTCACGTGTAGTCGTGTTAACCTTGGAATATATTTTCACTACTTTGTTAAAAGCGACAGATACGTACTTCAAATTAAAGTTAATTTCCATTAGAATTAATGACGTTGAATTTTAATTCAATGATTTAGCTACAATATCACAATTTTCAGACGATAAATTTATTAAAAATTTGATAAATCAACCAGGATAGAATAATCAAAATATATTAATAACATCATAATGTTAAATATTATACATCATAGAGACAAGAGATTCGATATAAATTTTCATAACACAAAATGTTGTTATAATAAATAAAAAGAGAAAAGAGAACGTGAAAAATTTAACCATTGAAATTTACAAAAAAAAAATTATATATTAAACATATCTTATATTATATATAAATAAAATTACGATGAGACAAAGAACAATCTTAAAATAAACACTTTTCAATCGGTTGAAATTAATAATTAATTCTTCTCCAACGAATATTCAGGAATGATTTCATCTCAGGGACCAGCATATTCGGTTTCAACAGAGTAAAAGAGCTCGAAGTTTCCAACTTGAGACGGGTCCCAAAGAAGATCGACCCCATGGGATCGCGATGCATTCGAACGGAAACACCCCGCCGTTCGTGATCGATTTCCAGTTCGAGAGCTCGAGGATGGGCAAAAAGGGCCGCGTGATCGATGGAACCAGCTCGTGTTCCTTGTTTTTTTTTTGTGTGCCAGTTCGAAAACAGTTTCAAGTTGGGGAATTCGCGTTCGAATTCATTCCATCGATTCAATTATTCCACGATAAATCCGCGAGTGGTGACCAGTTATCGAAAAAAATCAAGAATCAATTGAAGAACATTCACTTAAATTTGAGCGAATTGGAAATAAGATGAATCGAATAATAAAAAATTCGTAATCAAAGAATTAATCACGACAAAAAAAAAAGTATATAAATGAATCGTACTGGAAATAATGTAATAAATTCGTAATTAAGAGATTAATTAAAATACAAAAAGAAAATTTAATAAAATAAAAGATATTTAGCGTAATAATCTTTATGAAACAATATCATTCACGATTAATTATCATTCATTTTTAAAAAATATATCGAATTTGAAAATTTCCAATTTCGTAGATTCGACTTCAAGAGATTGCGTAATATAAAAATTTAAATTCGACGAGTGAATGTAATTCGAGGAGGAAAACTTCTTACAGAGATACAGCGGAACGTCATACAAGTGGAATAAGTTTTAAACTTGATCGATCTGAAGTGATACGTATACTCGATTATGCAGACGCGAAAACAACACGAATTCTGCATCATTGTTATTATTTCTGTTACGTTGATACATTTCGATGATGGATTTTAACGAATGTTTATATCAATCTTTCTTCAAATTCTCACTTGTACATTCTTCCAATTCATTATAAAAATAAAATATCAATCACAAAAAATTCCAATCAATATTCAATCTTCTTCATCCTTTGTTGTCATCAATTTTTTTCTAAATGCATTTACAATTTACATTTTCCAATCGATTCGAAAAATAAAATCTAATCGTCGATCGATTTGACAGATTTTTTTTTTTTTTTTAATACCAAACATATATCGAATAATAATTAGAAAAAATCGACACTCTCATTTATCATTCCATCTACTTTTTCTTCTTCTTCTTCTTTTTCTTCTTCTTCTTCTTCTTCTTCTTCAGCCTTGGTGAAATTTTTCCAGCCGCTCGTTTTGACGAAAACAAATGTATCCGGGTTTGACATCAATGCACAAATACGATCCTCAATGGCCGTTAACCAATTCGCGTGCACCGCGTCATTATGCAAGCGTCGCGTCACTCGTTAACGAATGATTGATCGCCAACCGATGTAATCCCCGGCTGGTGGTTATCGCGAGATCAAATTGATACGCCTTCGACAGAGTGACGTGACCTTCAATGAAAATTACCAGGCATTAACGATCGAGTGCTTTTGTCAGGCTTGACGATCCCTCGTCGAGGGATGTTTCCGCGAATTTTGCAAAAATTTTCGTTCAATCCGTCGATCAAATCTTCGAACGAAGCCAAATATTTACGCAACCGTGATATGTTTTCATCTGGATATAATTTTAAAGAGAATTAAATCAAACTGACCTTGAAACTTCTTGACTTCAACGTGAAACTGTCGATACTTGACGGAATGTGCTACACTTGAGGGGTATCCGCATAAGGGGATGAAGATTTACTCTCGTCGCTTTTGCGATGGAATAATTTTAATGAAGAAATAATTTCATGCTTATTTATGGAAATCTTTTTCATTCACTTTTGAATTATCTTTGAGGAGAAATATTCTATGATCTCCTTTCATTTTTCAATCTTTTAAGCTTGTTACGTATTCAATGTAAGTTATTCCAAAAATTTATCTTTTTAATATCTTCGTGATTTCATTTTTTTCTGGAACAATGATCGAATTGGATCATATTTCAATGTTCAAATTCATCATATAAGTGATTCGAAGTTGAAGACGAGATTTGATTCTTTAAAAAATAGAGAAATTTAATAATAACAACTTGATATTATTAGATCTTAATTTTTCGATTATTATGAATAATCATTGAAAGTCCATCCCATAGACAGAATAAATTTTTCGTTTGTATCTACAAAGTGCCTATCAGAAATTCGTTGTCAAAATTCCATACGCAAATTTGTCGCGAATTTCTATTCGATCAAATCGAAAACAGTTCTTCATTTGTCTGACCGGTATAATAAATGGGCGTGGCTGATAGCTTGATCATGGCCAACTCTCGCAAATTATCGACAAAATCATTGCATTCAGTTGCGCGCGTTGCACCAGCTGGAAATTTCGGAGAAGCCATTATCTCGGCTTATTGCTCGTTATGGTCGCGTTTCTTCTTTTTTCCCCCTCCAATCCCGGCTTCGGCCTCATTAGCAATTGAATGTAAGGGAGGAATCGTTCCCCGGATTGAATCGGCAGAAAGGAAACATAAACGTGGAAGAGGATCGAAAGAATCGAGATGCTCGGCTTCAACGACGTTGTTTGACCGGAAAAAGTTCCCTAATGAACGGAAGTGGATAGTAACACGGGAGCTGATGACTCTATTAGTGGAATACCGAGGGATACTTTGTTGGAGGAATAATGAGAGAGAGAGAGAGATAGAGAGAGATAGAGAGAGAGAGAGAGAGAGAGAGAGAGAGAGAGAGAGCTATCAATGTGGTCAATGTTTACATTGATTGCTTTGTAATTTCTTCTTTTTTTCTTTTTTCTATTATAATAAATTTTGTAACGATGGATTATTGTTTGTAATAGTATTTGAAATACAATTTAAAAAAATAAAAGAGAAAAAATAAAATAGATATGGGAATTAATTTTATATATGTATGTATGTTAATTATCTTTTCTAATAATTTTTGAAATTTAAAGAAGAGAATTGAAATGAATTGCATTTATTAAAATTCGAATCTTATAATGTTTTGGTGATTTATTTATTCATTTATTGTAAATGAAATTTGAAGCTATTGAAATTTGTAACGATGAACGCATTCTGAGATTTATGATGAGAAACGAGATGTAAAAGATGAGAAACGAAATGATAAATGTGTAAGGATATATTTTATTGTGAAAGAAGAAAAACGAAATGTGCAAAATGGGAAAATTTAATAACATATGCAATATTTAACAATACTTTCTGAAATTTTTTGTAAAAAAAGAAAAGAATAAAATTTAGTTCTTCATTTTGTATATAAAATACTTTTTATAAAATATAAAAAATTCGATTGTCTTCTCTACTATTTCCATATAAAAGTTATAATTAGCATCGTGTTAATAGACGAAAAAAGTAAGTAAAGTAAGTAAGAAAGTAAAATAAAGTTCGTAGAAAAAATATGGATATGCTCCATAAAAGCACCGTAAGTAAAAGTATGTTTTGAAAAACGGGTCAGCCAAGAGTCTACTGTGAAAGAAAGAATATAAGGAAGTTTACCTTAGAAATATGAGCTTATATATTGTTTAAATAAGAGATTTCATTTGTTTCATATCTTGAGATTTCATATCTTTCCTTTGTTTCATTCGGACAATTACAAATCTTTTTAATTCTACTAAATATTTTTACAGAGAAACTTTCACGAGGAACATGTACACTATATTTCATTCAAATTATACATCAAATGGAAAGCATGATTCAATCAGATAGAATAATAATCGAAATTTGTCTATTAACAATTATATTTCAATTTATTTTGAACAATATTCTGCAATTAATCACAAATGTAATCAAATTGTGTCAAGAGAAAGATAAAATCCATATAGATCAACTAATTACATCTTAAATTTCAATTTGTATCGACTGACAAATTGTATAATCAATTTTGTTGCATAATTATTACTATTTACTATATAATTATCTAAATAAAATCTTGTAATTAAATTTTAATGATGTTCAAATTATTCAAAAATAAATATAATTTCAAAATAGCTTTATTAAATTTGAAAGCAGAAATTATATTTGATAAATCTATTTTTAATTTTTTATCTTCAATAATATCAAAAGGTAGAAGCCTGTTTTAATATATTAAAATTGAAAAGACTGTTTTCCTGTAAAAATTATAAAATATGAATTATCAAGATCTTATATTACAAAATAGATAATTAATATTTAACGCAATTTTCAAATAATTTAATACATAAAAGAGTTTTCCAATAATTGAGAAATTTTTAAAGCATTTTTTAATCTTGCGACGTAATATGAAGCCTTCATTGAGTTTAAGAGAAAAAGTTTCTCAAGTAGATCACAGGACAATGGCCGTATCTATTCTTTCAAGAATTTAAAAAATGGGACAGTGTCTTTGTTCCAAGATCAAGAAAATCGTGCCAAGAACTAAAAAAAAAAAAAAAAAAAAAAGGGAAACAAGTAACAGAATATCTTTTAAAGAACAGGAAACGGAAATTATTGATGGTGCAACATTATATACAACAAATCTTGATTATAAATAACTTAATAGTTTTTTTTATCAAAAATAGTAAGCTGTTTTCATTTATACATTATGCAAAACACATATGAAACAAATAAAAACAACGAATTAAATTTCGCAAAGTTTTGTATGCTATCTGAAAAGAAAAGTAATTACACAGTACTATGTCCCTTTTGAATCTACTTAAATATTAATTAAAACATTTTTTAATATTTCCAAAAACAAACATGATACATCAGATAATGCTATTCGGACACCTGGTATTATATAATATATGCATAATATATTATGCAATAGGCTATTAAAAACAATCGAGCTACTCTAATAAAAAAATAAAACAGTGCCTGAATTCTTCAAAAAAAAAAAAAAAATGATAAAAAACGCATAAAAAATAGCAATTCTCATGATAGCAGATAAGTATGCAAATAGTATATATCTAACTTTATATAAATTGTGAAAAAAAATGTTTAAACACTCTGAAAAGACTAAAAAGAATGGTAAAAAAAAAATGAATACCGGAACGGTAAATATATGACAAAAAAGTAAAAACTCCTTTTAAGATATATTTTAAGATATATTATATTTTTAAAATATATTCTCCTAATACAAAATCGAATTTTTAACCAAAACTTTCATCCGATAGAAATTCATTCAGAAATTTCTAAGAATTTAACGTCAGTTCCAAGAATTTTAAAAATTCCGAGAATTTGACATCAGCTCCAAGAATTTTAGGGATTCCGAGAATTTGACGTCATTTCTCGGAAAAATTTTTCGATCGACCTCCTATCGTACCATGTTCTCCTAATACAAAGAATTTTTGGACAAATCTTTTTCAATCGCTCACAGAATTTCGATCTCAATCTTTTTTATTGAATATCTCGCTTATTCTGCATAATATGAAAAAATGCTTGCAATAAAAGTTGAACGGCTTTGAAAGGGCTATATTCCGGTGATCTCAGTTTTTTCGTAGCACGACTCATAAAAAAGTTCAATGTTAATTATATTTCTTTAATTGGAATCGTATAATTTTTAATGCATCAATCGATGTATCGCTATATTTTCCGTAAAAAAGCTTTAAGGCGTATATAGAAAAAATCTTTAGTTTAAAAGATATTCAATTAAATTTAATTATTTTCTAAACTATAAGATTTTTGCCATATATGCCTTATTTTTTAGAGGTTACAAGCTTAAAAAGTAAGTATATAAAAAATAAATATAAAACAGATTTATTATATTCTATGACACGATTTTAGTAAAATAATTAAATAAAATTTTGTTACAGAAACAACTTCAGAATGGAAGAAGTATATTAAGGCAAGCAGAAGTATTTTACGAATAATTTTGTAAATAAGCACTAACAATGTCAATGTAAATGTATATGTAAAAAGTGTAAAAAATATGAAATATAAATAAAATCTCTAATATTTGTGAGCAATCCGCATTTTTTTATTTATATCCCAATCCCCAAATTCCTATTAATTTCCTATCTTTTGACGTCATTTCTAAGAATTTCAGCGATTCCGAGAATTTGCCGTCATTTCTTGGAAAAATTTTTCGAACGACTTCCTGTCATATCATGTTCTCCTAATACAAAATCGAGTTTTTGGTCAAAAATTTTCCTTCGGTCGCGGGAATTTCGACATTAATACTTTTTGTTAAATATCTCGTTTATTATTCAGAATATTAAAAAATGTTTCAAATAAAAGTTGAATGGTTTCGAAAAGGCTATATTCTGACGCTCTCATTTTTTTAGTAGGTTGACCAATAAAGAGCTTTTCAAGCACAACTTTATTTTTTTTACTGATAACATGTATTTTTTAAAGCACCAATCGATGGAGCATAAAATTTCCTATAAAAAAGTATTAACCCACTTATACCGAAAAACCATTAGTTTAAAAGATATAGCAAAAATTAAAAATTTTTAGAAGGTCGACCTCCTGTCATATCATGTTCTCCTAATACAAAATCGAGTTTTTGGTCAAAAATTTTCCTTCGGTCGCGGGAATTTCGACATTAATACTTTTTGTTAAATATCTCGTTTATTATTCAGAATATTAAAAAATGTTTCAAATAAAAGTTGAATGGTTTCGAAAGGGCTATATTCTGACGCTCTCATTTTTTTAGTAGGTTGACCAATAAAGAGCTTTTCAAGCACAACTTTATTTTTTTTACTGATAACATGTATTTTTTAAAGCACCAATCGATGGAGCATAAAATTTCCTATAAAAAAGTATTAACCCACTTATACCGAAAAACCATTAGTTTAAAAGATATAGCAAAAATTAAAAATTTTTAGGAGGTCGACCTCCTGTCATATCATGTTCTCCTAATACAAAATCGAGTTTTTGGTCAAAAATTTTCCTTCGGTCGCGGGAATTTCGACATTAATACTTTTTGTTAAATATCTCGTTTATTATTCAGAATATTAAAAAATGTTTCAAATAAAAGTTGAATGGTTTCGAAAGGGCTATATTCTGACGCTCTCATTTTTTTAGTAGGTTGACCAATAAAGAGCTTTTCAAGCACAACTTTATTTTTTTTACTGATAACATGTATTTTTTAAAGCACCAATCGATGGAGCATAAAATTTCCTATAAAAAGTATTAACCCACTTATACCGAAAAACCATTAGTTTAAAAGATATAGCAAAAATTAAAAATTTTTAGGAGGTCGACCTCCTGTCATATCATGTTCTCCTAATACAAAATCGAGTTTTTGGTCAAAAATTTTCCTTCGGTCGCGGGAATTTCGACATTAATACTTTTTGTTAAATATCTCGTTTATTATTCAGAATATTAAAAAATGTTTCAAATAAAAGTTGAATGGTTTCGAAAGGGCTATATTCTGACGCTCTCATTTTTTTAGTAGGTTGACCAATAAAGAGCTTTTCAAGCACAACTTTATTTTTTTTACTGATAACATGTATTTTTTAAAGCACCAATCGATGGAGCATAAAATTTCCTATAAAAAAGTATTAACCCACTTATACCGAAAAACCATTAGTTTAAAAGATATAGCAAAAATTAAAAATTTTTAGGAGGTCGACCTCCTGTCATATCATGTTCTCCTAATACAAAATCGAGTTTTTGGTCAAAAATTTTCCTTCGGTCGCGGGAATTTCGACATTAATACTTTTTGTTAAATATCTCGTTTATTATTCAGAATATTAAAAAATGTTTCAAATAAAAGTTGAATGGTTTCGAAAGGGCTATATTCTGACGCTCTCATTTTTTTAGTAGGTTGACCAATAAAGAGCTTTTCAAGCACAACTTTATTTTTTTTACTGATAACATGTATTTTTTAAAGCACCAATCGATGGAGCATAAAATTTCCTATAAAAAAGTATTAACCCACTTATACCGAAAAACCATTAGTTTAAAAGATATAGCAAAAATTAAAAATTTTTAGGAGGTCGACCTCCTGTCATATCATGTTCTCCTAATACAAAATCGAGTTTTTGGTCAAAAATTTTCCTTCGGTCGCGGGAATTTCGACATTAATACTTTTTGTTAAATATCTCGTTTATTATTCAGAATATTAAAAAATGTTTCAAATAAAAGTTGAATGGTTTCGAAAGGGCTATATTCTGACGCTCTCATTTTTTTAGTAGGTTGACCAATAAAGAGCTTTTCAAGCACAACTTTATTTTTTTTACTGATAACATGTATTTTTTAAAGCACCAATCGATGGAGCATAAAATTTCCTATAAAAAAGTATTAACCCACTTATACCGAAAAACCATTAGTTTAAAAGATATAGCAAAAATTAAAAATTTTTAGGAGGTCGACCTCCTGTCATATCATGTTCTCCTAATACAAAATCGAGTTTTTGGTCAAAAATTTTCCTTCGGTCGCGGGAATTTCGACATTAATACTTTTTGTTAAATATCTCGTTTATTATTCAGAATATTAAAAAATGTTTCAAATAAAAGTTGAATGGTTTCGAAAGGGCTATATTCTGACGCTCTCATTTTTTTAGTAGGTTGACCAATAAAGAGCTTTTCAAGCACAACTTTATTTTTTTTACTGATAACATGTATTTTTTAAAGCACCAATCGATGGAGCATAAAATTTCCTATAAAAAAGTATTAACCCACTTATACCGAAAAACCATTAGTTTAAAAGATATAGCAAAAATTAAAAATTTTTAGGAGGTCGACCTCCTGTCATATCATGTTCTCCTAATACAAAATCGAGTTTTTGGTCAAAAATTTTCCTTCGGTCGCGGGAATTTCGACATTAATACTTTTTGTTAAATATCTCGTTATTATTCAGAATATTAAAAAATGTTTCAAATAAAAGTTGAATGGTTTCGAAAGGGCTATATTCTGACGCTCTCATTTTTTTAGTAGGTTGACCAATAAAGAGCTTTTCAAGCACAACTTTATTTTTTTTACTGATAACATGATTTTTTAAAGCACCAATCGATGGAGCATAAAATTTCCTATAAAAAAGTATTAACCCACTTATACCGAAAAACCATTAGTTTAAAAGATATAGCAAAAATTAAAAATTTTTAGGAGGTCGACCTCCTGTCATATCATGTTCTCCTAATACAAAATCGAGTTTTTGGTCAAAAATTTTCCTTCGGTCGCGGGAATTTCGACATGAATACTTTTTGTTAAATATCTCGTTTATTATTCAGAATATTAAAAAATGTTTCAAATAAAAGTTGAATGGTTTCGAAAGGGCTATATTCTGACGCTCTCATTTTTTTAGTAGGTTGACCAATAAAGAGCTTTTCAAGCACAACTTTATTTTTTTTACTGATAACATGTATTTTTTAAAGCACCAATCGATGGAGCATAAAATTTCCTATAAAAAAGTATTAACCCACTTGTACCGAAAATCCGTTAGTTTAAAAGATATAGCAAAAATTAAAAATTTTTAGGAGGTCGACCTCCTGTCATATCATGTTCTCCTAATACAAAATCGAGTTTTTGGTCAAAAATTTTCCTTCGGTCGCGGGAATTTCGACATTAATACTTTTTGTTAAATATCTCGTTTATTATTCAGAATATTAAAAAATGTTTCAAATAAAAGTTGAATGGTTTCGAAAGGGCTATATTCTGACGCTCTCATTTTTTTAGTAGGTTGACCAATAAAGAGCTTTTCAAGCACAACTTTATTTTTTTTACTGATAACATGCATTTTTTAAAGCACCAATCGATGGAGCATAAAATTTCCTATAAAAAAGTATTAACCCACTTATACCGAAAGCCATTAGTTTAAAAGATATAGCAAAAATTAAAAATTTTTAGGAGGTCGACCTCCTGTCATATCATGTTCTCCTAATACAAAATCGAGTTTTTGGTCAAAAATTTTTCAATACTCCCGGAATTTCATTCTGAATCTTTTTTATTGAATATTCTGCATAATATGAAAAAATACTTAAATACTTACAATAAAAGTTGAACTGCTTTGAAAGGGTTATGTTCTGGTGATCTCAGCTTTTCCGTAACTGGATTCATTAAAAAATTATCAACGTTAATTATATTTCTTTAATTGGAATCGTATAATTTTTAATGCATGAATCGACTATCGCTGTAAAAAAGGAGAATACTTCGTTAGCCTTAAGGCATATATAGCACAAAACCATTAAATTAAAAGATATTCAATTATATTTATTTGTTTTCTAAAGTTCTAACTAAACTTCTTTCTAAACTAATCAGTTTTTTGCTACACATGGTTGAAATTTTTTTAAAGAATATATTAAGAAACAATAACTGATGAATTAAAAAATATATAGTCCTATTTCAAGAAAAAACATTCACATTCATAACATTTCAACGTTTCTCTGTATAAAAAAATAAAGAGCAACAAAGTATACCTGCCTTGAAAATTAACATTTAACTTTTATTCGAACTATTTTTTGATAATACCAAAAACAAGCGAGATACACCAGGTAATGTTATTCGGACAATCAGTATAATGTATCATGTAATAAGGTATATAAAACAATCGAGATATTCCAAATAATAACAATACAGTCCTGAGTTTTTTAAGATTTAAAAAAATCATTAAAAAACATACTAAAAATAGTAGCATTCATGATAAAAAACAAGTTTTCAAGAAGTTAGTATCTAAATTTATATAAATTGTGAAAAAAAATGTTTTAAACCTCTGAAGATATGGCAACACTAAGACGAAAATTGTGCTTGAAAAGCTTTTTATTGGTCAACCTACTAAAAAAGTGAGAACGTCAAAATATAGCCCTTTCGAAATCATTCAACTTTTATTTGAAACATTTTTTAATATTCTGAATAATAAACGAGATATTTAACAAGAAGTATTAATGTTGAAATTCCCGCGACCGAAGGAAAATTTTTTACCAAAAACTCGATTTTGTATTAGGAAAACATGATATGATAGGAGGTTGACCTCCTAAAAATTTTTAATTTTTGCTAAATCTTTTAAACTAATGGTATAAGTGGGTTAATATTTTTTTATAGGAAATTTTATGCTTTAAAGCATCGATTGGTGCTTTAAAAAATGCATGTTATCAGTAAAAAAAATAAAGTTGTGCTTGAAAAGCTCTTTATTGGTCAATCTACTAAAAAAATGAGAGCGTCAGAATATAGCCCTTTCGAAACCATTCAACTTTTATTTGAAACATTTTTTAATATTCTGAATAATAAACGAGATATTTAACAAAAAGTATTAATGTCGAAATTCCCGCGACCGAAGGAAAATTTTTGACCAAAAACTCGATTTTGTATTAGGAGAACATGATATGATAGGAGGTCGACCTCCTAAAAATTTTTAATTTTTGCTATATCTTTTAAACTAATGGTTTTTCGGTATAAGTGGGTTAATATTTTTTTATAGGAAATTTTATGCTCCATCGATTGGTGCTTTAAAAAATACATGTTATCAGTAAAAAAAATAAAGTTGTGCTTGAAAAGCTCTTTATTGGTCAACTTACTAAAAAAATGAGAGCGTCAGAATATAGCCCTTTCGAAACCACTCAACTTTTATTTGAAACATTTTTTAATATTCTGAATAATAAACGAGATATTTAGCAAAAAGTATTAATGTCGAAATTCCCGCAACCGAAGGAAAATTTTTGACCAAAAACTGGATTTTGTATTCGGAGAACATGATATGACAGGAGGTCGACCTCCTAAAAATTTTTAATTTTTGCTATATCTTTTAAACTAATGGTTTTTCGGTATAAGTGGGTTAATACTTTTTTATAGGAAATTTTATGCTCCATTGATTGGTGCTTTAAAAAATACATGTTATCAGTAAAAAAAATAAAGTTGTGCTTGAAAAGCTCTTTATTGGTCAACCTACTAAAAAAATGAGAGCGTCAGAATATAGCCCTTTCGAAACCATT
This sequence comes from Apis mellifera, assembly GCF_003254395.2. Lineage (NCBI taxonomy): Eukaryota > Metazoa > Arthropoda > Insecta > Hymenoptera > Apidae > Apis > Apis mellifera. The sequence goes on along the minus strand of NC_037643.1, from coordinate 9,900,471 downwards.
CAACTTTTATTTGAAACATTTTTTAATATTCTGAATAATAAACGAGATATTTAACAAAAAGTATTAATGTCGAAATTCCCGCGACCGAAGGAAAATTTTTGACCAAAAACTCGATTTTGTATTAGGAGAACATGATATAATAGGAGGTCGACCTCCTAAAAATTTTTAATTTTTGCTATATCTTTTAAACTAATGGTTTTTCGGTATAAGTGGGTTAATACTTTTTTATAGGAAATTTTATGCTCCATCGATTGGTGCTTTAAAAAATACATGTTATCAGTAAAAAAAATAAAGTTGTGCTTGAAAAGCTCTTTATTGGTCAACCTACTAAAAAAATGAGAGCGTCAGAATATAGCCCTTTCGAAACCATTCAACTTTTATTTGAAACATTTTTTAATATTCTGAATAATAAACGAGATATTTAACAAAAAGTATTAATGTCGAAATTCCCGCGACCGAAGGAAAATTTTTGACCAAAAACTCGATTTTGTATTAGGAGAACATGATATGACAGGAGGTCGACCTCCTAAAAATTTTTAATTTTTGCTATATCTTTTAAACTAATGGTTTTTCGGTATAAGTGGGTTAATACTTTTTTATAGGAAATTTTATGCTCCATCGATTGGTGCTTTAAAAAATACATATTATCAGTAAAAAAAATAAATGGTAAAAAAGTAAATAGGAACGGTAAATGTTATATAAATGTGTAAAAACTCCTTTTAAATTATTCTTCTAATATACAATCGAATTTTCGACCAAAAGTTTCGTTCGATCGAAATTTATTCGGAAATTTCCAAGAGTTTTTGGAATTCCGAGAATTTGACATCATTTCTCGGAAAAATTTTTTGATCGATAAACATTTTACTATCGCTCAGAGAATTTCCATCTGAATTTTTTTTATTAAATATTTCGCTTATCCGTCGTAAAATCAAAAAATGTTTCGAATAAAAATTGGAGGATTTCAAAAGGATTATATTCTGATGTCCTCCGTTTTTTCGTAAATGAACTTATAAAAATATTGTCAAGAATGATTCATTCGAATAGAGTGTATTCCTCGAGCTTAAATTCACAAAAAGAATAATGGATCAGTTGCAACATTTTACCATTCTAAGAATTATTATTTTTTGAATATCGTTCATATAGAGTATCCATGACGATTTTAAATTATTAACGCGGAATGATTCGTGATTTTACATTTTTATCGAATACATGTTGATAAAAATGGAAAATTCGAGAATATGTACGATAGCGTTGAAAAATAACAAATTTTGATGAAACTTTAAAAAAAGAAACTAGTATAATATTTTCGTATAATAAAAGATTACAATGCAAATTTTATTCTTCCCTAGTGTAAAATTTATGCGCATTTACATTCTCAGTTGTAGATAGATCATATGATGTCCAATACTCGTTTATTTCAACCTTCCATCGACAAACATATTTTTCATACCTCTCAACTACATTTTTTTTCCACTTATCTAAGTTTTTAAAAAAAAAATTATTGTTGAATATCTATTGAAATTTCTATTACTACTTTATTAAATCTTTATCATTCGTTCAGTCAAAAATATAAAAATAAAAATTTTGCTCTGGATATAAAAATTGCCTATATTAATACTCGATTAATATTACGTTCATATATTACGTTATATCTATATTAATTGCTCCATATAATTCTCGAATTCATTTATTACAAATTGCATATCTTCCTATTATCATACTTACTTCTGAACTCCTTTCGAGAATAATTGGAAACACAAGCGATCGAAAGAAAAAGGAAAAAAAGATATACGGAACGAACTCGTCAAAGACAACTTATTAGATTAGCCCATAGTGAAAGGCATAATTGGCAAACAGAATGAAGTTTTCCTTGATGGTCGAGTCATTCCATGCCGCGCGCGTCCCTTAATCTTCATTGGCATGCGTGAAGTCGCTTTGAAACCCGCCCCCCCCCCCCATCCTGCCATCTCTGCAGAGTCTGCGGATTTTCCGTTCCCAACCCCGTGTATCGTCCATAAATTTCAAAGCAGCCCTGGATGCGACGTGCAACACTTTTAGTGGCGCATTAACCGACGCCTGGCCGCTTTTTCCCCCCGTGATCCGCGCGTGGCACCAACCTCTTTAACAAGCCGCTTCCGTTCGACGTTTCGACGAACAAAAAACCCCTGGCTGGAAAAGCTCTTGAACAGTATCGAGTTGCCAGTATCGAGAGCACGCAGTCAAGTAATCAGTTCCTTTCTCTTCTCTTTTTTTCTCTCCTTTCGATCTCTCTTTTTTATTTTTTTTTTTTTATTTTTTTTTTCCCCTTTCTTCGCCATATTTTACGAAATAATCGGCAAGAGCCCACTTGCGATTCGACGAGAAGAAGGAGATCGCAAGGAGGGAGGGAGGGTGAACGACTCTCGTCTCGCCGATTCGCGGAGTCAACAGGGCGAATTATGGAAGATGCTGTATGTAATTAGATCGGTTGTTGCGAGCAATTGTACGCCGATTCATCCGGTGAAACTTTCACGATTGGAATTGGGATAGGTTTTCTCCAAGGGATTTTATTTTTTTCGAATTGAGAGAAGAGTTTAAAAAGTGTATCAAAATCTCAAACGCGCTTAGAAATTTTTTCACACGAGTTGAACTCCTAATTAGAGAAGAATCATTTAGATCGAATTTCACGTTTCGAAATTGAAATTCCGACCAACATTATTTTTCTGGGACTGAATTTGAACGCAAGATGGAAAATGATTTAAAAATGTATCGTTAAATCTAGTATTTAAACGTTGAAATTCTGGCCAATTCTCGATGTAGTTTCCGTCTGCCGTAACTAAAGGAGAAGTGAGCCACGATACGTGATTGGAGGAAATTTAATCTTTCCATCCTCGTTAAAAAAAAACGTTGCCGCGAATGTCGAAGCCCGGTTCAATTTTCAAAGCTGTTGAGGCCGTGGAAAAATGAGACAGATTTTGTAACGCGAGAATTTCGAGGGATCGATCGCGAGCCCATTTTGAATGCCGTCCGCAAACGTTCACCGGGAACCTTGACCAGAAATTAAAACTTTTTCTATGCATACTAATATCAAGCGAGCTGATATCTTTCCAAACTCGTTTTTCGTTTGAACGAATAGATATTGCCGGGATGGGACGTGAACGAATTGGCCGATTTTGCGACTCTACATACATTCTTGAACAATTTTTGGAAAAATCTTTAACTCCAATGTGAAAGTTTTCTCTCCAGTGATGTTTAATTTTTTATTCAATTTTCGTTAAATTTAAATTGCTAATTCTATTAATTAATCAACCAATTAAATTTCTATATCAACTGCCTTCGTTTGACCTATATCCATTAATTTGTGCTCGAATGAATATAACGAACCTAATTAAGTGGTGTAAATCATAAGTGGTTAAGTATATAATTAATTAAGTACATATATTGACACGATAGAATAGGTAATTGTAATAAGTGGACTCGTTAATTTCAGAAAAATTTTCCTCGATTCTAGAATAATTCTAGAAACAAACATAAATTTATTTCCACGAGAGATCTCGTTCAATCAACAAAGCGTTTAAGCAACAATTTAAAGAATTTATCTAAATATACCACTTATAAACAATATACATACACAATTTTCAAGATTTCATTTATTCTCCAATAAATTCGATCAAAAATTATTTCAACATTTAGCTGTTCTAAATTATGAACTTATTCGTTTCATTTATCAATACTATATTTTTTAAAATGAAATAAACAGGCGCAAGAAGGCGAAAAATAAAAATAAAATTTCTCATCAAAATCACGGGGACATTTCTTTTTTCTCTTTCTCTCAAAATAAAACACATTTAATCGTACGAATTAACATTGTCAAGTTGATTTAACTCGCAGTCAGTGACCGACCGGAAGAAGCTTTCTCCGCCGTTTCCCACGAAACTTCGCAGATGCACACGCGAACTCGGAATGCCGGGTGGCACGATAACCACACGCAAATTAAAAACTTTTCCCATGAATAGTAACGTCGCGTAGTTGATTCACGAAAGTCGGTGATTTTTGCTTGGGAAACGAGCTAAGTAAGACGACCATCACGACCACGGTTCGTGGGTATCCTGTTTTTCTCTCTTCCATTTCTTCTCTCTCTCTCTCTTTCTCTCTCTGCAACCATTTTGTCGGTGGCATGCCGTGAATAAAAGTTAAAGCTCGTTCGATATGCAAAACCAAGCCAAAGCACGGAGGCACGAGAACAAATGAACGAGACGGAAGTCGGAGGAGGTTACTTAGCGGCTAATGAACCGGTTGGAACTATGCGGAGACGATGATTAATCTCTGATTTCGAGTTTTATCGGATGATCGTTTGTCCCTTGCTTTCTTTCTTCCTGTACCGTTTCTTTCTCTTGTTTTCGTTTTTCTTTTTTCCAATTCTTTGTCATAGAGATATGGATAATTTCGAGTGAAATTTAATAAAAAGAAAGACTTGTACTTTACTTAAATTGGTTAAATCTTTGAAACATGCAAAAATTAATATCACACTATAAATTCCCCCAACCTAATTTTCTCTAATTCAATTCTCCTTTAATTTACTTCATAAATTAAAATATATTGAAAATGATATTCGATTCAATTTCCGATAAAATTAATCAGAAAAAAAGATGCCGATCATATCGATATCGTAATCGAATATTATATTCGCGGAATCTTTCGCAGTTCGAACGATTTTCTTCTATCGGATTTCAAATTCGATCAGCATTCATTATTTGTTTGGAAATAATGCAGGCCGGGGGTTAAACGAGTTGGCCGGTACAACGTGTATGCAGGGGATGGAATCGCGCATCATCGAATCTAATAAACTGTAGCCGACGCCTCTTAATTTTCCTATAACCGTAGCGATTTGATAGTTCCCCCGTAATGGACTGTAAAATTTTATTACGTCGCCATTAACAAGTTGACGTTATCGCTGCGCCCTGCAGATTTAAATGGCGGGATTTATTACTAAACCGCCTGCGCCATCCTCCCTCCCCTTCCCTTGTCAAGAATCTCTTTCGGTTTTTGTACAGCGTGTATATCGTTGAAAAATAATTGGAAAACAGTGTGTTGAATACACGATCCATTGGTGTAATACTCTCGAGATTATAGAGCGATAAATTCAATTTTTTTCGTTTACTGGATTATCGTCTCATAATGTTCCAACACGAGATAGAGCGATCGATCTTCTTGATTATAGCGAAGAAGAAGAAAAAAATGTGAGACGAGATGTCTGTTCAGGTATTGCTAACACGTTCAATATCGGTGACGTGAATGCGTCATAGAGGTTTTTTATTCTATAGCGGTTGACGCTCGCGTCGTGAATTTTTCCATGAAATGTGAAAGATGAAGAAAAAAAAAAGAATTACGACTTTTTAGAGTCGACAGCACAGAATTGAATAATAGTTCCGTTATATTCTTTCTTTGCATCATCATCAATATGTATACAATCATTTTAAATTTCGTTATGTTACTTTAAAATTATTTTTTCATAATGTATTTCTTGATTTTCGATCCCACGTATTAAATATATGTTCAGATATTGATTAGTAATAATAAAAGAATATCTCGAATATTCCGATATTGATTCATCGATAATTGTCACGAAGTTAATTGCACGAAAATCGGTTTACGCTCGGATTCAGATATCGCAATCGTTTCAAACGAATCGAGTTTAGGGGGAGCTGGAATGGAATCTCGTGTCCGGATGGAAAGTTGGTGGGTAAGAATCAGAAAGTAATTAGCAATTGCGAAACGCAAATCCCCGCCTAACGAGCGCGTTAGTGCGAGCCGCGTGCCGTAGCGTCGTGCTTGCGGTATCGTTTCATCCTCTTTCAACAAACGAACAATTAAACTCCTCGCATTTGCCGTCTCTATGGTGATTAAGTTTACATCCAACGAATCGCGATACAATTCTACGTGTATTAAAGTGATTTGAATTGTCGTAGACAAAGCGGTTATACCTGTAGAAAATATAAAAATATTTAGAATGGTAATTCCAGTTTCTTCCAGTCTAACAAAGAAGAAAAAAGAGAGGAGAGAGATGAAAATTTTCTTTAGATATATGGACGATAGATAAATTTTTTTGACTTTTTATCGAATTTCTCGTTGGAATGAGATGGAATTATTTAAGAGGAAATCAATCATCAATTTGATGCTACCCTGTTTGTAAAAGCTGAATGCGATTATCACGTTGCCCGATGTTATATTTAAGACTATCCGTGAACAATCAGTTAACATCGAATTAATTTCGAATGACATGTCACGCTTGTTTATCAATAAGTTTAATGCCATGCGTCTCTCAAAATGCACCACGTGCACGGCACTGCGTTCCGGGATTATCGTTACTATGTTATTCCGGGAATATTGCTGATGGAGAATGGTATAATAATTATTGATTTGAGCTTCTATATAATCATGCTTATTTCCCTTTGAACGTTTATTCGCATCAGTTTTATCTCAGGTAGGTATTACATTTGAAAAGTTAAATTTAAATTGTATTAAAGTTTCTTTGTTTGTTTTATATTTTATATCTCGTGTGTAAGCCGTTATATTAATCAATGTATTCGATATTTATTCAAATATTTCTCTTTCATCTTCTGGAGAAAAATTTAATTTTAGCATCCTTATATTCTTTTGTAACTCAATAATGTTTCTTGTGAACGATCGAAATTAATTATCTTTATAATGTGTACAGGGTTAAACACCAAGGTTCATCTCACAAGTGCAAAACAAAGTTTTAGTTCAACTACTAGGTGAACTAAGTTGCCCTACTAACTGGCAGTTAACCCAAATTTCCAATGTTCCCGGAAGCACTTTCTCCCTTTACTTAATTTCTTATTATTCCCAAATTAAGTTTTCTCTTCTTCTCTTCTCGATCGAAATTTATATTTAAGTTTTTTTTTTTCTTTTTTAATTTTGAACATTTCAACGTTTCATTATATAACTTCAATAATCGAAAGATGAATTGATGAACCAGTGTATTAACGATTAAGAAAAAACTGTTTCTCTTTATATTTTACAATTTTAAAAGTAATATCAACCAATAATAAAGCATGTTTAATAACCGTATTTATCTCAAAAATTATTTTCGAGCGAATTCCTGACCCGTCGAGTCCATCCAACCTACTCAAACGCTTTCTATCCATATCCCCGACTATTTCTCAAACATTCGAACACTCGACCGGATCCAACGCAACGAGTTTTATTCGCGAGAGCCCCACTCAACCCACTCGAACGTTTCGAGTAGTCGAACAGCTTCGGACAACAATCGCCATCAATAATCAAGACCTTTTGTTCCGCCGTTCTCCTTTCGTTCTCCGTTAACTGTGCCGAATAATTTTTCACGCGAAAAACAGTTCCCTTAAAAATTAACAATCAGAATACAAGACTTATTCGACAAATTCATCATTAGATATCGATGAGATAGAGAGTATAAAATTTATTATTGCCCATTTTATTTCCAATATTCGATAAAAGTTACTTCGAATAATTAATATCAAAATATTATATTTGCCATGTCGAATGAGTTAATCATTCTCAAAGATCTCGCGTAATTGAAGGTGAACAGATGTATTAGAGAAATAGCACGAGTCGTGAGCATGGAATTAGAACAAAATACCGAGGTAACAGGGGGCTTCTGTTCTTAGAAGAGTAACACGGTTCAGAAACCACGCTTCGTGATTCGAGCTAGGCCTGGAATTGAATTTAAGCACAAAGGAGTTTCCATCGTGACCGCGCCCCCGTGAAACAATGTCTCGATTATCTGTCGCGAATTTTCCTGTCTTTCGAATTTGCGAGCATTTGTATTGTCGAGCATTGTTTAACGCAGAGTGAACTTTGATCTTGCTAATTGACCGATTCGAAGAAGCGATGCGAAGAGGAGAAAATCACTGGAAGAAAGGTCACTGTCGAATAATTCTATTCTCAAATGTTTCGAGACGACGAAGTTCAGAGGTCGAGAAAACTCGTTCAAAGGTTAACGAGAAGGTTTGTTCAATTTTATTGAAATTTGCAATCGAATGTCGACGACGATGTCAACAGGTTATTCGATCGACAAAATTATTTTTGTTTTATTAAAGTGGTAGAAAGTTAACTATTGCGAATACACAATAATTCTGACGTGTTGCGAGGAAATAAAAAAAAAAGAAAGTATGAAACATCCTTGCAGTGCAATAATTAAATTCCTTTCGACTTTTGAAATGATATGCGTCTAATTAATTAAAACTGCGCTACCCGGAGATTACTCGCAAATTTTGAATTAATTGCAACGGGCATGTGTCATCGGTACGATTAAACTGGAATAAAACTGGAGTTTCATTTGATTGAAGCCTGCCAACGAAATAGGATTGAATAGAATTTTTAAAATCTATTTTCCATTGTTTCTTTCTTCGTTCTTCTCTCTTTCTTTATTTTCTTTAAATGACATACAATTCAAATAGAATATTTTAATTAATTTCTGCGATTATATCATAAGAATCACAAGAATTGGATTAAATTTTTGTGGTTCTATTAAATGTGGAACCTGATTAAATTCACTATTATTAATCTCTTCAATATAGAATTTAATTCAAAATAACAATTTCCATCAAACTATTTCGACATCTTTTCTATCTGCAAATAATTTTCTGCATTCCTTCAAAACGCAAGAAACGTTCCTTTTAAATGAGATAAGGCAAAAGATCGTCTGATGATTAGACTTCTCTAGAAGCAGATAGATGATTGTCGTGTAATTAGCCACGATTACAAAGACCACTAATGAACTTCATTAGAGGCGCGAGATTCGAATAATGCAACGTTTATCATATGCCTGTGATGTAAATACGAATAAAGAGGAAAGAAGAAAATAAAACGAGAAGGGAACGAGAAGAACGTATTGAAACGAAAAGAATTACTGACCTAATAATAGAGGATAAAAAGGAACAAGGCGTATAGATGATTGCTCTCTTTGACAGAGAACGTCCATTTTGTAAAACGTCACGAGAAGTCAGACATGTGATCCAAAGAGCGGACCGAAGCGTGGTCAGTCTTGTCGTATTGATTAATGGATGTCGCTTTGTTGCATTATTGCACGACTATAATGGCAACCTTGCCTCTCCCTTTTTCCACGCTTTGCCTGGAATAAATTCTGATTATCGGAATAAAAATTTATCCAAATTCATATTTTACGTCAACGCGTTCCTCCTCGTGGAAAAATGAAATTCTTATTATTATATCTTTTACATATTTGTTTTTCAATCGTACAATAACAGAGAAATTACTATTATCATAAAAATTTACATTTCTATATAAATCTATTTTCGAGAACAAATTTTGATAATAATAAGATACATAGAATTTCTATAAATAGTCGTGAATCCATATTATTTTCAACCATGCAACATATATATATATATATATATATATATATATATATATATATATCAATTATATATATATATCAATTTTGCGATATTCGATAAGAGAAAAACAAAGCAAAGAAGAATACATAAAATGGATACACGAGCTTGATTTTACGGTTGGAAATGTAAGTTGGAATTTTACGGTATTGACGAGATATAAATTTGATCCCGACAGACGTTTCTCGATATCGCGTTTCCGCGCTCGCAAATAGCGAAGCGGAAAAGGTGTTTCCTTTGTTCCGGATGGATCTTGATATTTCGTCTAGATTACGTAAGAACTATTTGATCAGAATTCCGTCTATTTCCAATTTTTTCTTCGCTATTTCCGAAGAGATATGAATTTTTTTTTGATAGACGAATTCTTAAACGCCACCATCGCTCACAGTTTAATTCCCTATTCCATAGATATTTTTCGAAATATATCAAATATCCAAATATCTTTTACAACAAATATTTTCGCAAGCAAAAGAATCGATTAAAATTAAACGTCTCATATTTTTTTTTTCGATTTTATCATACTTTTAAAAATTACTCATTGTGCCGAATGCATTTTCATACTTCGAATCGAATTCCAAGTGAAGTTGTTTCAAATAAATCAGCCAATTTTTCGCTCTTAAAGAAAATTTCATCTTCCCCGTTCGATCTAATCGCCTTCAAAACGACACGATTCAATCCATTCTTTCGATCGAGTCGAGAATCGCCGATGCATTTCCGCACATATTTCTCCGTACGATTTCCGGCCGAGACACGCGGACCGATCGTAGTTTCCACCGTCGACAGAATAATTATCCGGATGACGTGCTCGAGATTCTCTCGAGTTTGAGAGAAACCCCGCCCCGCTCTTTCCCTCCTCCCCAGGTTTCTCTCGCCCCAGCGGCAAATAATTCGGATCGAGATTTCCGCAGGCGCCGCTTCCGGTTGCGCGACTAGTATATTGCGCGCGCTCAAGCTTTCGTCTAAACGATCCTCGCCACGATAGACCAGCCACGAATGAGACCGCTCGCGAACGTCTTAATTAATTTCAGCGTTGCTATCGGGGGAAGGAGAACAAGTGGCTCGTTCCATTGAACTTTGGACAGATTACACCGGGAATGAAGCTAATTATTGCTATTCTCTTCTGCTCGAGGACACGAGTTGATATTTATTAAAGAGTTTCGTCTTTAATTAAATTGGTTTCCAATGTTTCCGAATGAATAAATAAAGGAAAATGGAAGAAAAGAGGCAAGTCGTCGGACAGGACAAGTGGAACAAGACAGCTGTGATCAGGAAAGTAGAATAAAATAGTTGTGGCTCGACAAGCGGAATAAGACGATCATGGCCATAAGAATAAGGGATAAAATAGTGAAATAAAATGGTATCACTATCTCGAGTTGAAAAAATTAACTAGTTAAAAATTTCGAATAATTAAATAAGTAATTGTTTATTAAAATACTTGAATAATATTTATTCGTAACAATTGATCTTGACCGTTTGATATAATAACTTTAATATTTAATTTATTATTTTTTGCATGAGATAAAAATGATTTTGAGATAATTATTTCATTAATAAAAAAAATGAAAATTATTATTTGTAACAGATGATCGATTAATCATTGCCAATCATTCTCGCTCTTTGTTCGCAACATTTTAAATCGTGGCTAATATGAAATTTCAGTGAACAACATTTTTCATTCCTGGACGTGATGATTGATTTCGTTTCCCCAACGAAAAATTCCTTCATAAATAATATTTTAGAAATATTAGATCATACTACACACATATAAGATATTTCAAGAAATAATCTATATCAATATATGATTCATTAATAATTATTATAGTAATTAATAAAGAAATCAGAAATGATATAAAAGAAAATTATTTGTACAGATTTGGTTAAAAATTTAAATTTTTAAATAGAAACTATTTTATAATGAGAAAACGTGTTCATCGTTATTAAAATGAAAATCTTAATAAGAGCAAATGATAAGCCGGTGAATTAGAGAATAATAATAAAGAAAATTGGTACACGAAATTATGGGAATCAAAATGATATATCCATATTGCCAACTCGATCTATGCGTGTTTATAACATATTTCATGTATTTCGACTCGAGCAAGATTAACAGATCCGCATCGACTGTATCAACATTCGTATGTAAATACGAGAAGGCACTCTGGACAGTAGCCATTTCGAATATTAGATTTAGAAATGAGAGATAGCAGTCAGTGGATTGGACTCTATTATAATAGTGATTTACTAAACAAAAATATCTAAAATTGCACGAATAATTCAAAGGAAAAAGAATAATTTGCTATAATCAAATAGTTAATTCTCTTTAATTATAAAAGGATGATAATAATCGAGTGCGATATTTATGATAAAATTAAAAAGATTAATTTTTAAATCTATTCGAAAATCTATAAAAATATATTTTAGAATTTTAGATATTTTACTCTCTATCAACGAATATATTAAAGTGCACTTTGCACTTTTAAATTTGCAACACTTCGTCAAATTACATCTCCAATATTTCCATTTTTTACCCCATATTTCACTTTATCCTATCTAACTAAATTGAGATAGCTGCTTTTTCACTAATATTCATACACAATTTATTCCAATATCAATTATATTATTCTCATTAGAATTAAACTTAAAATATTTTATTATCCTCTAACATTATTAGCCTATTCAACTCTTCTTCTAAAATTATTGTTATCATGTTTTTTTAAGTTATATCTGTTTAAGATAATTGTACATCAAAAATATTCGATGGCATTGCAAAATACAAAACCGTGCAATCAATTTCCAAGATAAAATTGCCACAAAAGGTGTATCTGTATCCTTGTTCTCTTCGGTGGTTTGGCAAGGTATTCGGACGAATGCATTATCCGTAGATACGAAGAGATGAAACAGACAACGGGGGCGGTATAGATGTTAATAATGCAGCTTTTCGACGGTGACCACGGCCTCGTTGCTAAGAGACAAATGTTCCGTAAGAGCAAATTGTACCCGACATTGGCTCAGCACTGTTTAAATATTTAGCAAGCTTTGTGAATTTCGGTAAAGGGAATATCGAGGGTGGACGAATCGCAGATTGGTCCAATTGGTTTTAATAGGATTAAAAATTTAATCATCATTTCTTCTCGTTGTCATTCAGCAATTCGTATTTTATTAATTACTTTATTTTTTTTTTATTTTAACTATTTTTATTTTTCTTTTGTCCTTAATTCAATTAATTTTATTTCCATTTTGGATGTGTGGATTAATAAATCTTCATTTCTGGATATGTCAACTTATTATTTCGGCTTTCTTTTCTTTTGTTTCGACTCATAATTTATGAATTCCAAAAGTTTAAATCATTATTATTAAAATAATTTTAATTAGACAAAATACTAGGGAAAAAATCTTACAAAATTTCTCACCTAAATAAATCGCTAACTCTCCATAAATTCAAAATTGCGTTTAATTAACAGAATCAAGAACAAAGCCCATTGGAACAACTCAATAGAAAGTTGGGGATGACGCGGATTAATGTCGGAAAAAAAAAAAGAAGACAACAGACCGTAGCGCCATCTAGATCCATTTTCAATGGCGGCCGGGCACAAAGCAACGGTATCAAACTATCTATCGAAAGGCCGGTTGAAAACCGTCGATTCGCGATGAACTTTAATTAAAGTCGTCGGTGGACGTCCGCTCGAAAATCCGTTGAATTCATTTCGTGCAAAATTCTCGCATAATACCGCGTTAATCGTGATTCCGTATTAAATTTCGCTCGTCCACGAATGCAGGAACGTAATTAACGTCCGTGGAACTCGCACCGTTGCTAACGGAATAACAGAGGATATATCGCGAGAAAAAAATTCTATGGAAAGGATGGAAAATATATCTGGACCCTATGTATCGGATCGAATTCATTTCGAAAAAAAAAAAAATAGAATTTTTCTTCAGATTCCTGAATTATTCGAGCGTTCATGAATAATAATTACGCTCATGATGTTCATTAGAGACGCGCGGATACTCAGAGAAGATGTTTCTGGATTTCGTGGATTTATTCGATACGGCAATTTGCGTAATCCCAATTAACAATCGTTGGTTTTGTAGGGATCGAGAATGAAAACGATTACGGAGACAAATTATTTTGAAAATTTGAATTATGGAAGATGGATAGCGTTTGATTAATTCTTACAATCCTTTTGAATGTTTTTGATTTATTGTGGGCAATAATAAATTGATGAATTTGAATTGTTGAATAAATATGACGAATAGAATAAAACGTAAATTGTTTTTGTTTTTAACGATTTCGAGAGAGTTGTTCGAGAAATATTTCGAGTTAGAACATGATTTCTAACTTGTTGTAACAGAGTTGTTACAATTGAACGATGTTGCGTTTTTAGTGATTGATAATCACTACCTGGTTAGGTATTTTCATCACAGCAATTTCTGAGATATTACTTACTTCTTAGCAAGATTTTATGCTCGCTTGAAAATTAGAAACTTTCGAGAACAAACATTTAATCTTCAGTTTCAGTGCTTAAAAGTAATACTTTAAGAAATTTTCAAGAATGTATTGTCTCAGACTTAAAAATCATTCAAAATAGTATTTATAAACATTTTATTTATAAAATAAAATCTATCGTACAAAGATAATTATTAACAAGATTATTGCAAGGTATTGATAAGATTAAAATAGGTGAAATCGTATATCCATAAAATATCTTCAACTATAAACTTTCCAAAGATAACGTTCAACCATGATTCTAACTCTCCTCGCCTTCCTCACAGTTACAAACTCTCAACTGTCCAAAGTTAAGACACACGTCCCTATGAAACGACAATTAATACCCTGACAACCACATAAACATCATCACTATCTCTACCCCCTTCCCAAAAACAATAACTAACTCTCCCTCACCAATTACAAATCTCTATGTTTCGAACGAAAACCATTTCATATCGGTTCAATCTCCCGCGAATAATTTCGATCAAATCGTTCGTTCATAGCTCTCGTGAGATGTCCTTCGAATTCGAAGGTAAAGTATTCATTGCAATGATTATTACAATTGATATCCAATTTTGATTAATATTTATGAGTTTTGTTTTATATTGTGTAAATCCTTTAAATATGGATAAAAAATAAAACCATAATGTTCGAGATCCTGTTTTATTGATCTTGTTAAAAATTTCAAAGATATTAAATGAAAGAACATTACGAGTTTTATGATACGTTGAAAAGATTATTTTTTTTTTTTTTTAAGCCTTTTAATCACATCTTCAATTTTACAGATTCAACAGCATTTGCAATTTGTCTGCTGATGATTTAAATCTTTTTCATTTTTATCTGAATTTAAAATCAAATTGCCATTAATATTAATTTCGAAGAAATTTTCATTTTTGTTAATAAACCTTTTAAATATTTATCTGACCAAATAATAAATATTGTATATAATTCTTTAAGAATATATATTTATAATAATAAAAGAGATAAATTATATAATGCTTATGAGAAAGATTTTTTGTCACGTTTGCCATAACAAAAAATTAAAAATGATCGAATATTGTGCTCTCTAAGATTATATTTTTCATAGACGAATTGCGATCCCAGTTATGATCAAATTCGCCAATATATCGCCAATATATCGCCGGTCAATCCTTTCTTATTTTCTTCATAGCGTCGTTCGGCCATGAAGAACGGAACCGTTCTTCGGTGCTCGAAGATCCTTCGATTCCTCGACGTCGAGTTTCTCGCCAAGTGGACGAAAACAATGCCTCGTTCGACGATTCCTCTCGCTTGGTAGCCTAACGGAGAGATCTCGAGTGAAGATTTCGTGAGAATCATGGGATCGTTCACCGAGAGAAAACGATAGCCGGAAGAAAGAGGTGAAGAAGGAAGCATTTCTGCGACGATCTTCGTTGGTCTTAATTACTTTTGATTCTATTTTGCTCGCCGATCGAACTCGATCAGACGACAATTTTGTCCGGTTTTCAACCGGTCAACGTTTCCAGCTCGAAAAGTTTCTGCAAACTTTCGAGCACCCTTCGCAAAGTTGGAAATCACCGTTTACGAGTGAATTTTATGGTAGTCGCGAGATTTGCGTGTCGAGTTGTCGAGACGTATGTTTATAGAGAGTTTGTGATTTTTGTTTGATGAAATATTCCAATAAGAGTTTCTGAATTTCAGGATGATTAGGTTAAAGGATAATAAATTTTATTAAAACGAAAATTGTGTAAAATATTTTGTACAATTAAATGTTTTCCTTTTGACACCTTATTGCCAATGTGAATAATAATAAATTGGATAACATTTTAATACAGTATATGGATATTTTGGTTCGAAAATTACTTGTTAATTAGTTTTATATTTTCATGAGTGTATCAATTGACTATTGACCTTTCTGCATATAACAAACAAATGTTAATTTATTCTGTAGAGAGATTATTATTATTATTCAGGTTTTAAGTATTATCTGTATAAATTTCATCGACTTTCGCGTATTTACTTCAATAAAATTGTTCAAAAGAAAATAATTAATTAATAATTAATTATTATTTGTATAATATTTCTTATTAAATATATAAAATATATTATTAATATTTAAAATTCAAAATTGCAAACTACAATAAACTTTTGCTTCAAACATTTGATTTCCCAGAACGGTACAATTTAATCTGTCCAAAAGTTGCGATGTAGAATATTATGAAGCATCGTAGAAACCTCTACCACAATTCCTCAAGTTCCTTGAAATGATTAAAACTTGCACGATAAACATAAACTTAACGAAACATACTAGAATTAAAAATACGAAATCGTCGAATCTGGATCTAAAGTTCGCTCATTCGATAAAAAATTCGAAAAACAGATTAAAACCTTTTCACAAACACGGTGATTCTAAAAACAGAATAAAATCGTCTTTCAAACGTATCATAATCGTTATGATAAAATATCCTTGACGATAAGAAATTCGAAAGAAATAGATTGATCCCTTTTTCACGATCGTCTGAAAAATCATTTTCACTTCATTCATTTCAACTTTGTGAGATACGAACTATACGTCCAATACACGATGTATTGCCGCGTGAAAGATACTTAAAAGAGCAACTAACTTTCTTCCTTCGCGACTATCCCAGGGCGATGGAAATTCCAGGAACCAGACAGGGTTGACACGATTTCGAGACTGGGCGCACTGGGTTTCGCCGGCCTCATTATAAATGGCCGATACGACGACGTTTTCCAAATGAATTATTGAAGAGGACACCGCGGCTGTTGAGAATATTTAAACTGGGTCGATACTTCCAGTTAGCGTGCATCTGGTATCGACAACCGAACCGAACGCCACGTTTCCACCCTCCCGTTCCACATCCTCCCTCATTCTTTTCCTCTCTCTTCTTTTTCAATCGACTACCACCTCCACACCCTATTCCTCGATGAAAAAAAAAAAAACCTCGAATCGACTCTCCTTCCTCCTCTTATCGCTCTTCATTCTCTTCATTCCATACCGAGTTCTTCCTTTCTTTTTTTTTTTTTTCCTTTTTTCATTTTTTTTCCCTCCTGTTTTTCAAAGCGTTCAACGCGTCGTTTCCTTTGCTCCAATTACACGTCATCGAGCGATACCTTATCCCGAAGGAGACCGCAATGGGAAAATTCTATCTGCACCTGTAACGTGTAAGTGTGGGAATGTGTTCAGGCATTACGGAATGTACTACTCGAAGAACAGGTCTCACTGGCCGCGAATAGCTATCAGAAGTTGGTCAACGATGGCCTCGAAAAGAAGAGGATTTCCATTTCTATGAAAATAGACGTCGATGCCGGGCAAGGATAGGATTACGTTTCAACCTGGGGATTTTGCGAAATGCGATTCGATTGTGGTCGTGTGCTTTTCAATAGAATGTGAAAAGGATGAGTTTTTTTTTTAATTTTTGTCGAGAGTATTGTTAAGAAGTTTTTAAAATGTTTTATAAATATACGTATATATTTTTATAGAGATTTGAAATTTGTTGTATTCTTTTTTTTTTCCTCTTTTTTTAATATCATGATTCGCATTGTTGTTCAGATTCAAATTGATTTATAAATATTCTATTTGTTATGGGGAATATAAACGGACACAAGATTGATTTCAATATCGATTCAAAGAATCTCTATCGAGTTTCCCTTTCCAGCAATTGTTAGTTCCAGAATCGAAATTCGATATACTTATTGAAGAATGATGTAAATGGAGAAGAAGAATCGCGTAGTAGCATTTACATTGTAAAGAATAATATACTGAAAAAGATACTATCTTATTCAATTTAAGGAATTGTTGTGTTTGAATTTCCAAATTAAAAAAGAATAAATTGATTCATTGTTGATGATAAAAAATAGAATAATCATTTAATCATTGCATTAGGATTAATATAATGTCTTATTATATCTTGAAAATAATAATATAAATTCACATCAAATAAATAGGAATAATAACTTCGAAAAACGAAGAACTTGCATTAGCAAAGAATGTAGACCTTTGGTTTCATAACGCAAAGTTCGCAAGTTCAAATCCTAGTTACAATATTATCATTTTTTCTTAACTTATATTAATTATTAAATAATCATTTAGAAAACTATCATGATTGTTTTAAAGTTTTATCAATAATTTCATCAAAGTTATCATTAACATTCAATAAAAATCAAAATTATATCCATTAAATTCCATTGATTCATTCATATTCACGACGACATTTGAAAATCGTGAAAAATACAATGAAGATCATTGATTTTCATTAAAGATTATTTAAATGCCAAGAAAAATCATTAATTTAATTACTTTAAAGTTACCAGAAATATTCAAGATATTACTATTCATACGAAAAGAATTATTTAAATCGCATCGATGGTATTCGATGTCATTTAAAAGCAAATGAAATAAATAACATTGTTTCATCCAAGACCATAGAAAGAATTAAACATTAGTATTGTAATACTATCAATATCATTCAAAACAAATATAAAATGTTTCGTTTATAATAAAAAATAATATCCATATATTAAAGTCTGGATTAAAATTACTAAATCGTACGAACAATGTGTACACACGAATGGATCGGGCCATTTGATCGTACTCGAGCCGATAAACATGTATAACCCAGCCAGAATTGATCTGTTAAACAATAGATTATCAAGGAACAATATGTTCATCTCTAATCTGCATTTAGGTTTGCAATGTGCATTCGAAAATGTCAAGCAATTCGATGTACGTTGTTGTACCATTGAAACTATGGAGAGATTCCCCAGCATTGACTCATGGGTGCATTGTCGGTGACACAAACTTTGATCGATAGAGCGAGATTATTTCGACAGGTCACGACAGTTGCCAACATTTTGCCAAATAAAAACTATTTTTCTGATACGATTCTCGCTATATTTGTTGCTTTGAGCAAAATATGGAATCCACCATATGAATATGGGACAAAACGTATTAATTTGTTGCAGTTATTTTTTTTTAAATTATTATTAAAATTTTTAGAAAGATACAGACAGTTTTTTGTGTTCACTTTCGTACTGATTTAAAGACTGAATTAAATTATTTGTCGTATTATTTTTAAGTTTACTTTGTTTATAATTTCTTCAATATTATAGATTTGTAAAAATATTGAAAAGAATTCAAGTCTATTCGCTGATATTTTATTTTTATTTTTATTTTATTATTCACTAAATTTTTAAATTAATTGTTAAGAAGATATTCAAAAGTAAAATTTCATTCGTTGTTCAAATTAACACTAGAACAGTTAATATCAGAATATCAAAGTTTATATTTTTTTCCATTCCGAATGTAACAGAACACATCAAACGTTTCATTTTTCTTCTTCTTTTTTTCGATTTAAATGAAGACAGTCCTCGTGGATGGTCGGTTTCATTTCAAAGAAGCGACATGGATAGGGGGGTATACACGTTATAAACACGGTGTGTACCAACATGCGTATTGGACAGAACTCATTTCCAAGTTGTGCAATTGCACATTTCAGATGCGGCACGGAAACATGTAATCCTGCTAGATGCACGGCTTTTCTACGACCGTGCTATGTGAAGAATCTATTTACAAAAAGCTTATATACGATATACACTTGACCCAAAGCTTTCGATCATAAAATATTTCGAAATGTATGCAGAACAAAAATGCAACTCGAAAATGTTACATTGCTATATTCTTGATAAATCTATAGTAACATCGTTTGAATATTGGATAATTTGGATAAGTATCGAGGAATCGTGTTATAAATTTATAAATGAATTATAGAATTTGATAAAATACTTGGAGATTGTTTTTCAATCTCATAACAAAGAATTTGTAGAATTTGTAGAAATTGAACAAAATAAAAAAAAATGTGTAACGTTTAATTATTCTATTAAAATAATAAAATAATTATTGTTATTGTGTTTAAAGATTGATTTTAAAATTTCCAACATTTAATAATTTTATTTTTTTTTTTGATAAATTAAGATAACTGACGCAATTTTAAATGATAATCATAAAATATTTACGATATCCTTCGCAAGATTTATCCTAGCCAGCGAATTCATGTGTTAATTAAAATTTCCATTCTCCTCTAGGAAATTTTCTCCTTCGCTCCCCTATTTCCACTGTCTGGTTTCCACCGGATCACCTGTTTAATTCAACGCTTTACTTTCGTTTTGTTCCTCCATTAAGCGTGAATTAAGCTGGTGGAATTTCCGAACAAATTGAAGACGCCGCTCTCCACTGCTCAAGCTATTAAAAAATATTCATCGAAGGATTTACAACATAGATTTTTTTTCTTTCAATTTCTATTCAAAAATAATATTTTAAAAACTTTAAATCAATGTGTTTAATCTTACTTTTCGTGAGAAGTAATTACAATTCGAAAAAAAATCTTACGTATATAAGATAAACATCCCAAA
Source organism: Apis mellifera (assembly GCF_003254395.2). Classification (NCBI taxonomy): domain Eukaryota; kingdom Metazoa; phylum Arthropoda; class Insecta; order Hymenoptera; family Apidae; genus Apis; species Apis mellifera. The sequence goes on along the minus strand of NC_037643.1, from coordinate 9,880,179 downwards.
CATTATTTAAAAATCGAATATAACAAAAAATACAATTTTATGTAAAAATGCATTTTATGCAAAATTACACAAAATCTGATCATAATTTATGTATTATTGACGAAAAATTAAATTCTTTTCGATAACATCCTCATCAAAAAATTTAAAAAATTCTAAAATCCAAAATATTTTCAAACAATACACATGCATCTCTGCAAATTCCAATGCAGATCTGAATAAAACTATCTTTAATAAATTCCAAATTATTCCAAATCCAAAGCACCAAGTAATTCTTTTTCGAAAAAAAACTTCTCTCAATAACATCTAGATCAAATCCAAAAATTCTTTCGAATATATATATATATACAGATACACGTATATATTTCCAAGCCACAAATTCCAAAATGAAGATATCCTTAACGAAACAGGAGAAGCGGTGGTTGAAGGAAGGACCAAGCCAAAACAAGCAAACGCGAGGATATCCACTTGTCACTCTGTATACAGATCCCGTACCCTCTTCGCTCTGTTGCCTAATTGTTTGTATTTGCATGTAATTATTACGAAGCTAGTTTTGGCGGGAAAGGGGACGTGTGTTAATACGGGCCGCCACTTCTCAGAGTGGTTGTTGCTCATTAGCATCGTTAGCCAGGCGAGCAAACGAAAGAAAATATAAAAAGATAAAAAAAAAAAAAAGAAATGAAAAAATTAGAAAGAAAAAAAAAAGAAAGAAGAGAGAAATTAGAAAGAAGAAGGAGAAAAAGACCAGTGGAGAAGGACAAAGTGGTATCGTGGAGGCGAATTGGAGCACCGAATAACGCGACAACAAAGAAATGCACCCTCCGTAGGTTATTATATAGAAGTAAATAAGAATCTACGTTTAGGAAAATTGCAAAAATATTAAAACGCTCATATTTGACATTTGATGCGTTCCTTTTCGAATTTATAATTTTTTTTTTTTTCTTGTATATTTTTCTTCTCGAATATTTTTTCAGTTTGTAACGTGAAAGTTATATATTCTTCAAGAAAATTTTCTTTTGATAGATGGTATTCTAATATTAAAGAACGTATATTCTTTATTGAATTTTTTATTATAGTATGTAATATATTTATCGATCACGCTTGAATAATCGGTTATTTTGCTTTTGTAAAAATGAGAGAACAAAATGGTTAATGGTATTTATAAAAGAATAAGTACTTTTTAAGTGAATTCAATTTAATGAAATTGCTATTAATATTAATATTATAGAATTTATTCATACTTATTACTTTTCATGTTTCAAACTCGTTCTTGTTTCGAAATTGCTCATCCTCGTTTTCGTGAAGATTCGTATTTTATACATTTTAAAAGACTTTTGAAAAGTAGTTGAAAAACACCACTGTAACATTATGTCATAAAATATTTTTATCCCTTTCATTAAAAATTTTTTTGACTTTACAGAAATGTTAACACTGAAAAGATACTGCAAAAATTTTCATATAGAAATCAGAATATCACAAACTCATATTCTACAATAAAGAGTATTGTATTTAATAAAAAAAAAAAGAAAAGAATCATAAATGATAATAAATTAATAATAATAAATTAATAATTCAAGTAATATAGCAAAATAATTTTAATATGAGAATATTTAAAAACTTTCCACATAAGTGAAATATAATGATAATAAAATTATCAAATTAATTTAAAATTATCAATTCCTCTCAAAATTTAAATACCAACTAACTCTTTGCTAAAACGAAAGAAAATTTACAACGAAAAATCTTCAAAATATTTGCGCAAAATCCGGAATATTCTAATGAACAAGATTCCAGAGCTTCCCTAGATCGATAGATGCTAAAGTTTATTATTATTCGGAACACATCATCGCCGCATTTCATGCAACAACCCCTGCAAACAAGTATTCAACCTAGTAACCTTCAGTTTTAATAAATAACCAACACTAAGAAATCCTACCTGTACTTGAATCTTAACATTCAACTACCTTACTTTCCTAATATAATAATATAACATGTACCGAATACAATTGCAAGAGTCAGACCCATATATTTCTTACGCTGGATTTCTTGAATGAGACGAATCCGTTGCATTCTCGTAAGATTTATTTTTTTGCCCGTCTTTCAGTGCGCGCGTCGCAAGAATTCCAGAACAATGCTTCAGGGGTGGCGTAACAGGAAGCCATCTCGAAACCAACGGGGAGCCGAGCGAGCTTCGTGAACTATATTGAACCACGGTCATAAAACGAAATAAATGAAAAGAGAGAAAAGACAAGTAGACGTAAAAAGGAATAAAAAAAGTTTTAAAAAAAGACGAAAAAAAGATTGGAACGTATCTTCGAATGTAAAAAGAAAAAGAAAAAAAAGACAAAGAACAGTAATAGTAGAAATTTGAAAATAAGAGAAAGAAAGGAAGAGATAGGGAGGGAGGGGAAGAGAAAGAGAGAGAGAAAGAAAGAGGGGGGAGAATGAAAAATGAACTTATAACAAAGTGAAAAAAACTAGTGGTTTCTATTCGTACTATTGCGTCACAGAACGTTTTACTGAGCACATCACGTATTTAAAACGGCCGAGGTAAAGGGTTGTTCGAATTCCCTCTTCGGAGACTACGTTAATTAGGGACCTACTGGGATTCTCTGCAGTATCTTCGCATTAATATTTAAAGCGGATGAACGAGAAGGAAAAAGTTCACGAGAGTCGAATAGTTATGATTGATTGATTTTAATTAGAGGTTATCGATTTGTGTTGGCGACGTCATTATTCGCCAAGTGTTTTCCATGATCAATTCATAGCGTCGAGTTGTGGACACGATAAATATTAGGGCGTTAGCTTCATATCGAGTTTCCATTAGCAACAACATGCGCTGTTAAACGCGTAACTTGTAATTTGGTGTGACGTCAAGTCGCAATGGTTTTATGTCTTTTAGCGGTTGATAGAGAGGTATCGATTTTCATCAGGTTCGTTAGCAGTAATTAACGAATGTTTATTATACTATTATACTTAATTTCGTTGAGCAACAGAATTTGTTAGCATTATTGAAATATATTGTTTGAAAAAATAATTGAAATTGAAATAATTTTATATTTTTAATAATAAAGTTTGAAAAGAAATGGAAATTGTTTTCATTTTATTTTTTAAAAGACTGGTTTTTATAGGACTGATTGCATTTATAAAAGAATGTATTAAAACAATAATAACAATATACGATATTTGATATAATTTTTAAGATTTGCGTTATATAGACGTTCTGTTAATTGAAAGTTCAAAAATATAAAAAAATAAAATAAAGAATTATTGATTTAAACCATTTATAAACCTTATCCCACCATCTAGCGCGAATTTAATAAAATTAAATTTAATATCGAGCGTGCTTGAAAATAAGTCCTATGAACAGTGCTGCCAATGGAGAAAATAGAAAAGTTACTAGTCGGTAAGTAGAAATGGCTCGTACCATCAATCGGTATAAGATATTTTAAAGTTACCTACAATCCATATTATAAAAAAAAATAAAGTTTATACAATAAATATTTAAATAAAGTTATTACATAACAATAATTATTTACTAAAAGTAAAGTAAAATTTAAATATTAACATTGCATAAATTAGAAAAGAAGGAAAATGAACGACTGCCAGTAGACAACTTTCGCAATATTCCTTGGATAAAGTAGAAAGCAGATTCCTACCGTATCAACATCCTCTTTTACCACTAAACTAGGGATAAAGTTAATTTCCACGGATAGAGAGCGCAATAAAACCACCCAATAGAAGATTATAGGGAATTATTCGGATCAACGTACCACGTGCGCTTGCGAATATCGCGGCAATCTGACGTAACGCGTTTCGTCATTCGACATGCAATCATGAAACTTAAAAAAAAAAAAAGAAAAAAAAACAATTTGACACAATTTGACATACGCCTTTGTATATCACGATAAATATTGAAAACTGTGATCTCGAAAAAGATACAAACGATACATTTAACTTTACACAAAGATAAAATAAACGAATCGAGAGAGAATATAGCGCGGAAACAGAATGAGAAAATACGATAGCGATACCGCATCAAATAGACAAAAAAACGTAGTGTACGCTTTTGATCATAGCGTAACGTGTCGATATTTCGAAGTTGGCCAATTTGAACTATATACTATAGCCAGAGAGGAATCGAACGACGGAATTTTTGCTCGCTTTTATCCGCTTCGACGAGCACCGCTATTGAGTTTCGTAAAGTAGAAACGGTATTCATCGGGTCCTCTTCATCCTTTTCATAGACGCTGCTGCGCGCGCGTACATAGCCATTTCGTTTAAACAGGCTTCCGTGATTTCATAATTCACGATGGAAGGAAAAGAAATCGAGAAAACGGGATTATTCAACACGTAATTCACGCTGGACACGGATTCGACTTGGACTCTGTGTTACGCGAGCCGGACAAGCAAATCGATGGCTTTGCATCACCGCTCGCCGCATTAATAGCCAAGTTATGTCCTTCACGGGCAAATTGCGCATGGAAAGGGTGGCAATCCTCGATTAAGCGAACGCTTAACACTGACCAGAACTTCCGGACCATCGGTTCGTGCCGATGTTACGGAATCGTTTCTAAACTCGTCTCGATTGCCCCGACTGTTCATTCTCCTCTTTCCAAGGGAACGGATATAATAATATAGAATATATAATGTAAACGAGGTTGCTTCATGGGATTCAATGTGCGCTCTTTTCGTTCGTTATATATATATATATATATATATATATATATATATATATATATATATATATATCGTTGAGCCAGTTTTTTTCTTTAATTGTATAGGGCGTGTCACGCCGGTGGCACGGGCTCTAGTTTCTATTTTGTCGAAGCAACTTGGTCTATTTTCCTATGACCTCGCTTTTTCCTTCTTTTTTCCTTTTTTTTCTTTCTTTCTTTCTTTTTTTTTTTTTTTTTTTTTTACGCGCGTACATGCGAAGTAAATTTCCATTAGTTTCTTTCTTCCCTTCTTTTTTTATTTTTTAAAAAATGTATTCTCTAAAATATATTTTATTTAATAATTTTCTTTAATGGTTGAAATTGCGTTGAAGGAAATTGCGTGATTTAAATGCAAAAGTGTGGGGAAGGAAAAGAATGGAGAACGTCGGGAACATATGGAAAAGTAATGTCACACGTATGACTCTCCGGCTATAATTTTAAATACGCATAAATTGTACATGTGAATGAAAAGGATATGAACCATTATTATAGAATTTTTCTATGTACAGATTTATGGGGAAAAAATATTCAATAAAATAAAATATTGATGATCAGTAGTAAAATCGATACGATGTTTTATGATACGGGACAAACAAACAATCGCAATTGTCCAATAAAAGTTATGCCATGCCTTTCTTCGTGAAAAAAAAACTACTGCTTTCATGTAAATCAATATATTTGTTCTATTCTTTGTTTATAACCCTCGAAACCAATACTAAAAATCTGCGCTATAAAACCGTTTCAAAATAGAAGGGACAATATATTTTAAGCAACAATCAATAAAATATAATAGTATATGTAAAGATAATCGAGATGAAGGGTATCGACTCTTTCGTAATTATCGTAGCTATTTTATACAGGTTCAAATTAATATCGATAATGTAAAATATTCAACATTAAAATACTTTGAAAATACCTAGTAATATTAATATTTTATAAATTACAAATTGTCTAGTAAGAAATATTAATAAATTATTCTGTTTATAATTAGTAATAAAACAAAAGAATAGAAGAGTAATAAAAATGGAATCAATTTATTAAATTATATTTTATAAATTAAATCATCTTATTTTATATAGAATTGTAAAATTGTTTGAAAACATTTTTAGCTCAATTTCTCTTTTTGTAAATATAAAATATCGCGAATATTTAAAAATAATTAACCAGTTTTTTAAATGAAACGATACATCCTTAAATATGCATAAATTCCAACAAATTCAATGACCACATTCACTCAAGGTTACTTTTAATGCAGTATAAAAAGAAGGAACGAAGCCAAAAAGCTGTCCAAAATACTTCAGCTTCATCTATCAGCACATCCAAAAATATTTGTCTTCCTTCATATGACTTAATCCATATTTTAACAAATAAAGATAGTTTACTAAAATCTTTTAATTTCATCGTTTTCTGATTTCATAACAATCTCCTTTTATATAACCCAACATGTAGATTTTTAACTCGTGTAGACACTGATAATTGATTAATTTATGCAAATCTTTAAATTCCACTGTTTTCTTCATTTCACAATATTATTATTCAACTACGCGTCTCAACACATCGAAAGGAAAGATAAACACCGAATTCCAAATCAAAATCAATCAAAGATTTCAAGTTTGAACAGCGTTGAAATGAAACGAGGCGAAATCCAAGTTCTCACGAGTCTCAAAGGAAATTCCGGGCATTAAACCCATTGGAAATCGTTCCAAAAGCAAGCCGAGCCCTTTCACGAGTTACTCGTTCCGCACATCGAGGAGAGTTGTTCAATCCGTGTACGAATCATCGATCCCGCGAAACAAACGAGATGCACACGCAATCGAGCCCACGCGATGCTCGTGCGAAAATCGTCTAGCGTGATAACCAGCCCCCTCTAACGAACCAATTCCGCCCCGTTTTCACCCGAATTTCGCCCTTGGCTTGAAAAATCGCGCGTAGGTATTCGTTGAAAGAATTTGATCACGAGTATGATATCTTTTAGTTAGAAAATTACTCTTGCATTATATCATTACGAGTGAACAGAGATATCTTTAAATTTGAATCCTCGGTATCCTTACGATTACGAAGAAAATTAGGATTGGAAGACGCGAGAAAGTTTTGGAATATCGTATAAATATTTACGATGATCAAGGAATGGAAATATGATCGTATCATAAGTTTATAATTTCTCCACTTCTAAATTTGTGTTGTTGTAAAATAAATAAAATGTAAGTTATTTACTTAATAACAAGTAAAATGTTGTAAAATTATGATAAAATCTTTTTGACACATAGTCAATTTACAATGTATTCAAATTAATGTAATAAAATTGTCTTTTTTTTTATTTTACAATTAATAATAAAAGTTTCTAAAATTAAAAATTTTTTCCAATAACAATTTGTAAAGGATCAACAGTTTAAAATAGCCGACTCTTTCGCAGAAAGACCCAATTTTCGTTCTCGAATACGCGGATGGTTTCGGAGAACGAGGGAAAAATCGTTTCGAAGATCGCGACGGGAACGGTCCATTAACGCGAAGTAATCTCACCGGGCTCGATTGTTTCAATCTGTTCAAGCTGTTTCACGTGGCGATAAATTCAACGGAACAACGGAATACGAGTGACAGAGATTTGATTCTTGGATAAATTCTCGTTTCAAATCAGTGGAATTGTGTCCTCGATAAATTCCAAACAGGAATTATCGAGTTTGCTCATAAAATGGAAATTGCGTGTAAAAAGGATTTCCCCTTTGTTAATTAATAGAATTATTAAACCATTACGATCAAAAAGTATCGAACTATGGTATAATGAAATTTTAAGATAATCTGATATCTAAAAAAAAAAAAAAAAAATACTTCAACATACCAAGATGAAAAAATGTGAACAAATTCCAAAATATGATAAGAAAATGATCGACAATTTCAATCCAGAGATTCCTATCTTAGAAAAATTAAAAAATAACGTACATTATTACATCTTTCAATTACATCTTTCAATTGTTCTTTAAATTTTTCTTTTTTTTCAATATAACAGAGCTGATCAACAATCGAACGAATATCATATTGCGAATAGAGAAATTTTAAGGATAAACAATATTCAATTCGATAGATAGGTTGATCGAAAAACGCGCCACTCTAAGCATCGCGCCCATGTGTATCGACCAACGACGCTGACACGCGCCAGTAAAGTAATTAGACGCTATTAAGCACGTCGGGAATAAATATCGATTATGCGCTACGACCCTCTTTGCTCTGACGTATATAGCCACATGCAGGGACCTTGGACGTTTTACACACAGTGCAATCGATAATGTTCCGCGACCAGAACGTGATGAGTGACCGTCGAATAATTTCGTGAAATTATATCGTTCAAAAATGTGGCGTGTGTTAATCTGTCGGGAAACGGAGGACTTTCTCGCTCCCTTCTTAAGGCTCGATGCTTATCATTCGAAGGGAAAGTTTCTCTCTTAATTAACGGCCTAACCTATTCTCGCGTCGAATAATCTAATCTAAATAAGCAGCGACATTTTTCATTTTAACCTTGAATTCTTGGCTCGAACTTAACGCGAGAAAATTTTTTTTCTTTCTTTTTTTTTTCCATATCACGTTTAATGAATTGTATTTTACGAAAAGAAACGCGAATTTTCTTGAATAATGAAAAACGTAAATTTGAAATTTTACTGGGATCATTATATTTGTTGATGATGAATAATAAAACGTTAATTCGAACTTTAGAAATCACGATGAATAAAAAATAAAAAAAGAAGAAGAAGAAGAAGAGAAAGATTCGAGGAGGTTAAAATTTGAACGTCATAAAATACTGCTTTCTTCAACTTTTCACGACGATATTGGCAACGTGACATTTCCTCCGCCTATTTCTCGAGGGTAACATTCCTACGTAGGGGGCACGAAAGTGTTCGATAGTTACAGATTCTTGGATTTGTATCGAGGTCCTTGCCACGCGATATTATGATCCAAAAGTAGTAAACCTGGAACGAGGTTTGGCTATTCAAGGGTCGTGAGAAAAATTCCAACGCGCCTTTCTTCTTCTTTTTGTTGTAGGACGTTCGAGATGTATTCGCGTACGAAATAATGTAGCAAAACAGAAGGGAAATTCCCGAGGGAAATGGTGAGGATAAAAAAAGAAAGAGGAAAGATATCAATCACAAATGGAATTCTTTCTAATCTTTTTTCCATCTTTCTTTCCTTATCTTGAAAGGAAAGAAAAAACGACGCAACGATGAACAATTGGTTTAGAAATGCTTGCACACGAATTAACAGGAATTAAATTTCATGGAAAATTAAAAAAAAAGAAAATGAAAATGGCAATCTTGGAAAACGGGAAACTCTAGATAATTATGCGGAAACGATGCCAATTCGGAGAAATAATATCAATTAAACTTTTGGAACTTCTTCGAATGATATATTCATATTTTGCAGGAAACAAATGTTTCCATGGATAATAAATGTTCCGTTCGACTGTCAGAAATAACAAATTTCGACGTTCAAAACTAATATTGTTCATGGCTCGTACCCCTTGATATATGATTTCGTCCCCACGCTGTCAGTCAGAAAGAACGAAACAAACACATTCTCGTGGGGGTGTAATCGTATTCACTAACACACGCATAACCTTTCGTATTGTGTGACGTCACGTCAGTCAGAATTCATACGCTACAATTAACCTAGAATGCGAACAACTCTTTAAGCTTTGGAGCTTAAACCAAGTCAACATTATCTTGAGATTAATGACAAAAGACATCTGATAACAAAAATTCTTAAAATTATATTAAAAATTATACTAAATTTCAAATTAAAATATAAACATGAAAAAAAAGTTTTATATACAAAGAGAAACAAAACCAATAGAAAATTTATATTGTTCATTAAAAACTTAATTTCTAATTCTCCATATAAATTTCCAAATTACAACATTGTGGAAAAGAGATTATACACAGAAAAATTAAACAAAGTGATTATAAAATATTGCAAAATAAATATGTTGGACGTTTACTTATTAAAAAAAGGAGAAAAAATTAATTAAAAAGTGGCAGAAATGACATGTTTTTGCGTTCTCGACGAGAGTTTAGCCTTTAGTCGTGCTGGAAACTCAAACAACAACTCCCCAGCTTTTCCCATCCATTAATGTGCGTGACTTCGTGTTCCTTCGCGCCCCAAAACGACCCCTGCCACGTTGCACGATCCTAAAACACATGGCCCGTTTTCTAATGACGAAAATAACCGGAATCAAAGGGTTTCCCTCGTGTTTTCCGCCGGGGCAAAGTCCAGTGTTCAAATATATAAAAACAGGCCAGTATCGATTTTGCAGCGGAAGAAGAACGCTTTTTATAACGGCAACCCTCTAGCGTTAGCGCTAGGCGTCGCTAGAGGTCTACTCTCCACGTTTTACATGACATATCAAGTAAAAATCGTTGCGTTTCATGCAGTGAAAATTATCATTGAATCGCTTTTTTTTTTTAACATTAAAAATCTCTAAAGCAATTCATGTCATTCGTGTTACTTTGCTTCTTCATTTTTTAAATAAATATATTCATTCGTCGATTTTTTAATTCATTTAAATATGCTTTATGATGAAATGAATTTTTGTATGTATAATTAAAAGGAAAATATTTTTAATATTATTTTCCTTTTTTTAAATAATATTCTCGCGTGATTCGAATATTTCGTCGATACTTTTTAAGAATTGGATTCTTTTTCGAACAATGTACCATACATTCTAATAAAAATATAGAATAGTTCGCAGCAATAGCTACGATTGTATACTCTTTTTAACACGAGAGGAATAAAAAGAAATCGTAGTTTTTTATGATATTGCGTTCATTTTGTATTCACGTCGATTTTTCGAGATTCGAAATGTATTTTGAAAAGTTGTATTTATCTTTCTATATTCGAAAGTATATTGACTGTTTTAATATATATTTTACACTGATAGTTATATTAAACAACATTTTATGAAAAATTCCCTCGAATCCATTCTGAATATTCGTACAGCATTTATGATTTGAAAAATTACTTGAAAACCATGTGGCATAAATACAACACGTTCATTATTATATCACTTAATTGAAATTAAAAGAAAGTTGAATTGTTAAATTCAAAAATATACACATTTTCAGAAAACTTTTTACGTAATCATTTATACAAAATTTCACATAATATAGATTCACAAAAATATACAAAATATTCAAAGGTACTTTGATAAAAACGATCATTAAAGAAAATTTTACATTTCAAATTTGCTTATTTGCTTCATCAAACAATCTATTCTCGATATTCTCCCAATGGAAACAAACTCTCAAACTAAGCTCTCTAAACAACGAATCCCACAGTACATTGAAAATGCACTTATAAACGTAAATCCATCTGGATGTCTCGATTCCAGAGAGCGGCGCATCAAAAGAAGGGAAACCAGCATCGAAGATCGAGCTCGTCAAACTTCCAAGATCCTCACCGAGTGGAGCTCGCGTACAGAAACAACCCTTAATGAATGGGACACGGAATGAAAGAAAGTACGCTGAACAGGGCACTAGGTTCTATCGACTTTTAATTACTTCGCGTCGTTTCCCACGAACAGCCTTGGCCCCACTTTTGCAAACCTCTCGTTCGCGCCCTCGCCTCGCCCTTAACCCTAGCAAGCAAATTCTAGGGGCCAGGGAAGCTCGCCGTTCCAACGATGTATTTTCACGTTACGTTGAAAATTTCATCCCAAAAGTTTCCAACAACTTATTATATTATTCTATATTTTGCGATCTTGAAGACTTATTAATATGATAATTATTCTCAAATGAATGCGAAAAATTACGCGAGGAATGGAAGAAAATAATTGATTGGGACGAAGGATCACTAGGCGATCGTTAGGTTAATGGTTTACTCAGTTATTGGTCAATTTGTGGTGGGTTAGTGGTCACTCGGCGCATCTCAGTAGTTATTCAATGACCTGTCAGTTGGTCGATGAATCGGTGGTAAGGTAAATCACTTGACATTCCACGGTCACTCAATAATCACTCAATAATAGTCATTCATTGATCAACTAATGATCACTCGGTAGAGATTCAATAATCACTCAATTAGTCAATCATTGATAAATCGATAATAATTTAATTTGTTATTCGCAAGTATCAAAAAAATAAAAAAAAAAGAGAGATCGTAGCTTCAACTTGTGTGTAACTTTCAATTATCGCAAGTCAATATCACGTGAAAACAACTCGTATAAGAATAGAAGGAAACTTTGAATAGATGTTGGATGTTAATTTCTTCGTTGAAAAGCAAAGCGGGATGGAAGAGTACGAGATAGACGAAACGATATCGTTACCGAATCGTACGACAACAGGTCAACCGGAAGTGTATCCTATTCTACCGAGTTGAAGATCAAACGACCACGAGAATGTTAGTTTCTACTCGTGTTTTCATTTGATGTTATCCCATTGTTTGATTGAGTTGTCGGTTGTTCGCTGGACTGTGAAGACTTTATCCCAAAGATAAAAGATTTATGTTTCTTTCTTGTTAACTTTATTATATATATAGAATAGATGCACAAGATAGATGTTATAAACATGAAGATTTGAAGAATATTTTAAGATTTATAGAAGTTGCGAAAAAAGAGAAATTGCAAATAAAATAAAGATTACTTAACATTGAGTAACAACTTATCATTATGAAAGAGAACTATAATATTAATCTAAATTATCGTGTGCTTTGTGTAATCCAATAATTTTAGTAGATATATCTACTAAAATTAGCATGGCTTCTAAAATCAATACTTGTAAAATAGATTGTAATTTTACTTATTTGAGTATCGATATTTAATCGACTTGATATTTATAAAGTATTTATAAATGTTTATATAATAATACAAAAATGTTACGAATTGAAAATTTATGAGTATTTATGAGCTGAGATAATATGTAACGAGGCAATTCAAACATATAGCTATATTCAATTTAACCAATTCATTCAAGACAACGATTAATTTATTCTTCACACTAATTAATATTTGACATAAGTTTTATCATTTCGATTATATCAACTGTTTTTTTTCCAAGAAACTAAAATATGGAAATGATTATTCAATTAATCTTATAAAGATTAATTAAAATAAATAGAATAAAAATTAAATAACCTCGAAAAGCGATATATTTAGCGATCGATGATCGCCAAAAATTGCAAAAATCGAGTTTCAAACGATTCGAACGAGGGGATAAATTTCAGAAAAGCATTCAGAAAAGCTGGAGCAACATGAATTTCGCGATGTTTAATTTACAATACATCGGTTCCATGACGATGGGATTAAAATTATCACGATCCCCCTCCCTGCTCTGCGAGATTTCGCCATCCCGCCCAGGGAATATTTCAATGTCGGTTTAATATCTAATTACGCGGCACAAACTGAATACAACTGCAATATGCAAATAAAACGGAATTTTAACGTAATATCGGAAACATCACTGAACTTTTCAGCGATCACCGCTCGAGTGCAAACACCAATTATGCCTTATATAAATAATTCCGCGAATTTATTTCCCCATCTTCTGTATCTTTCGTCGAATCCCCTTTTTATTTTATTTTTCATCAAAGTCTTTACGTCGAGATCGAAATAATTTGATGGTAAATCCGTAAATTCGTGGAAATATTTTCAATATCTTTCGGTTGGTATGGGAGAAATGATTATAGTGAATTATTGATACGAGTCTGAGAATAAAAATTTATCTCCAATATATATATATATATATATATATATATTATTGAAAAATATCTGTATGTTTAATTTTAGGATATTTTATCACGTTTAACTCGCATAATTTTGTATTTAGATAAATATATTCAAATCCAGAGATATGTAATATTCATAAAGTATGTATATTTAGAACGAACAACGTGGAATATATTATAACGTGAAACACAAATGAATAATTTCTACAAAATATACAGTGTGAATGGCATACAATTATCGAAAAAGTAGAGAGAGAAACTAATTATTTACGAATTTTTTTTACATTTTTTTTTTTAGCCTGTAACACGAATAGATTGGAACTAAAATCAACACAGAAAAATAACACTCCATATATCAAAAAAAAAAACGATAACATTTCTTTCAAAAATATATTTGCATAAGTATTAGAAGAAAAAACAAAAATTACTTTTCTATTGATATCCAATATATTCATTTCCATTAATATGCTCAAAGCATTTCAACACTTTTATCGTATCCCTCAAACAAGATAATTTTTTAACCAACCAAAATCTCATATTTTTTTCAACTTCCTTTTCTCCTGGAGCCCAGTAACCATAATCCAATGTCAAGAAGCCTACATACATAAATAATGAAACGCTCTCTTTATTGGCGCAAACTGTTCTATCGGTATTCCCACATCGACGTTTCTCTTCATCTTCGAAGAGAGTTTCATATTTACTGAATAGGCTGTCACTTTCGAGGCGGCATTAAGTTGGTCCAGAGGGAAATAGAAAAACGGGGGCACGCATCACCATGCGATACGAAAATGAAATTCGCGGGGGGGTGTCCCATGTGCAATACAGAGAGGACGCCGAATTCCACGAATCGCTGCCGTGCGCGTACTTTCGATCGACAATTCGGCGGCGGAAATGTAATCGCGGATGTTGTTCAGACGTGCGACGACTGAGGCTGAAGCAGGATGTTCCGAAGGAACGATTAATCACGCGCCATCGACGGGAACATTAGGCGGAGTTAATTAGTAGATTCGTTCGACGGTATGCGGCTTGTTCCGAATCCTGGTTGTGATTAACGAGATGATCTTTCGAAGAAGTTGTCTGTCGTGATCAACCTCCTCCTCCAATTTCAATTGAATTTATGATAATTCAATCGATCGGATAATTAACAACGATTGGTCAAATTCGTATGGATTATTGTAGGGATCAAGATTAAATAATTTTGAAATTTTTCTCGAATTATTTTCGAGATAATGAAAGTTGTAAAATCTGGTAAAATAAAATAATTTTGAATCTTTTGTATAAAATATAGAACGCGTATATATTTATTTTTAATATTTATTTTTCAATTAGATATTAAACATTCTGATTTATATCAAGTTCTATTTCCATTTTAATTATAAATAAAATTTTTATAGTCATAAATCAATTAATTAATATGTAAATAATCACAACAAACATATGTACAAATATTTTTAATTTTTTCGTAATCACTGCTATTTATTGATCATATTGATATGATCTAAAACAAAAAAAAAGAATCAAAGAGTTAAAAGATTGAATGGCAATAGAAATTTAAACCAAAAGCGATCAGAAATGATCGTGCTCTATCGAGTTTCTAAACGTACCTATTCGTTAAAAAAGAAATCGATCGAGATCAATCATGGAGCACGAAACCTCTACTTTAAACCTTTACTCGCGAGCGAATGTAAATATTAGAGCATCCGACGGATGAAGAGGATTTGGAATCCAGTAGAGTACTGCACCACCTCGACTGATATTCGACAATTATCGCGGAACGACTTCGATTCTGGATAGGAGAGACCGCGTATTGCCTTCAATTACCGTAATTACCGGCATATCGTTGTTATCCCATGACGATACGGATGTTCAATGAATCCTCTCGATCAGATCCCAGGGGTTGAACGCGATATTAGAGCCGTTGAACGTTGACGAATGTCACGGTGAAGTGAATCACCGATGCTAAGGTCATCGTGATACGGCTCTTTCTCTTGGTATTTGAAGAGAGGTTATGGCGAAGCATGTAAAATGGCAAATTTTGTAGACCTAAATTTTAGATTTACTCTTTTACTTTTAATATAATCTTAATGGTTTATATATATTATGCATATAATTTTTTTTATAATAAATATATTTAAAGTTTATGCTTTATATCGAAGATGTTAATATAAATTCTTAAGTTCAAGATCATCTCAAAGTTTTACTATAGTACATATTCATTCCACTATATTTATACTATATAGTGATTGTATTACAACTTTTCAAACATTATCATAACTTTATGATCTTGAGAAGTTGGTTGATACAATGAGTAACAAAATAAACTATTGGCGAAAGTTGAAATTAATATTCGGACAACATTCTTTGCATATATGTATTAAATATATATTAGATATATTGTGATAATGTAATATTTATATTTTTCTTTTTCTCCGTGATAATGTGAATGATTATGTGAAATAATTAAATACTGTATAATTATTAATTCGTAAAAAAAAGATACATTCCTCGTACTTTATATTTTACTTCACGTAACATTTTTTATTCTGTTGCTTTAGATTCGCGTATTTGTAATGCAGATAATGTACAGTAAATTACTAAGCAGCGGTGCTCTTTAATGTAACAGTATGATATTTCAAGAACATTATACAATATTTCTCCAGTACAATGGCTCTATACAATGTCACGAGAATAGAATGAACTTTTTCGTACATGTTCTTTTTAATAAAATTTTGTAACCCATACATATATTCATGAAATGTTTAAAAAATTCTTATACGTACACGTGAATATATTATTAGTAACAGAACTTGGTAGCAATATATGATTTTTACTCTTACTTTATTATAATCTTTAAAATATTTTCTAATTCTAATTCTAAAGAAGAGAATAAATTTTAACATATAATTTTAATAATGTAAGAAGAGGAGAAAGAGAGAAATATATTGACAAAATCTTCTTTGTATTTCAAAAAATAAATAAATAAATTGAAACAAATTTTGATATGAAAAGAAAAAAGAGGACAAATATTATTAATGAAAGATTGATCCAAAAATATAGGAAATTTGTTTCAGAAATAAAGGTATCGAAAAGAAGACATGATTGCATCTAGAACGAGGCAAGATTAATCCATAATTTTAATACTTCATACTTCTTTGCAAGAAGTGAAACAGCAGCGAGCAACGACTGTAATGGCCGGGCAACTATAAACCCAGAAGACCTCGTTAGACGTTAGTGCACAATCCAGGGTAAATTTCTCACATAAGGGATAAGTATTCGAGTTAAACGTGCAGAGGCGAATGAACTTCACGAATATGGGCTATGAATGAATTTCTCGCCGGGTACGCATAACAAGTATTTCCTGTAGACTTCAAGAGGTAGAACGGCTACTTATAAATCTTGGAACGAGATGCATATGGGATTCCATTCTTAAACGGATGCATGATACGGTTCAGCTATGCGTTTATGCTACCAAAAGTGTGCAAGAAAAAAATTTTCCCCAAATAAATTGTGAAATTAAAGATCACGAAGATGAAAAATTGAATAATGAAAAATTAAAAATTAATCGTCGTGGAAAGCTATCGTTTATTGAGTTTATTAATTCATACTTTACACTTATTCGCTAGAAAGATTTTTAAAATTTTATCCAGAGAGAAGATTTCTTTAATAATTCTTTAAAATTGTAATATCAAATATTGAAACTTAATCAGTAAAAAGCTATCATTTATCGAGCTTATTAATCCATTATTTTTTCACTTATTCGTTCCACTTTTTTACCATTTCATCGAGATATAGAAAGATTCCTCTTTAATAATCGAAGAAGAAAAAATTAGAAGAATTTAAAATTAAAAATTCTCGTTCAACAACTATTATTAATTTATATTTTTATTCGAGGCAATTTATCCTTCCCTATTTTCATATATAAATAATCATGGATAAAGTTTTCTCATCCATAGGAGCACCGCGATCGTTTAACGCGAATTTTATAATTCAAGTGGAATGATTAATAATTAACGCGGCTCTTGACGGGAGAAAAATTGTGGACGGGCGCAAAACGCGATGCCGTCGCGACAGTTTACGTTGCTACTGAAACGTGGACGTGAAAAAGGAAAAAGAGAACCAAAAAAAAAAAAAAAAAAAAAAAAAAAGAAAAAGAAAGAAAAAGGGAAGACGAGACACGTGAAACGCGACGAAGCTACGTGAAGCATAATCAATACTTTCACGTGCGGTTGCCGTTAGATAATCTTGATTATACGCGATGACATTACGCTGATGAAAGTAAAACCGTTGATAAAAGTGTGGTCGAATATTCCGACTTTTGACGCCTCGTTTCAAGCTCCGCTTTCGTTCGTTGACTTATGAGAATTTGTTGTTCCAATGTTGTTGTACAATGGACGTCGAATTAAACAGTCTGATATCGTGTAATTAAAGAATTATTAAATTGAAATTGAATGAAAAAAAAAAATATATTCATAATGAAGCAAGTAAAATTCGTGTAAATAATTTAGTATGAAAGAAATTATTGAAAATGAAATAAGAAAGAGAAGAAAAATAAAGAAAATTGAGTGAATAAGATTTTGATGCAAAAGCCATCGAGTAAACACGTCATTTAAGGAAAATAGGACATTTCGTTTATGGATGGTCCGTGAAAATGAATCGGTTGATTGCGATGAATACAGTCTGTGGTGCGTTTAATGTACCACTGCCTGTACTTCTGTCGAATATTTATATAATTTATATAATGTTTTGAAACTCTTTAAGTATTAAGAATTAATATTTTATTCGTTTAATTAACCGAATCTTCAAATTATCTTTTATTATCTCTAATTAAGTATCCAGTTTGTCTGTTTAGCAATATTTTCCTAACATTTTTCATTTTCATTCTTTTGCAATGATAATTTCCGTATCAAAAATCTAAATTTCTCAACGATATTTGCATACAAATAATCATAATTTACATTCTAATAAAATTCATATATAATGTCTTTGTAAACTTAATCACGACAAAACTTTACAATTATTATACTTACCTTATTGGAACAAATAATCTTGGAACAAAATTTTGGATTCTGCCAACTTACCTGAAACATATTAAAATTAACACAATTAACAAAAAATAGTTATATAGAAAGCAACAAATATTTCCTTTTTTACGAAAATTAATCACAATCTTACAATTATCTTATTCTTACAATTATAATTTTTTATTTCACACATATATAGTTATAAATAGTTCATCCATTTAATCTATAAAATATTTTTTAATTTCCGATGAAATATGATAAACCTCATCGATCTGAAATATTCAAAGTATCCTTTTCCAAAAGATTCCGTATTTCCACCATATTTCATCGCGAAGAATAAAATTCCTCCTCCTCGAGAGACATTAATCGTTTCATTCTACGCGAACTCCACCTTCCTAACCGCCCTCCTTCAAAAATGATATTCCCCAGGAAAGTTTTAAAAATTCACCTAGGCCACAAGAATAGATCATTCCAACCATTTTGGAAATGAAGAGGAGGGCCAAGGCAAGAGGTTATTTATCTTTTCCCGCTGTTAACCGTGTCCCGGTTAAAATTGAAGAACATTTTCCAGAGGCAGTCACGTAGCACGGAGGGACGGATGCCGTGACCAAAGGAAACTAAAGGGAGGGGGGAGAGAGAGAGAGACAGAGGAAGAGAGTGAAAAAAGAAAAGTAACGATCCCCCTCCATGGCGGCGTTTCCGCATAACGACTATGCTCGAGTTGAAATTCAAAAGCAGCAAGTTTGGCGGCCAAGATATTGTTTGGTCGCGATGAAATTATTTCCCACCTGGCACTCGTATCTCGAGAAATAAAGCGTTTCTCTTCCGCAAGAGCGGTAATGAAACGGCGATGATTTACGAACGACTTCCGGTTCCTTGAAGGCGCGCCGTTCCTTCGAATTAAATATCAAAAATCTCCAGACGTTCGCTGTTATTCGTCCTTTTTTTATCCCTCTTCTTTTCGTTCGAAAACAAACTCTATTTTTTGCTAAATGGATTAAATTTTTCGTTATTAAGTAACATTTTACAGATAATTCTGCTGAACTGTTTTGTTTGAGTACTATTTTTTTTTTTTCCATTTAAAGAAATGACAGCACGCTTTTTATTCCCATTATTGAAATTTCCTGGATTGTTTCTATTTTCGCTTTTGGAGGAAAAGGGAAAATATTTTTTTCGTTATTATGTCCCTGCCACATGGTACAATGAACTAACGATATATATGAATAAAACATTTCTAAACTTTCCGTACAAGAGCATCGATCGAATGATATATTAAAGTGCACAAGTAAAAAACTTGATGGAAAGTAATTACAAAAATTGATAAATAGTACACGATATGCTCGGACTATAGTTCGATATACATCAACTTCAGCCACAGTCAAACTTCGAATCCATAGTTTCAACAACAGCTGGACAAATACTATACAAATAAGAAAACTTCAATCCTCTATCCATTGATCACGAAGCAATTTGAGGAAATGGCAATACGCTTTCATTCTTCGTTATTAGATGAAATTTTCTGACCATTCTCTCTCTCTCTCTCTCTCTCTCTCTGTAGAGCGATATTATCGGTGTTTCGTTGTTTGAATACAACGAACTTTTCCATTTCCAAGATTCCATCTCCCACGTAAGAAACTTAGTGCTTCGAGCTTATCATCGATTGATAAACGATTCAAGAACAGGATCTATATTCGTATAGGGGTGGAGGGAGGAGAGGAACAATTACAAATAATTGATGGGATCGGGATAATGGGGAGGAGAAAAGAGATATCGGTCGAGCAGTGACCCGATTTCGACGTTTTAGCGGTTAAAAGCGGATGTATTACGGTTAAGCAGCAGACTATTTGGAGGAATCGATATCAAGGGAATGATGTGCTTGGAGAGAACTACCAGTTGGAGATCGCAACATTTTACACCAAGTTTCCCATTTTAATTTTTCCCTCGCCTCGACTTACCAAACAATCCCCGTGAGTATTTCTCATTGTAAAAAAAAAAAAAAAAAAAGAAAAAAAAATACAAGATGCATTGCGAAACGCACACCGCCATTTACACCGAGATTTCCTTGAAACGAGATGAAACGATTTCTAAGGACGCTCATTTATTCGGCTCTCTGCAGGATTCTTTTAAGTAGACTTCCGGGGCAATATACGATTTCTCTTTCTCGAATGACGCATAGTTTTTTTAAATTCGCAGTAAAGCGTGAACCTTGAAAATTATTGCAAAAAATTTCTTTTTTTTACAAAATTAAGCTTTCAACGTAATTCTCGATATTTTGTTTCACATAGGACCAGTTTCTCTCAATATTTTTCGATTAACAACCAATTTTAAGATTAAGTTGAACTGAATAGAAACGGAGATGGATCATGTTAAAATTATTTAATATTTTTACGTAATATTTTGAAATGTTGCCCGTATTTTAAAATACGAGTCATCGTACACACATCTAAGATAAAATCAATCGATCGTAACAACATTGTCCACATGTTCTTCCGGCTCGACGATGGTTCGTCGGTTGTACACGTACAAAAGACGCGAAATTAGAGGATACAATGGAGAATAGGAAAAACTTGGGAGAATTTCTTCTTTCCCCGGCATTTTCACCCGTGCGAATCGAGGGTGGAAAATTCTCTTAACCGCGTCTGAAAATTCGCTCGGTTCTACCTTCTGTTCTTCGCCCGTTGCTTAAGTGCACACTCCACTTCCGCGGAAATTTCATAGACGGTAACAATCTAGAAGCTATTACGAAGTCTATGGGACTATTATGGCGTGCCGCTTTGAAGATGGCCTCCTCGCGTGGACACGAGGTAACCAACGATGGGCGAAAATCGAAATTCATGAATCATTCCTGTCCATCGAGCCGACCTGATCGAACACGTGCACCAATGTATATCATTAGAGACGTCTGGAATTGGAAAGTATTCATTTCGAAAGTTTTATGATTTCCTGTATTATTGATTCTTCAACCCCTCCGTGTATCGCACAATTTGTAAATTTCCCTTCCGTCTGGAAATTTTTAATAGCTTTAGAAAAATTTATACTCTGTGTGAGATCTTTCAAAGAACTATTTTTATAGAGTATTATATTCGTATTTTTATAGAGTATTAATATATATTTCTAGAAGTCAAAACTTAAGGATGATGGACAAAAATATCGATCGAGGTTTATTCATTGAATTACGAGCAATTTGAGACGAAACAGAATAAAACGTTTGTATCTCGTTTCATCTAATGCAAACTTAAATTACTTGTAACTCGATAAATAATACAACAACCAAAAATACAACAACCAAAGTATTTTTGCATACCAGAATTTTTCTACTTCTGACATTTAGAATCACGAATATTTTCTAAAGGTAACAAGATCTAATTACGAATTTGGACGAATTGAAAATAAAAAAAGTATAATAAATTAAACAAACGAAAAGAAATTAAATTCTAATAACAAAAAGTAAATAAATAAATAAAACGTTCTTCTTTTTTTCACTCCCGAAATGAAAATTGAATCGAGCAACACGGGCCTCGTAAACATGAGCTATCCATCGAGACAGAGAGAAAGAAAGAGAGAGAGAGAGTAACACAATAGTAGCCTGGTAAAGGGATTTAAAAATCAGGCCGCTATACGACGAATCCGCGATTGGAATCGAATCGTAATTATGGCGGTGTAATAAACGCGAGGGGCGCATTGTGATTCAAGGCGCGCTCTTTCCTCTTCTTTCCATCCCCCCGTCCCCCTCTCTCTTTCACTCTTCCTTTTCCTCTTCCTCCTTCCACGCCGGAGGAATCGATTTTCCATTTTCCAACGATTAGCCCACAAAAACGGCGACAAACTGTGCCTCGACAAACGTGGATTGTCCAGCCAGCCGAGTACGGGATTAAATTGTCCTGGTACGAAAGAAAAGTTCTCCGGCTTAATTAATTTGTTTCTCTACGATCCTCGCTGCGAGTAACAGTTTAATTATCCTGCAAGTATGCAAAAATATTTCGTATTTTGAGACGAATCTGAGAGGCTAGGTATTCCTTGAAATTGTATCCACGGTTATACGTTACTTGCCTTCGCATTTCGTGGATGTTTTACGATCATGAGTCGTATCTGTTTGAGGTATCCGTTAATTCTATTGGATCTGTATATGTTTAGGAATTATTTTTTGATGTAGAAGTATACATTCTTGTATAGATTTGTTATATTTGAACAATAATAGAGTTCAAAGTTTGAATTTGGCGGGCTAATTATTAAAATCATATCGTGACGATATAAATTTCAGAAATTCTGAAAGATCAGATGTAAGTGTTTTTTTTTTAATTTGGAAATCACTTAAAGTGAAAATACAGCAGCAATTTTTATTGCAATAAATTTTACAAAGGTATAACAGCAAATCCGGATAAAAGCATTTTGATTAAAATCATGGAATGTTCCGTGCTTTTCTTGATTAAGATAATTCTTGATTAAGATAATAATATTTCCACGGTTAAGAAAACAGACAAGTTTCAAAGTTTTTGAGCGGTGAACGTGTTTCCCATTCTGCATAATCCGTAGAGTTTCTACGTTTCTTAAACTTCACAACGAAAGTGACTTTCTGGTTTACGCTACGATAAGTTTATTCATTAGCTCTCAATTATACGCGTGAAATTAGTTCGCTAAAATATTTATCTCGACATTCGTCTTCACTCGGATCTGGAAATTATAATAACGAAGAGAATTCGTTAGATTCTATATATGATGATAATACGAGAATTCAAATGTTTAAATTTAGAAGATTTCGGTGGATTTAAAAAAATATATTTATAGAAATTCAAAATATATTTTAGAAGAGATATTTTCAAATTCAGACATTAAAATATTCATGGATGCAAAAACGTAGAATTGTCGATTTTTTTTTTTTATGAAAATCTAAATATTACGTATTCCTATATCTCTATAATTTTGTTAAATTACCTACGTTTCATTGAAAATTGGTTTTTCCCTATATCCTGTTATTTTATTGACATTCCTTATTATTTTCGCTGTATCGAGAAACGAATCGCGAACTCTATTTTTAATTTTAGATTGGAATAACAAAAATTTAATTTTATCCGTTCCAAAATTTTTTAATAAAAATTCAATAATGAACAAATTCAGAATCGTACGAAGAGATAAATTTATAAATAACAAAGTACAATTTATCAAAACCACGAAATTATAAATATCAATTCAATCATTTAATTAATTCTATCTTGTCTCACTCTTTTATAATAATATTTTTAAGAATAATTTTTCCTTTACCAGATGTTTAAATTTTTATATCATTGTCGGCTAGATGAAAAAAGAAGTTAGAATATTTAAAAAGTAAATGGAAGGCAAAATCACAGAGACAGAGGAAGGATGAAGAAAAACTACTCCCGAACTGCAAAGCTCTTACTGGTTCATTTTATTCCAGAATCTTTATCCCAGAGATCACCATCTATTTAGTAGTCCAAACAATTTGCTTAATCCAGCAACACGCGATCTAATAAATAAAGGATTTAAAATCTAGAATTTCTCTGGTAAAATGTAAAAATGTATACAAGTTAATAGATTGCGATTTAACCAGCAACAACCACGAACATTAAACTCATTATCCCGATCTCGCAATAAGAAATCCACATGGAAATCCCATTATTAGTCTCATTTAATTTCCTCATTTGGTTAATCGCCCTACCCTTATACGGAACAAATGGCATTCGAATCTCTTGGATTATCGTAATTCATACGAGAATCGTTTGAATCCGTTTAATTTTATTTAATATCTTTTGTTTTGTATTTTTGACACGATCAATCACAAATTTTCTATTTGATTCACTATGATTTCTAATGATTTTGAAATATTAAAATTAATTACAATGAATATTGTAGATCGATATCATATTATATATTTTATAACATTTTTGACAGTAACAATTACAAAATCTTTATTCCTAATTCGATATCGTTGAAACTTTAAACCAAATTTATACTTTCATAAAATCTAACCATTCCTGCTACAATAAAAATCAACGAAAAATACGATATTTTCAACGGAATAGCAAATCGCAGGAAGCGCGCATTAATCGTCATTTATTTCTCATCAATCTTTCGCCACCGATACCAAACACGATGTATCACGTTAAATCACCAATAGGACTCGTTAACGCTTAATGGCGTAACGATCAAGAGTCCGAATCACGGGCAAATGACTTTTTAAACGTTATTCCTGAATTCGAGATATTTCATATCGGCGTAGAATTTCGAAATTTCGATCGAAATTGTTATGCGGAACAACACATTATTTCGAACGAACAATTGTTCCGTATCAACATCCAATCCACGGATTGGAACGAAGGATACGCACAGGACCATTTGGCGGAGAACCATTGAAACGCCATTGAATTCTGGTTGACGAGCGAGGAGAGGGGATGAACTCGAGGGAAAGTAGATGATGGGGAAGGATGAAAACGAAAAGTATCAAACATCCTCCGTATGATCTCATTTCCGCCCTCGTCGAACACGCAGCCGACGCTCTCATTAAAAAGTACGTGTTTGAGTTGCTCTCGTCAGACGAACCGCCAATCTAATCTCTCGCGAGCACGACAAACGGCTTCGAAGCAGCTTTTTTCAAAAACCTGAAAGTCCGTCAGGGATGCGCATTTTTTTTTCTTTTTTTCTTTTTTTCTTTTTTCCTCTCGAAATGGAGAGATAGGCTGAATTGAACTCCTCCCTCAACGTTAACGCGTTATCGTTGAAAACGCGCGGAAGCTGTCGCTCTGAATTTTATCAGGGGGAAATATTTTGACGGACGTTTACAGAGGTAGTTCTGTAATGGTTTTGGCGCGTTGGGGAAGGAATTGTATCGAGTTATGTATTGCGTGTAATTGGGTTGAATTGTATTTTGAATTGAAAATTTATTTATTCAAAAGGATAATGAACAACGACGAAATAAATTTATCTTCGAATAAATCTTCTGGTGTAGCGAATGAATTTTCTTCTGATAAATTGAATAATTGAAATTAAGTATCGTAGGAATAAAAGAAAAAAGTGAATGAGACCTCTGGCGGCCAGAAAAGGAAGTATATACCGTCATATTCAATTAACGAAAGAGCAATTAATTAATCAGATGTCTTGGAATTGTTACTAATTTTCTCGATAATGTTATTGATATTAATTTAAAATAAAGTTTTATCTGTATGATGTATTGATTTAATTAAAACGAGAGAATTGATATAATATTTTTTTTTAACGTGTATAATCTTTTTAATTGCGCTACACGAGTTATATATACCATCGATGCGTATAAAATTTATCGCTAGGAGAATTTATCGTTCGCATTATGGGTTTAGAGCTCTCTTGAGGAACAACTACGATCGATGTTTCCAGGGGGAATTCACTTACTTTCATTTTTCTCTACAACTTTGCGCTCTCGGTTAGCGCTAAAACTATCCTTTAGACGGTATTAAATCACCGGTGAGCACAGCCAACTTCTATAGTTAAACAGCCAACCGATAGACAACTTCAACTTGGCCAGATTATTGCGTTGATCAGGTCAACAGTAATTACACTTTGTACCAGTTGACACTGCGATGTGTTTACTGACTCATGATTGTTTTCGTCCCTGATATTAACAGGTTTTTACACCTGTATATAATTAATTAGTTGTGCCGGGTAAAATATTTTTTTGAGGAAAAGAGAGAGAGAGAGAAAGAGAGAGAGAGAATCAAATATTTGCATGTTCACGGCAGAAATATTCATTATTGCAACACGTCGACATAAATTTATCATATTTCCAGGTGAACGTGTTTTATATAAAATTTAAATTGCAAAATATGAATAATAAATTTTAAATATGTAAATTAAATTTATTAGAATTTATATATCAGAAAAAAATAATTAATCATTCATTATACTCGACAAGAGCGAAAAGAATGAAGCACAATTGTATTTGGATATTTCAATATCTCAACATTGTTAAACCCTTTATTTACTGAAAAGAGAAAAAAAAAGATTGTATAACCAAACGGATATTTAATATCGAGATTATTTCAGTTCAAATAATTATGAATTAGAATTTGAAACCGTAGAAGCTGCGATTCCACATTGAAAGTTCAATTTGCCCACCTTTTATTACCTAAATGGCAACACTCTTAATGCGTTTACAATAAAGAATAGCCCCTCATTATACGGAACATTAAGTGTTAACTAGCCTTATCGTAAACTAGATTTAAATGAACCTGATTACACGGCCACCTCGCAGCAATTCCCTCGGTATAAAACGAATTACGAGGGAACATCTTTCCAACGTGCAACGACCGACTTTAATCACATCCGGGAAAAATAGTTTAACAATTAGCTCACCTCCACGAATCGAATTAAAACGTAACTTCGAAGATATCTCTATGAATTCTTATTTTATTTTATGGAAATCGTTCTCTCGATATCTTCTTCATCTTTCCTTCCCTTTCTGGGTCATTCCATTATTTCTTTGATACTTATATATATATATATATATATATATAAAGTACAATTTCTTTTCCTCCTTTCTTTCCATTCTCTCCTTTTCCTCTTTTTTGAAATGAAAGTATTAGAAGCGTTCTCTTGGAGATAAGACGATGAACGCTTTGCAATCGAATCTTTGGAACAAAGATCTTCGAGACATTTGAACTTAAAAATCCTTTTTCAACTTCATTTCATCCTCGAGAAAGATACTTTTCACGTAGATATTATTTAGCGATCTCTTATTGTGTTGAGACGTATTGTGTTCCGTTTCTCTCGTCGAAAATTTATTTTTTGTTTAGTTTCTTCAAGACGCCGGCTCGCGTATCTATTTTATCATCCTAGGACAGGTCTCTGGCTACATGTTATCACAATCACGTTCTTTTTAATTGCAGTACGCGTATATTCCTGGTACATCATCTTTAATTTGCGCGTTTAGAGTTTAACGTTAATTCAGAAAAAAAAAAAATTAAAAATCACGATCGATCATCTACTTATTTTAATCCCTTTTTAAAACGTCCGCAAAGAAAATTTGCCAAAAAAACTAACTTTAAAATACACCTCTCCTCTCTCTCCAACACCACCATAAAATTCTTCGAATCCATAAAACCCATTCAGCGCCTCAATTTTCCCCTTCTCCGTTCACACCAGTAAAAGCACTTTAATCAAACCTAATAACCCATCCCATATACTCGCGATAAAAGAATTAGCCGCGCTTTCCCCATTTTAATTAATCAAACCTCTCGAAAAGTTCGTAAAAATTCCCCTCGAGAGCTCGATATCAGAAATACTCTTCGAAGATCGATATCAGATAATCAGAAATTGGTATCAGGTTACATCGAAATGGGGAAAAGAAAAAACCATTCAATTTCATCCTCCACGATTTCAACCTCCAATGAACCGTATCAGAGAGGAACGAAGCTGTTTTGCACACGGTGGTTTAGTCTATTTTCAATTGGATGGCGAAAGAGGGAGGTGAAAAAGAACAAAAGAAGGAGGAGGGAACAATGCGTTGTTGCTTTTAACTAAAGCGTTTGCGGCTCACCGCGAGCTATTTCATTCGAACGTCCCGCGAAACGGTCACGTGGCCTGAATCGATCTCATTGTACGATGGCGCGGGAATTAGCGGGCCATCGCGCTTAAGATTCAATGCAAACCCTCGACCGGACAATGCAAACAATCGGTCAATTAGCACAGAGGCGAGATTAATTAGGCAAGTAGGGATTGAACATAGAAGGAATGAGGAAAATTAATCGTAGAATTGATATCAGGATGGGGATGGAACTGTGTTATATGGAGGATTTCGTGTCGTGTGTTGTTTGGCTTCGAGTTATTTATGAGGTTAATTTTAAAATATCGTCTTGATCCATTATTACGTTTGGCTCGTGTTAATAAAGTAACTTTCGTAAATTGTTTGTGTTTTAAATTTACAAATATAGATTATGATATTAAAGACGAACGAGCAATGTTAAAAATAAAAAAGAAATTTTTGCTCGTCGTTACATTTGTTATTCCTAATCCTTTCTTTCAACTGGATTTTTTATTATTAACGACGAATATTTAGGATCTCCATATGTTAAAAAAATATATATGGGATAATTTGTAAAAAATTAATTTCAATTAAAAAAAAGTCTGCGATAAGTTACATATTTTTGTACGGTATGTAAAAGTTAATGAGATTAAATAAAAGAAAATATAATTTTTACTCCTCTAAATTTATCATAAAATATTCTTCATTCCGGTGAAAGCATTACTATTTCTCGCTACAAATTAATAATTTATTTTTATCCAATTTTAATTATCATTTATTTAAAAATTCCAGCTTTTTTCCCAACGCGTACAAAGCGTAAGTAATTACAAATTCAGAAATATCCAGGTCAATCCCGAATATCTGATAATTTTATATACGTATATATATATATTGCCAAGCCACAATTTTAATTTCATCATTAACAGAATACGTAAATGAGTTATTAAAATTAATTTTAAATCATTGTATAATAAAATCATAATCATTCCTTATATTAAAAATAAGAATTATTATTCGTTAATAAATAAGTGTATCTGCAAAATTTGTATCTATTCATATTTATTTGCAATTTCGTACGAGAAAGAAACCAATTTAACGAAAGTTAATTTTTTTTAATAATATTCGATTTATCGTACGAGGATAATTTGAACTAATGATGATTACAAAATAACCCAATTAACAAATCTCGAAATAATTCACGATCAATTCCGCAAACGAGTCGAAAAGTTGAAAACCGATTTCGTGCACACGTTTATTTTCATCCAGAAACCTACCGTCGATTCTTTTCACGATACGATCTATCGACAAACGTCCTCGTGTTGGCAGTGTTGCTAATGTCGCGTCAGATTATAATCAGTCACCATTAACGGATTATCAGATTGGACATTAATTCACCGTCACCGATAAATCGATGCGTAATCCTGCCTCCTGCGTTTAACATCCAATGTCATATCCAGTCGAATTTTCTCTACTTTGCACGCAGGATTCTTGGATGTTTGTATATACACATACTGACAAGAAACTTGATTTAATCTTAATTCAATCTTTTTCACTTCGTCCATTTCCACTTTTGTTTTATTCGTAAATTTATTTCGATTGACGTGTGAAAAAAGGTATTTGTATTTCGAGCTTCAAAATTCTATTTTATTTGATTTCAGAACGATAGATTATTTTACAAATAATATCGAAAACATAGAATACTTTTTTTTTTTTCGAACAAGGTTTCCCATTTTCGAGAATATCGATTTCGAAACAATCCGCCGACAACCACGTAGCAATAACAATTGGATAGCTGGATTCTGTCGGACACGCGTGCTCGAATTTTCAAATTCGATTCTCACGAAAACTGGATATCGAACGAAAAAAATCGTATCTTATTTTTACCGAAAAAGATTATTTTTACGTGAAAAAAAAAAACAGAAAAAAAATTTGAAACCTCTTTTCGGTATATCCAACAATTACTTTATCCAATTCATCGAGACAATAAATACGAAAGAATAGAAAAGACTCGTCGTATATACAACCATTAAAATTTAATACTCCAATCTGGTAAAATTCACAATTCGTCCATCGATCTTTACATCGACCGATACCCCCCTCCATAGCTCGCTTGCTCCCTCCATAGTAACTGCGTTTCTGCATTTTAATCCCCGTAACTCAATTAATTCAATACGCGACGAAGTTAATTCATTGTGCGAGGTTTAACGCTCGCCGCGGATGTTAATATTCACGCTTGGCGATTTCCCACTTTCCGGGGGTTGGGCGGAGGCGGGCGCAAGAAGCTTTCTGAATCCTCTAATTAAAAGTAACGCCGGCAAAATTTCGTTATGGGGCGAGCGCGAGGGAGGAAAATGACGAGAGAAACTGTCATCCTTCTTGCCGTGTAAAAAACGTAACGTGAAACGTGACGATGATCGCGTCGCAAAATATGCAAACATAATGGAAATTATAATTATTAGAAAGGGGTGTGTCAGAGGGAGAAATTTTCTTGAAATTTCGTTAACTGAGGAGCTGATATATTCGGCTGATGCGAGCAGGGAGGAAGAAGAATAGACTGGATTACATATCGGATTAAGGAGCGAGAAGATAGGTTCAGTGACCAAGGAGATGCGTCTTCTGTGTCGCGATTAATTCACAAACACGCCTATCTCCGGTGTAGCCTCGTCATTTCTTGGCTAGATACGTTAAGGTAAGGGGAACTGTCGGGTCTCGTGTAACCCTTCTTGAGAAGGGCTTGACACGCGATAAATAAGTAAACGCGTTCTGAGCGCGGAGAATCAATTAAAACGGGGGAACTTTGAAGGGAATGCATTAGAGAATCGCGAGACGATTGGATATGGGGATATTTTGAATGCATTAACGGCGTGTAAAAATTTCGAATTATTTTTCTTCCTGCGATTTAGTTGAAGTAAGATAAATGAATTTTAATTAATTTTCAAAATGACATTTTATAGACGTTCTGTAAAATTTTAATGTTCCATTATTCTCGATGCAAAGAATATATCCCCGCGAGAAAAATTTTATATAATCCGCAATTGTTCTTATCCGCGATAAGAAACAAGCTTTTAATCAGTTTAAAATATCTGAATTTCCCTATGAATCAACTTCGTTCAATTTGTATCTTGTATTTCCTGTATTTAAAATATCGTACGTGCGTTGATCCATCGATCCCCCCCCATAATTCTACCTTGGCGAAAAACATCCTGATTGGCCGCGAAACGGAGCATACGTCATCCACGCATCGCCGAACAGGATAGTAGATCCAGTAGACGAACGGGTGGAATATGCTCGACAATATCGAGGCAACGGTACGTGAATAACGAAATGTTGCACGCGCGAGTGGAAGAACGATGAAAACGGGGGCGGCCCCCTTCGAGTTCTGGGCCCGATGAATCGGGAAAGTTAATCCGGAGCGGGCGATGGATATCGCGGCGGCCGATAACCCGGCCGCAAAACTATCGCGCTGCGGGAGATGCATTGATTAATGAAACGGGTGCTGGCCCATTGTCCACGCAACGCTTCATTTCGTCCACGGCGAGTACACGTTGCTCGTAAAATCGCCCACCGAATCAATCAAATCGTTTTTCCAACCGTGAGCTCGCCACCTGACCATCCTACGCTCCCACAACACGCGCGCTGTTTATGACGAGCATTGTGAATGAACAACACGAGGTTGTTCATTGGAATTGTACACGTGATCCACTCCATTTTCGTCTTTCTTGGGGAATTTTCGGGTTGGTTCGTGGTTTTAAATTAGAGATGATCTAGAAATTGAGAGAGAAGTTTAGAAAGTTATCGTTTGCTTTAAGAATTTGCGGTTTGGAGAATTAAAAGTTTAATTTATTATTCTGTCGAATCGATGAAACGGTTGGCGGGGAAAATAGGCGGATTTAAATTTTATGAATCTCCTTAAATGGATTTTAAAAAATAACGTATACGTGTATGGATGCCGTTGTTCAATTTTGCAGTTGAAAATGTGGGCCGTGCTTCGAATCGTTTCAATATTAAAACGACCGATTTTTCAAACGGAATAGAATATTAAACTCGCTCGATTTTGGCACCTGCAATTTTGATTTTTGTCGTCAAGTTTCACTCGATTAAAATACCTTATTTCGCTCCGAGAATATAAATTCGTGTTACAATATTGTTTTGAAATACCTTTAATCATTTCGCGAAGAATTTAAATTTATAAAGTAATCAAGAAACTTTGGCGATCGTGATACATCAGAACTATGAGAAATAAATATTTCCATTTCGTTTTATCGATCAATAAATTTTTACCGTTAAAATTTACGTGCAATAATTTTAACGCGTAATTTTCATAATTCCTTAATAAACGAAACCAACTTTTGAAAATTAATATGCCCGAATTATTTAATTTTAATAACTATGAATCAAACACAACGAAATTTCTTCAAAGTTAATAGAAACATCGGATTCACTCTTTCATATTCAAAGAGTTGATGTATATCTCGACGTATATTTACCCTTTAACCCCAACGTCAATAAACTTTCTCAATAAATCAAAATTTTAATCCATTCGATTCTACAAAACTAATTTCACCGTCAAATACACGTACTAAATCAAGCAAAATATCCCAATAACCTCGTACATCGTGTTCAAAATCAATAACAAATGAATAAAATACGTCCATAACGTTCCATTAACCCAAATTCCCGAAACAATTAATCCCAATCACTCTCGTCAACTATCTCAACAAAATTCTATCTCATTCATTCACTCTCGCCACCCAAACTCTATATGGGGCATGTACGAAAGCGTCAGTGCACATATTCTCCACCCACATGGATCGAACCAATTAACCTTCGCGGATGAAACGTTGCCGATTAACCTATCCGCGAGTGGAACAATTCGTCCTGCTGGCAATTAAAGGGCCCGCCATCGCGAACAATTGGAAAACACAGCGGAGGAATTAGAAAACGTTAAGCTAGGGGAGCTTAACAATTTTCAAACCGTGACAAGGATGAACGAACGCTGGCTTTGCTCAATTGTGACTCCTAAACCCCCCATTCCATTCAACCATCCACTGTTACTCCTTCTCTCTGACTTTTTCCATTTTCTCCTCTTCTTTTTCCGAGGCAGCGTCCAGAATTACTTCGTTCCCACCCGCACCCTTTATTTCTCCTACTTTTTCTTCTACTTCTAACCCGAAGAATCGTATTGGCACGAACGTTCCAATCCCTCGTCTCTTCCATTCTTCCTTTCTTTCTTCCCCTCCCCCGCTTTTTTTCTCTTCCCCCTTTCGCTTTTGACTCTTTGCAATTTTCAAATCCATCGTGACAAGACTGACGAACCGGTTCCAGCTTCGCTCGATTGTGATTTTAAACGCGAGGAATCCATTCAATTCCTCGACGTTACCAATTCTTCCCCC
Source organism: Apis mellifera (assembly GCF_003254395.2). NCBI lineage: Eukaryota > Metazoa > Arthropoda > Insecta > Hymenoptera > Apidae > Apis > Apis mellifera. The sequence continues at coordinate 9,846,842 of NC_037643.1, read as the reverse complement.
CTCCCTTCTTCTTCACCCCCTCTTTTTCTTTTTCCAAGGCAATGGGAACAGCCAGGATTACTTCGTTTCTACTCCAGTTTTTTTTCATCTTTCTTTTCTCCAATTCCCAAACTCGAGACAGAGAATGAGGATGTTCGCTTTAAACAGTGGCCGAGGCAACCAACCAACCAACCCTTTCCTCCTTCTTTCCTTCCGTTTCCCCGCCTTCTTCCCGTTTTCCCCTCTTTCTTTTCGAATTTTCGTGAATTTCTGAAACCAAGGCCGACGAGAAAGGCTTTCGCTCAACTTCGTGATCCCAAATGCAATCATTCAATCCTCGGCGTCGTTTTCGCCCTCTCTTTCTGTCCTCCTTTTCCTGCGGCAACACCCATAGTATTACTTCATTTCCCGCTCGCGCTCTTCATTCCTTCTTTCCAACCCGAACCGGAGAATCGTATTGGCTTCCAGCCGCGGCACGAGTGGCCACGCAACCCCTCCTCGCTTCTTCCTTCTTCTTTCCACCCTCTTCCTTCTCTATCTTTCACCTGTACGCGATTTCTCCGACTGTTCTGGCTCTCCTCCTCCTCCTCTCTTCCTGAATTTCCACGGTTTATTTACCGCATCTTGTAACAAAACGAGCAAATTATTTCGAAGCAGAGGGAGAGCGTTCGTATCGATGCACGTTCCGAGTTAATAGTCGGAGGATTCGTGAAAATTTACGATAAGAATGTACACATAATTACTGTAATATGATTACATACAATTTTGTTATTAGTAATATAAGAGCAACTTGATATAAACGCGAGAACTCTCTGGTTTGAACTATTTACGTCTCTAGAAATCTCTTGTGATTAAACAAAATTGTCCCAATACTTCTCATCGAGTACTATTGTATGTACACAATTGTAGAGCAAACAATTTATTGAAAAGAAACGAGAGAAGACGAAATTTGATGATTTTTATTGCAAATAATATATCTTTTCATTTAATTTTTAATTTCTTTCCATGTTTCTTTTACATACATAAAAAGTTCAATTCCTGATTTTGTGTTTGATATAATGTATATAAAGACACAATTCATTTCATATTTATTTTCTTTATCGATCTCGTAAAAATTCAAGTTTCATAATGATGTTAAAGATTCGAAAGAGAATTTTTGATTCGTTAATAGAGGGAATAATTGAGATGGCCACGTTACAGGATTCATTGTATCGTTGTTGTATACACACCAATTTCCAACTGGTCAATGCTCGTCCACCTCGTTAAACAGAAGTTATCGATACCATCTGGGAATGGTCACGGTCTCGAATTATCATGCATTGGTTTCCAACCGGACGACGCGAAGAGGTACGAGGGAGGAGAGGGATGTCTTGAACAGAATAGGCGTAGAGAGTTGAAACTTGATTCGTGATGGCCGTCCGCTCGATAGAATTCTACAAGCTTTCCCGATCAATCGTGTTCGTAATTAGTGCTGCTCGAATTGCGATGATTAGCGAGTTGCAGGAAAGTTCAGTTTTGAGGGTGTTTGCCAATTTCTATGGATCTGATTCTCTATTGTTCGCAGAAGAGATAAAGAGATAATTCCATTTAAACGGAATTATATTTGTTATTTACAAATGGCAAATTACATTATCCTCAAGAAATTAAATACACTTATACCGCATGTTTATAATATTATAATTAAAATATATTTAGAAATATCTAGAAATAATCTGATTTCTAAATTACACATATGATTCTTGAACGAGAAATATTAATTTTTAATAAAGATTTTTCATTGAAAAGAGCCACAAGAAAAATTAATAAATTAACAAACGAATAAAATTCTCTTCACTTTCTTTCTTTCGTCACGATATAATAAACATCGCCCCCAACAATCCATTCAATAAACATTCCTTCCAATTTTTAAACGAGTTTAAAAAAAAAAAATTTGAACCCAACTTCGAACTTTGAACCCAACCCCATAATTTAGCACGAAGATCGAAGAGACCTTTGTCATTAAATAATAACACCAGCCTGTCAAACAAACTTAGGACCTAACGATTACTCCATTAGCCAACCAACCACGTTAAAATCTTCGAGCGTGACACCGATGGATAATCGAGCGAGGCTAATCCCGCCGCACTCTGTTAAAACCACCCCGCTCTGTGCGCGTCACGGTTACGATAACGAGAAGTATGATGGATAAGGGTCAGAGGAACGCGCGGAGAGAGAGAGCTAGAGAGAGGACAAAAAAGAGAGTGAGCCGCGTAAACGCAACGCGCGAGAGAGAACGAGAAAACGAAGAGAGAGAGAGAGGAAAGGGTGGACCGGTGAAAAGAGCGAAACGCGTGAATAGAGTTCAAGAGCACCCTCGTGCCGGCCGTCTAGCCATTCAATGTAAGCTCGCAGACTTTTCAGAGTTGCGGCATTACTCTTCCAACGTTAATACGGCCATATAACCGGAGCAGGCTTTTTAACCCGGAACACAGAGGGCATTCTTTTAATGGGGAACTTTCATTAATCTCGTCTAGGAAGTTATACCGAAAGGAGGAGATTTCGGCAGTGGAAGTCGAGATTGCCAAGGGGTTGGACACCCCTTCTCCTTTCCCTTCTCCCCTCCTCAAGTTGTAACACAATCGGGGAACGATCTTTAGCCGGAAGCTAAACCCCAGTTTAAGTTTCCTTCCTCTCCTCCATCTATCGGGTGGCACCATCTTCGAGATACTGTCGGGTGTCGATTTCTTCAAGATCCGTGGAAGATCCTTGTTGAAATGTTCGGTTTTTATCCGGAAGGGAGGGTAGTTTTTAAGGGTGGAGGAGGGAGGGATGGATCGTAAATTCTCGGAGAGATTCTGTACTGTCTTTGAATTGTTAGACCTTCCGCGCTGAGGGGGGCTACGGGTGCATGGTAAATGCTAATTCGTCAAAGACCAAGTTTCGAGGGATGGGGATGGGAAGATAGGCCGCGTGTGGACGGTGAAAGGTCGGGAAAGAAAGGAGGGAGAGGGATTGGGGTCGAAGTTGAACGGGTTGAAGCGTGGCTCCCGTGCTTTTAATCGTTCGAGTTGAATTTATGAAGTTTGATCGTCAAAGGAATTTTAATCAATCACGTGATCTTTTGTCGGATATATTTTTGTTATCAATTTAATCGAATTTATTAATTATATTTCGTGAGAAGTATGAATTTTGGTAAATTATAGAATAACACGGATTAAACAAGCTACTCGTCCTAATCATTTATTTGCATTGCGTTCTTGAAATTAAATCACAATTCGGAGAAATTGTTCTCGATATAATTTCAGATCTCCTTATTGTTTCTATGTAATAATTTAAGCAGATTCTGACTAATTAGTCTAACAAATCCTACTAATTAGGCGTACAGAACCGACCGATAACTATTTCGACTGGTATTAAGTGCTCTTTCTAACTTCAACTCTCTAACTCTGATTGCATCTTGCTATAATACTAGCAATAATACTTGCTTTGCTCGTTAAAAATTCTAAAATTTAATCTAATCATCGTGGACGTAATGAAATTTTGTTGTATCTTTGCGAAAAAAAAAAGAAGAAGCGAAAAAAAATAGGAACAATAAATCTTACTCGTGATAATAAAATAAACTGATTTTCCATTCATTCATCTCTCAGTTTTAATCACGCAACGCATCATCATTATATAATTATATTAAATTAAATACAATTATAATGATTCTGACATATTAATTAATTTTCCAATATCAACAACATTAAATCCATTAAAATCGCACGTTATAACGTTAATCCTTGCTATCAATAATTAATTTCAATCCCGTTATACGATATACAGGGTGATTTATCTAAATATAATTCATCATTTTCAAAATTCAAGTACCCACTTAGAAACCATCAGGAATTCTTCGAATAATTCACGGGACAGATTCGACGGGATCGTCCCAGACGTCCGATAAAATCCCTCAAATATTTTCATGTTCTCCCACGTCGTGTCGGGGAGATTTTATCGGTCTCCGAAGAATCACATTTCCCAGCTGTAAAGAGTGCATCGAGCGAGGAGGAGAGAACGTGTGCCGCCATGTTACACATCCGGAAAGCGGATGCAAAGAGAACTCTCCCCCCTCTCCTTATTTGCATCCGAACTTACATCACAACGTTCGAAATTCAAAACCTCGCGCCCTGACTGCGCATAATTTACACCCTCGGGGAGATGGAGAGAGGAATCATCGAGGTCTTTTTCGACCTTAATAAACTTTCTAGGGTGAAAAAGATCTTCTTCTTCTTCTTTTTTTTTTCTTTTTTTGGGGACGAAACGAGAGAGCCAAAAAGCTGTCGGTCGCGCGAAGATGGCACTGCGGAGTTTGTATCCGCGGCCACGTTTGTTTGAGTTCGGGCTAAGGGCGCTGTTTGTCAAGGGGATTCACAAAATTCGTCCACGTGCTCGCGTTTCTTGTATACTTAACCGCTTTGCGCGCACAAAGCCCCTGCTCCGCCCTCTTCGAATGAAAATTACAACAAAGCGGGAATTCGCATCCCCAGATAAGAGAATTTCTCGAACGTGCAACGTGGAGAAATTTGTATTTCTAATTTTTATTTCGAAGATGTTAAATTCGCAGCGGAATCTGCTTCGAAAAATATTATTTCTGCAATATATAATTGTGGGGAATGGAAATATCATGGAAATAAGCCAACTTGAACGATTGAACGAGATATAATTTTAAATTTAATTTCGTTTATTTCCTTTCTATTTTCTACTTTTTGCACGATTTCGTAAATATCCAGAAAATTCTCTTCTGTTCTTAGAATTATTTAAATTATCTGTTTATCGTGAAAAATTTTAATGCAAGAAGTATTGAGAATTCAGGAAGGACGAATACACGGATATTAATATATAATTATTCGTAGTTCCAATAAACTAACGAATTGCACGAATCCCAAAATTTATCATTGTTCAAAGATAACATAGCAAATACACGTGTTCCGTGGCTATCCCATTAATGGGAACCGCACACTGCCGGTACGGTCACTGTTTTATCGTTATTATCAAATTACAGGACGTCGTATGTAGTTTACGATGGAGGGGGGAATAATGTACATGAAACCATCATTATGGTTTCCTGTCCCTGCTAGAAAATCGAAATTTGAAACGCAATTATATCGAAACGCGAAAAATATTTATTCGACGAAACTCGAAACTATTTTCCAATAAACTAGGCTCTATCTTTAGATCGTAAAAAGGGAGGAATAATCGTAAACTAGTGACTTGGCCGGATAACTGCGTATGCGAAAGAAATTTTTATCTTTTTCCATTTTCCGTAGAAATTCGACCATTTACGCCATTTGTGGAGACAATAAATTTACATGAAACACCGATTCTACCGACCATTTACGATACCAGCACCACTGTACACGTTGTACTATATGTATCAAAGCGCATACGAACCCGAAGACTTGGAATATTTCGAAACCTTTCCAACGGAATCGATTTGAAATCGATGATATGTTTCGACAGACGAAATCGAGATGAACTGTTATTTATAAAGAGTTTCTCATTATTCATTTATTGATACCAAAAATTCATACATCAATGATGAAATTCGTCTAAATTTAACGATATTTTTGATAAACGTACATACGACAAAGAAAAACTATTCCAGAATCCCACTGAATATTTGATATACATATATATATATATCCTCGATAGTAAATTCTTGGAAGAGAACTTTTCTTGGAGGAGAAATAAAAAATGGTGGAACTAGGACGTCGTGAAACTTTAAAACTTTACTTTACAATTGTTTGAATATTCGAGACGTTTCGTTTACGTACAGTTTACGCGAAACTTGAGCCACTTCTTCATTATAACGAATTTAAAATACGGAATAGAAGACGTAATAATAAAAGAAACTTTAATTTCACAATAAATTACTCATAAGGCTAATAAGATTAATTTTTTAATCTTCCATCCATTCCATCCAATTTAAACGAACGTTCAAACGTAGATACCGATATCTACGTACTTTCGTCGCATAAATCAAAACTTGGTTTTTGCATAAGTTTAATCGGAAAGATCGATTAATAATAATAAGATCGATAAAATCGCGCCATCTCTCGATACGATCAACGGACAACCGCGGCCGCACAGTTTCGTTGCGGAAACGATGGGAGAAGGGAGGGGAAAGAGGAGGGGGAGGAGGGGGAGTCAGAGTTGCGCGGCACCGCACGAAAACTGGCGTCGTAATATTCAAGCAATTCGATACACATCGATAACATTTAACCGAACTCTTCGATTTCCTGCGGCGAAGGAAATGGAAAAGTCGTCGGTCCCGTACAATTTATTCCATCAAAACCAGCCACCGTGCCAGCCCGCGAAATCCCCTCGAAAAACCCTTTCCCCATTTCCACCTTCCCTTTGCCATTTTTCCCCCTCCCTTCCCCCCTCGTGACGTCCACGTCGATTGCCATCCAATCCGAATGCACCACGGGGGAGGGGGGAGGGATAGGAATCAACGTCCCCGCGAAATCGTCGAGATTCGAAAACGAAATTAGTTTATCGTCTGTTCCCCCGTCGAATAATTATTCTCGAATAACCGTGGCGATATAGGAAAACGGCGGAGAACGTTTGCAGAAAGGATTAATGGGGATGGCTACGTAATATAAGGGGAACGTTCGCAAAGTGGAAGAACGGTTTCAGAGAGGTTATGTCAACAAACTATGACAAGACTTCTTTTTCTTCTTTCTTTTTTTGTGTAATTAATCATAGAGGGATCTCAGGTAGAAGATCGGATAAACAAGCTTTGAAATTTATTGGTTCTACGTGGTTTTTTTTAAATTTTCAGGATCTATAGTTGTAAGATTGTTGATTGTACCAAGGAAGTTAGAAAGAAATCTATTATTCTTGGTGTCTAGCAAAAAGTTTTATTATTAAATATTTAAACATTGATATCCAAAACATGATTCTTGTCCAGTGATATATATAAAAAAAATAATAGATTTTTTTTCTCTAATTCTCCTAATACTATTCGAAATAAATTATACTACTCGATCTCTCGAAATCAATATTGAACAATATTGATATATTTATTTTACAGATATCTCATCCTCTGTTTCTTTCCACAAGATGTTGAACAATTGAAGGAAGAAATAAGAAGGAATCGAGATGTTGTATGTGAATAATGACTCACGCACTCTTGTCAATATCCGTTTTCTGGGAGACATCCTGGGGATCTAATAAGTTTAAAAAAAAAAAAAATTGAAAAGCCAGAGACTTCTTAGTATTCTCCAATCTATCGGCCGGAAGCAGCGGAAGTCTTAAACCTATCAAGATCTTATACTTCATCGATCGACCTAGTTTTACGCGTCCGGTACTCGTCGGGGAATTTGCTTCGAGCTGTTGTATAAATTCATCCGGAGCATAAATCATAACGTGCGGCTATAACCGAGTCATAAACCCAAGTGGAACACCGAGTCGTACGCGCATGAATGTATCTACGAATTTCTTTAATATATTCTTTAATATATTTGGATCGAACCGAAATTCGATATGGAAAAATTAGAACATTGCAAATTGATCGCGATACGTAAATCAAATGATTTTGATCACTTTTTGGTTTCTAATATTAGATTTTCTAATATTACAATTTGAACTCCATATATGCCCGGTTCTACCTTGTTTCAGATCCACACTGTTATTCACTTTAAACTCCTTTGGGATCCTAGCTTTATCTAATTCTAGATCTTCACTTATATTCTACTTGGAACCTCCTTTCTATTCCACTTTGATCCCTAATTCTACTTCATTTTACTCTCTGTCTTTTTTCTCTACTTTTTTCCCATTTTGAGTCCATGATTTTTCTTTTTTTATCCTCTACATTGAATCACTAATTTCAAGCTTCCAATTCACTTGGATCCTTAATTTCCCTCCATTTTGTGAATTCCATCGAGTTTCTCAAGTATTACTTTCCATCTCAAATTCAATTCTATTTCGGATCCATAATTTTTGGAATCTAATTCTACTTCATATTATAATTCAATTTTATCCCTTTCTGAGATATTGCATACTCGGAGGAATAATACCTGGAAGAAAATGTAAAAATCAATGGACGAATGGATCGAAGCCTCGACAAAAAAAACTCTCGAATTTCAACCATTCCAAATATCCCGATCCTCTCGTCTCGATCCCTTTAATCGGATTAATCCTATCCGATGCACCGAAAAAGACTCGAAATCTTTTTAATTAACTCGCCGATTATTTATCGCTCGAGTATCGCGCATAATACAGGAACAGGGCGACGAGAAGTTTGGTTCTCGACGAGGAAGAATATCGCGCTATGGATATTGAAATATTGGGGGGTGGTCGGGCGGGGTTGGATCATTAAGGAGGACGAGACAGAGAGGCGGGAGAAAATAAAGAAACGTTAAATCGAATCTTGGAATCGTAACGATCGGGTTCTCGGCCCCGACTAATTAATTTTTTTCCTCGTTTCAATATGACAGAGGACCTCGGGGTGGGGTGGGGGAGAAAGAGACGAAGAGGTCGGAGTGGATGCTTGAAGAAACGGCGCGGTCTTCGACGTTTCGACACCGTCCACGAGCCATTATCCTTTCTGAATGTAATTTAACATCCATTTCGAGATACTGCGCGAAAACGTCGCCCTGGAAACACTGGAAATGGAGGAAAGGGACGGGGAAAGGAAGCTGTCGAAACTGTTCCTTCCACCGGGTGAGGGAGAGAGAGAAGGATCCGGAACAGGGAGACAGATGCCCCGTTAACGAAGTAACGAGCCACGGGGAATAGAGGTGGGTAAATATTTATGCGGATAAAAGGAATCGAACCGGCTTAACGAAGCCGGAGCTCGGTCAAGCTCGGGGAAAAATCCCTCGAAGGTCGGAGTTAAAAAACAACGGGAGCCGATTTTTGCACCGACCATTGGTGGAGGAAGACGTAGCGCAATGGGAATTACACGGAGAGAAATTATTTAGCAGTTACACCCAGGCTGTTAATTTCTCGCCTTGCGGCATTCCAGTTCCCAGTGAACGTTAAGTTAAGTGGGATGGATGAGATGAGCCGACTCTATGATCGGATCACCGATACCTTGGTCTTAGTTTATCGTGATCTATTTGGATTTTATTTCCCTCGTCTTTTGTTGGATAATTAGAAAAGTTAAGTGGGATGGATGAGATCGTCGATTCTATGATCGGATCACCGATATTTTAGTCTAGTTTATCGTGATCTATTTGGATTTTATTTCCCTCGTCCTTTATTTGAATGTTGGATAATTAGAATTTGTGTCTTTGTTAAAATAAATTATTTTACAATTTTTGTGGCAGCAAAGATGAAGGAGGATGAGTAATAATCGGAGAATGAATTTTATTATATTTTTGAATCGTTGTATTTTTGTATTTATCGTATTTATCATCATTTCGAATATTTCGAAAATCGTACGAGTCACTTTGTACGCGTGTATATAGTGAAAATCAGCATCAACTATGCATTGGAAATAAGTTAGCATAAGAATGGGAATGGTGGATGAAAGGATATTCAGTGGCGGAAAAGGAAAGGAACTCGCGTTTCTATACAATTCGTATCAAGAGGAGTTCCGTTCAACTATGTTGGGCTGTGACATTCGCATTTTCAGACTAATTGAAGGGGAAGATGGAATGGCGTGCTTGCACGATAACGACGATAACACGTGGCCAGATAATTTTATCATTTCTTTTTTTCTTTTTTTTCTTTTCTTTTTTTTTTTTTTTTGATACACGACAAATTGGATGTCTCGTAAATATACATGAACGAATATGAATAAATTAATACGAATAATAATATGAATAATTTAAAATACATATGAATAAATTTAATTTTCAAAATTAGGCGATGTCGTTGAATCCGTGAGAGAAATTGTCAAACTTTTGTTGCTCGATTCTGTTAAATGTTCGCGTGTTGAAATATTATTAACAAAAATTTGTCAGAGGTGTCGGGAATAATTATGGCAAAGAGACGATATAAGCGAGAAAGGTACGTATAAATTAACCATCTTACCGAAATAGCAATACAATCGCGATCAATTTTGCGAGAGCAAACCGTTTCCACCGCAAATGAGTTCTTATCGAGAGTCGATTAAGAGATCGTAAACAGGAGGTATTTGCGGGGCAAAAGGAACTCCCTTCTCATTGACCGGAATCCTCCCGTTTACGATGTAATTTCCAGTCATTCTCGTCGCTGTATTACCTTTAAGATCTAATATCTCTTATATTATAAAAAAAAAAAGAGAGAGAGAGAAAATTTAAAATTCCTGAATATTTCATTAAAAATTTTTACACGAAAAGATATATAAAAAAAAAAAGACTTCTACTTTTATCCGTATGTAATAATAAAAAATTATCAAATAAAAAATTAAATATGCTAATTTCATTATGTATAAGCTTTGTTAATAGTTGGATGCAATTTATAAGTAAAAAAAAAAAAAAACTCTGTTAAAGAAGCATCAAAATACTCTCGAAATTCGCCGAATAAAAATATTTCCAAATTTCTGGAAAACTTTTCTGGCCCATTAATACCTTATAACCATACTTAACGTCACTTCGTTACGTTAAATACCTCTCCACTTGGTCTCCAAGTTCTAAGCTTTCACCAATCTTCGACACGATGATAATCGATTGATAGCCTTTAATCTATATTAAGTTCTACACTTCTACGAAAGACAAGACATGGAAGGAAAAAAACAGAAGAAGAGGAAGAGAACTGAGTGGCAGAGTCGCGAGAGAGGAGGAAGAAATCGATACGAAGTTACGGTCACCTGGAATCTGTTTCAAAAAATCAAGCACAGGAGAGTAAATCCGAATATAAAGCAGAATCTCTTCGCAGAACTTGATCATTTCCTATTTTCCTTGATCCGCACCATTCTCATTTTCAAGATTTCGAGAATCTTGGTGAAAGAAAATAGGTCACTTTCCACGTGTGATCAATTTAATCAATTCGAGTCGAACTCCTTTATGATAATGGCCTTTGAAACCTTCCGGATTTTATTTACTTTTATTCTATTGGAAATTTAGAAAATGTAGAAAAGAATCTTCTAAATTTAATGTTAATAGACAAAATTAATAAATAAAATGATATTCAATATTGAAAAGATATATATTATATTATATTGTAAGACTTAGATAAAAATTAAATATTGATAGATGTTCTGTGCTGCTTCCATGTCTAAATTTAATTATTTTATTCATTCAAAAATACAAAATTTAAATCATGATACAAATATTAGACATGATAGATCCATGTGCCACTTGAATCTCTTAAATACATCTGATCCTCATACTTCTTCTCAAAGTCTGTGTAACATTTAAGTCTTTACACACCTAAATTTCGTGAATTCTCTGTGTTAGCTGTTAATGATACCCGTATCTCTTAAGTTCCTACAAAAGAGAACAAGGTCCAATTCACCAACTTCCCGTAGCTTTAAAGTTTAACTGACAAGTTTCTTCAATCCCTGACAAACCAATTTGCTGAAAATTTTGTGAGAAGCTTAGTTTCCACTTTAATTTTTCTCCTTGGGATTAAACGGGAACATTCATCTTGCGTGTAATCAAAAATATTATGAAAGTTCGATATAATTTTCTTGTGGAAAATATATCGAGGTTAAATTGACGTAATATCGATAAAGTCATCATCATCACCAGTCGATACCTTGCATCACTTGATTTTAATATCCCATTTAAATTGTCAAATAATATTGGACCAAATATTATAATACCACCAGCATTGAATTTCAAAAAGCAAATATTCGGATCAAATCTGCGAATTGACAATCTACTATAATTCAACATATTCTTTGAACTTGATATCGACATCATTGTGCGACTCGTCATCCTGATAATTTCGTGATGAATACATTTTAGATTGATTTTACGTTCATCATCATCGTTTAAGATCGAAGTTCAAAATCATCCATTAAATTCTATTATTATCTATATATCAAATATTATTAAACGCGTTAAAAAAAAGTAGGAAAATTCGTTGTCTCCATCTGTGTGGAGCGCAAACAAAACTTATTATAAATATGCTTAAAAAAACATTATCGTCATTAGTCATGAATAATGAATGTTCGTACACTTTTTTTTTTTTTCATAAACTTAAGAAAAACGCATTTGAAAAATTTCTCGGAAACATTTAATGGCACAAGTTACGAGTCAATAAATTTTAATAAAAGAAAGAAAGAAAGAAAAAAAAAAAAAAAGAAAGAAAAAAATGACGAATCGTATATCTCGTACGTTCGAACAAACTTTTTCGCTTCGTTCATCCTATGCCATCCGATTCTTTCCACGATGACACGCGATCCTTTCACCGGTACTTACGTTTAATTAGTAATCCTGCATCGCTCAAAGCAGTTATGAACATGTATACGTTTCGCGCGACCTTATTGCACGCTTAAGGCTTTCGAGATTACGCTTCTCATTTATAATGAGCAAGAAGCATGAATCCTGCATCCTGTCATACGCCGTATTTTATGCCCTTTATGCGTCTCTCTCTCTCTCTCTCTCTCTCTCTCTCTCTTTCTTGTCAACTCGCAGCATATTACTGCGCGTAAGGCCGTGTATCGTTTTCGCATAGAAGACACATATTTTGCATACGCGATCCATCCACTCTTTATAACGCGATCTCACTGCGGATCACGGATCACAATGGAAAATGAGTAATCCTGGATTTTTGAAAGGTCGTTCTGATTCGAAAATTTGAAAAATGGACGAAAAATTTGGACGTTGGATTTTTCGAAATCAAAGTATAATTTTTGATCGAGAGATTTTTCTACAAATTTTGTTCTTCTTCGTCGCATAAAAATAAGAAGAAGAAAAATTATAACATATATTATGGTAACGTGAGAACACGAGTCTTGCGAGTTATCTATCATTCTTTTAACGTTCAGATGCACGACACCGAGGAATAATGGACATTCAAGAGAACCAATAAAGCTACTCTTGTCTCTCTATTTACAGAGAACACATTGCAACCATGAATACACTTACTGAGAAAGAATACTCAAATGTTGTTGACGTAATCAGGCTTGGATAAATTCCACTTTGAGCGTTCGGAGTTGTTTCGATCAAGCGGAAATTGATTATCAATTCGTGCACGGTTTAATGATTTTTCTGTTATTTCTTGATCGATCGATCGACTCGTTGAACGGATGATATTCGAAAAACGAAGACAGCTCTGCCTGTGTATTTTGCAAACGATTATTTTTTTATCAATATTGCAATTATCAAAATCCAAAATTCAAGTTAAATTTTTTTACGTAATAATTGAATATTTATTCTCCTCCAGAAAAAATTTATAAATCCAATCAGAATTATCTCGATTTCCCCGCGAGCAACATATTCTTCAATGATTTCTCTTCTAACTAATATTTTATATAATATTTTATACTTCCTCCTTTATACTTTTCACCTGAAACCATAATTATTATTCAACGAGATAAGGCTCGTTACGTGGCGAGACGAAGTGAAATATGAACTGTTTAATACACCCGTTGCATCTCGTTGCAACCGCAAATGAAAAAAGATCGAACAGCGTCAGTTAGGACTGAACAAGTGGCGAAACTTAGACGACACTCTCTAAATGCAAATCATCGCGCGACAGCGTCGATTCATCGTCTTATTATCGTCATCTCGCTCCATCCTCTCCCCCGTTCTCAAGGTGGATATAAGGTGAGCGAGGAATATCGTAAAAATCGCATCTGCTTCCTGCATCGTCCTCTTAAGATTTAGGAAGCCGTTCAGAGGATAAAATGGAGAAATCGTGTTAAGGTACGTATCGAGATAACGATCGATACACGCTACGTTGCTGCCTCGAAAGGATAGCGGACAGGTAACTCGTAATTTTCTTGATAATGTGCATACAGACGAGGAAAATATTTGTACAGGTCGTTGAATCGAATTAAAAATATTGTATAAACACTCGTAGGTAAATAATTTTGATTTTATCCGTGTTTGAAAGTTGTCTATTTTTTTGTTATTTTTAATAACGTGTAGTTTATCGAGAAAATTTGAGAAGAAAATTCAATTTTGTACAGTTAAAATGGATCGAGAAAGAAGAAACGTTTGTTTGAATGCTAAACACTCCGTGAATAATTATATCTGCTAAGGCGATAAGAGAATGGAATCGAATGAATCATTTTCAGAATCCACGAATCTTCTGTGTTTATTAAAAGAATCAATCTTTTCTACAATATCGATCGTTGAATCTTTCAACGATATTGAATAAATTAATATCTCTCATTTGTCAAAACGATGTAATTTCGAATCTTTAACACTATTAAAACTTATCGTACGATATAATAATTAAAACTAAAGAATTCTCGTCGATTAACGTTCGCTCGAGAAATAATAACGAAGGTCATGAAACGATCGATCGATTTCGTCATGAAATCGCGATGAGGCTTCTTATAACCGCGTAACGTGAATTCATATCTTATTGGTTCCAATAGCTGACACTAGATGTCTCATCAATTCTTCTTTTCTCGCAAATATTATCCCTATCTTCTATTTAGATTTTCAAATTTCAAATATTCATATTCATCGTACTTAAAATAAATAGAATCATGTATTTACAGCATTGATACAGCAAAATTTCGTTCAACGAATATTATCGTGTTGTGAATTTAATAATGAGAAAAGATCAAGTCAACGAATAAATGTTTCAATTTTATTTTATAAACGATACATTTTACAAATATGGCACGGAATGATTTTAAAATGATAAAAAAAAAGGAAAAAAAAACGATTACGCGCGACAAGTTATGTATATCACGTTTAGAAAGAGGGCACGAATGTGACTAGACTCGTTGAACTGGTATTACACGTAACTAATTGATCGATACTGTGCAACGCTGTGATAATGATTTCCAGCAAATGTCTGAGAACAGAGGATTTAATGGAGGATTGATTGATCTGCGCGTTTTAAGAAGGGGGTCTCAACGAGAGAAGAAAAGCTTGCAAAAAAAAAAAAAAAAAAGAAAATAAAACTGGACGACAACAGGAAGGAAGTCGATGTTTTTACGAACTGGATGAAATACTGGAAGATCGGGTTTATTACACGGGATAAACGTACCGTACAGTTTCTTATCGGGAGTTGAAAAGCGATATAAAGTTTGAAGACCGGATCGAGTTTCCGGAATTAACGGATACGAAACGGTTCTGAGAATAGAATAGAACTTTGACCGTTTAAAGTGTAAATTAGGAGATTTAGAGAGCGAAGTGTTATTCTGAATTGCCTATCTAGCGAATAGGTTCAATTTCGTGCGAAGACAATCTTTAAAATGGAGATTAATTCGAGAGACGACGAGAAATATATCTTGCAAATAAACGAGTAACGAGAAAAAGAAATTATTATTTTTTTTTTTTTGATTAAGATTTTACATAAATAATGATATTTGTATTTTTATGATTCTTGAATTTTTATTCGTAAAAGTGATATTTTAATATTGTCTATAAAATTGTTGGAAAATAAAGAAGAAATAGAGATAGAAAAGTTGATAAAGATTTATTAAATTATTTCTATTTCGAATAATATTGGGACGTTCAATTCATCTGATATCCTGCTCATTATCAACCAGATACACAACAGCATTCCTCAGATTTATTAGACGTCAGAGGGGTTGGTACGTGTATACCAACATAGTAATTGCTCGATAATGAGCGTCTGCATGGCATAAATGGCATTTCTCATTCACCTATGAAATGAAGGAATAGCAGAGGACGGTATAATATCGCTGGGCGGATGTATAATATCGCTCAAAACTAGTTTGGATATAATATAGCTCGATTAAAAAACGATAAATGATATAAATGAAATTTATAATTTATTTTTTCATTCATAATCATGCATAAAAAACAACAGAATCAAATTAATTTTTAAAAATGTAAAATTAATCTTAAATTTTACAATATTTTTTATTGTTTCTTTTTTTAAATTATTTATCTTTAGATACTTTAATTTTTATTTTTGTCGATTAAAATTCTGTTAAATTTGTAGAAAAATTATTATTATTTATTCAAGCAGTAAACTTTAGAATATTTTAATAAAAATTGATAAATTTTCAAACAAACAATTCGAATTTACAGCTTACTGAATATAAAGATAACCAATATTATTTTTATTTATCAATTTCCCGATAATTTATGCATTTTAATAACATTCGCTATTACATGGCATAAACATGAATCTTCCACAAACGCAATATTCTCGATTCGAAATCCGGCGAAATGAATATTTACGTTTATAAATATAAAAATACTTTGACGAAAGAGTAATCACGATAACTCCGGCAGAATTATAGAAAGAGCAAGTTAAAACGAATCGCGTCAGTCTTTCTCTCTTTTCAAAGCGACCGATGCAATTGGTTATTTCGGTCGAAACTTTCCACGCTCTCCACCTGAAACTCGTCTGCCGAAATTCTTAAATAAAAGTTCGATTATCGTTGGATAAACATTTTTCGACAAGTGGAGATACAGAGATAATATGTAAACACATTATCGACTATCAACACTTGGAAAAACAATTTCGTATTACGTGAAGGAATAAGTTTAATCGAACAAAAATTGATACGAAGTATCGATAAGGAAAGTATATAAAATAAGGAATTCTAATTCTGCGCAGAATAACAACACATCTAAACGACAACGAAATCACGTTCACGTATCTTCGATTGAATTTGATCGATAAACAGCCGAAGCGAACGATTCTCCAATTATAACCAACGTTCGAAATCCCCCTTTCGACCGCATGCAGCCCAAAACCAGCCGAAAACTTGGCCAACCAATTACATAACCACTATGAACTGCAGCATCCAAGGCGAAGAAACAATCCCTGAACAATCGGGGGAAACTTGCCTCGAATCCGTCAAAACGACCGCAACGGGAACACACAGCCCCGCGACTCTTAAGTGGTCAGAATAAATAGTATTCTCCTTTATCCGTTCGTTAGCTCCAAGTTTCATCGAACGTGAAAACCACCCTTGAAAACCACCCTCATGCAAATATCCGCGTATAGAGTCACCGCTAGACGGTCGGGGCAGACGTTTGAATGTTTAATAACGCCGATCAGAGACGACGACAGAAGCGACGAAGAGGAAGAATGAGAGAGAGAGAGAGGGAGAGAGAGGAAGGTTCTCTCCGTGTTGGACGCTTATGGCAACAACAACAAGGTGACATCGGCGACGTTGACGACGAGAACGATGATGCGGCGAAGGAAGAATGCTCGGAGGGTGTTGTACCCGGCCGAAGGGAAGCACGAGGATGGGCCACGGTACGTCGCCAAAGGGGCGCGTATCGACCCACTCGTGCCGTCTGCCCCTCTGCCACCCTGTCTGTCCTACCGTTCATACGTACCAACACGTACGGACACACAGTGGCGATGCTATTACAGGCCGCCCACCCCTTTGCTCCTTCCGTCCTTTTTTCTCTCCTGCCTTTGCCGCTCTATCCCCGTCATTCTCTTTCTCGCTTTGTCCGTGTTACCGTGTGCGTATATATGCGTGTACGTGTATGTATGTGTGCACGTTTTCTCTTTCACTCTCGCTTTCGCCTTCATTCTTCGTCCTTTGCTACTTCACGCTCTATTTTTCTTCCTTGTTTCTCCTTCTTTTCCTCTATCTTATTCTATCTTCTTTCCTCTCTCTTTATTCTTGGCTTTTGCCACTTCTCTTTTCGACTTTCGCTTTATCTTTCTCCGCTGATCCCATCTCTCCTTCTCTCTGCCTTCATTCTAATTTTCTGTCTTATTACTTAACTCGCTCTTTTTCTTTTATCTTTCTCCTTAAATTTATCCTTTGCTTTCCCTCCTCTCGACTCGATTAGCTAACACTTAAGAAAACTTGAGAATAAAGGAATAGAAATAAAGGATAACAAAATAATACTCTCCAATCCTTTCTCTCTCTCTATACCGCTATTTTTCCCCGTTTCTACCATTCTCTCCCTTTCCATTTACCCCTTCCTCTCCATCTTCCATCCTCCGCGGTATCCATGATATTCGAACCGCAGGAGGGTTCAATCAAAACGCCTCGGTGTGCATCGAGAGAGAGAGAGAGGGAGGGAGGTACGCTCGCAAACGAGCCACCCCCGTTTTACCATCGCGTCTGGTCCACTGTTGATCCAGATCCGGGTCGAGGAACAGAGACAGAACAATGTTCCGGCCGCGCCGTTGCCGGAAATTCGGCGCGCCACAGCACGCACCGCCGCGCGTTTCCGCTCGGACCTCGTCCCGCCGCCGTCTGTTTGCCCGCGCTAATAACCGACCAACGTCGCGCTGCCGGCGGTGGGGAGCTGTACGAAACTTTCTCGCGCGTGTATTTCCCGCGGGATATCGTTAATTCGTGGTGGAATAAGACTAGAGTAAACACCGATCTCTCTTCAAGGGGGACAGAATTTTTCAACGTGGATAGGGATTTAAGGGGAGAGTGAGTTGGTGGTTAAATAGTGGCGAGGATTTTTCAACCGTGAAAGGTGGACGGGGATTTTGTACGGTGACGGTTGGACTTTTACGATATCCTCGCGGACGGAAGGTTTAAGGAAATCTGTTTGAATTGAAGATTTTTCTTTACGATGATTCGAGTCACAATGGTTAAAATAAAAAATGTGTTAATTAATATTTGTCAGAATCATATAATCAAAATAAAGAGATTATATTCGAGATTTATTATTTCGTTGTGAAGAAAAAAAAATCCCTAGAGAAAAATGAACTCGAAGCATCGAAAGAGTGGCGGAACATCGGGGATTGATTTCGCTCCCTCAAAGAGACTTTTCATTGAAAAAAAATTGCTCCATGTATAACTCTATATATATTAATAAATTCCTGTATAAAATCTCAATGCAAATACTTTAATTCAAATCACAATTTTCGATTAGATGAATCCTATTGTTTATGAAGATCGATACATTTTTAATCAATTTCCAATTAATTATATAATACATTAATTTCCTTTTAACTTCCACAAAGATCAAAGATCAAACATAAAGCAACACTTAATAATCCTCTAATAGGATTTCAACATTTTATTGCAAACATTTCAATTCAAATCACAATTTTCGATTAGATGAATCCTATTGCTTATAAAGATCGATACACTTTTAATCAATTTCCAATAATACATTAATTTCCTTTTAACCCCCACAAAGCTAAAAAGATCAAAGATCGAACAACATTTAATAGTTATCCAATAGTTTCAACGTTAAAACAGATTGGTAAATTGGAATATTGCAAAAAAAAAAAAAAGAAAAGATAATACGGAAGTTCGATATATTTACGTGATCGAAAAATGGATAATATGGTCCGAGATGGAGGGCTGATAACGGGCTGCCACTTATTGGTATAAACGTAGCCGTTCAATGCCTCTTAGAGCATGGCGGCGTAAAGGGGAATCGTATTTCTCCTCGCCCTTTGAAGAGGCGAAGTATTAAAAGCCGACGCGGTGCATCGAGAGGGGGTTCGTGGCAAAATGCATGCACTACCGACAACCAATAAAGTAAAATCCCCGCTGTCCGGGGAAAAACTCGTAAGGAAAACATTGGCGATCCGTGCGATCCCGAACAATATATCCGATCCGGGGAAAAGCGCATACGCGGGAAAACGTTTTCAGGGGAGTGAAGATGAGTCGAAGAGCGAGGAATAATATATCGATGGGGGAAGGAAGAGAGAGGAAGGGGAGGTGTGGACGTGATTTAACGATCGAGTTATTTTCGACCAAGAATAGAAAAGTTCATTTCACGCTTTATGTATGAAAAGATTTTTAGTACGAAGTTTGATGGTTTAATTTTCCGAAGCGCTCTTTTTTTCTTTTTAATCTCGATAGTTGGACGCCGTTTGAGAGTTTGAACATTCATCCTTTGTTTCTTTTTTTTTGGAAATTTACAATTTTCCATGGAAAGCGTGATTAAAATCGCTCGGTTAATTCGTTGGCGGTGTATGAAAAGAAGCAAAATCATATATTTTCGAGATATGAAGTTAAATTTTTAACAAACGAATTTATCTCTTTCTAGAAAGAATTCGTTTTTGTGTGGATTCTCTAATTTTTTGATTGTTATTTATTCAATTTTATTCCTTTTCTTTTTTTTTTTTTAATTGTAACTATAAAGATAAGGAAAGAGTATATTATTCGATGAATATTATTTCTTTGTGGAGAGAAGTGTCAATTCTCCTTCTAGATTTGCCCACTGGGCACAGAAGTGGACAATGCCACGTAAGACTCCACTTCTGCATTGACAACAGTATTGTAGTATTCGAAGCAAGAAGCTTTTGTCCTCTCGTAGACTAATACTATTCACATGTGATACCTTTACACGACTTTATTTCTTTCTTCTCTACTCTAGTCTGACAAGACACATTCCTTTGAAGCACAACGCGTTAAGATCACTTGGGTCTGTGACACGAATGCTTCCTACCTTTAGAGATTACAATTTTTATGCTAATAAAATTGTACGCCTCCCATCTCGGTTTCACCGCCTTTATTAAATTCATAAAATTCACAAAATTCATAAAATTCATAAAATTCCCCATCCTCGTTGATTCAATTTAAAACGTTCGCATATTTCTACTCATATTCAAAAATTATGCGCAAACAAATACATCATACATCAGATATATTCTCTCTCTAATTCATAATTACAATCCTTATGATAATCCAAATAAATTAGGATTATTAATAACAGTCTGGCCAACATCCGAGATAGTTTCCATAATAAATAACTTGATAACTCTTGATACGAAAACATTGCCAACTCGAAAAACAGATACTGGGATTCCGATAAACTCTCAAGTTGCTCGAAATTGTTGGTAGAGGGAAGTATATGTTTTTCTCTTGTAGAAATACGAGGTTCGTGCGCACGTCCATACGAGTCTGCTCGCAACTGCTCTACTCCAACACGATCGGCCATATTGTAAATTCGTAAGTTTATACGTGGTAAGTTTCTGCGGGAGAATCGTGAATTTCCTGTTTCCCTTCCGATATAGGCCGCTTCAGAGATGTTCACGATAAATATTCATTTCACCCCCGTCTGGGAATACACGAGGCGAACGGCAATAAAGAAATCGAGAACTCGTAAAAACTGGACGTTAACATGGGGGCAGTAATCATGGAAGCTTTACTCTAGCGTTCCCAAATGGAAAGAGAGCAAACTTTTTTCACTGGATAGAAACAGTAATGCTATAAAGTGTCTAAAATGTCGATATCGGGTGAAATGTGATTCAAACGGGCCGCCTCGAGGTTTGACCGCGGCGGCCATCTTGGCGTGCGCGCCACGAAATGGCGGTGGCGCAATGGCGGCCGACGGTTGTCGTAACCGAGGATTAATTTGAGTTTTACTAGCCGGTTAAACAGAGTGCGAAATTCGTCGGTGATGCATATCGCGTGGTAAAATTGAGCGTGTGCCCTGTTGTTGTAGTTTATGTTGTTGAAACTGGGATAGAATGGAAAACGTACGAAGATAAACTGGTCGAAACAATTACGTAACTGGATTTCTGAATATGCGAACTGCATATGCGAGTCAAATATACGAGAGATTGAAACAAGATTAAGAAATGTTTGGAAATTTATATCATATATGATCGTATATGTGTAAATGAATACTTAAATATTTCTTTTTTTTCTGAATTGAATACTAATTTTTCAAAATAACTCGATTGCAATGTATATTCGAGAAGGGAACAAAAAGAAGAAAGAAAAGAAGAAAGTTTGAAAGAAATATAAAAATAAATCTAACAAAGTAAGTAGAAATAATCAATTTAAATGTTACATTCTCACAATATTCGTAAACTATTTATTACTACAATATTTCGAATAGGAAAAATAAAAATAAAACGATTCTCCAATTTTTTATTATATTTTTAAATTTTTCAATCCCTTCCAAAAAAAAAAATGTCCAAATAAACAGGCACCACTTCTCTCGTGTGGCATGCAATAACAAGATTCGATGAAGGGAAGAAATTGCAGGACGAAGAGATTGAACTTGGAATCAGGAGAAATAAAACTAGTGGAAGAATGGAAAGCGCGGGAACGAGAAGGAAAGGTATAGAGGAGAATAAAAAGCTCGAAAGCGGAGGAAAGGATAACGCAATGTAGGTTGTCGAACATCTCAATTTTTATCAACGCGGATGGCAGATGTATCGTATCTGGGACATCGGGTTTATCGGACCTTATCAGTATCGGGTAACCTTATTTGCATAGGACAGAACGGCGTCATTTTTATTCTTTTTCCATCGATCACGATGGGATGGATTTAATCTTATGGAAATATCGGTACGAAAGGGCAGCGAACTGTGATGAGACAAAGATCTAGAGACGCTCGTCATTTTTCATTGATACCGATCAACCAGTAAATCTCCGCCCATTTTGATTTCCCAATGGGAAGTGCTCTAAATGAAAGCTTTGGCTGCGAAACCTCGTTCCAAAGTAAATTTCTCTCTCTCTCTCTCTTCTCTCTCCTTCTTTATTTTTTTTTCTCTCTGTCTTCCTTTCTCGAAATTGTTCGCCCTCCTTTTGTACTCTTTCACCCTCGATATCGGAGCGAATTGAATACCGAGGCTGAACACATTCTTCTCGAATCTATAATTTATAAAAGATCGAATTTCTTCCGATCGATCTACTATCCTTTAAGCATTAAGGGGAAAATCGCGACACGAAAAATTGGAATGAATCTTCCATCCTCACTTTTATTTTAATATAATATAACAGTGAGAAACGAATCGAAAAGATTTTCCCCTTTCTACTTCTCCTTTCATTCTCTTTCATACTTTATGAACTTACATCCGATTTTTAAAAGTTTCTTTTATATCACGATAAAATACTTTAAAATGTATCTTTATATCAGAGGCACAAATAATTTTCTGATCGAATAAGAACATAAAACATAACACTTACATTCATTTGTACAATTCAACTTCAATCAAATTTCTAAATATTGAATTCTAAATCTCGAGAATAACGATCTCGATAAAATCCACTTATTTTACAAGTTATGAAATATTGAAACAAATTATTACACATGTATATCTAGCACAAAGAACGATTACATATATCGCAATCAAAATTTCATTTCCGCTGGATACATCCCTCCCGTCCAATTACAAATCAACCGAGAAGAAATATCGAACGCGATTCCATCCGCAGGAAGAGGATACAATCGGAAAATTTCATCCCCCAAAATTCGAGCGAGTTTATCAACGGGCACATGTGCGCGGCCTCGTTCCCAAAAACATTTTCGAGAGTGGCCAAGCGGTGCATTATCCCGCCGCTGTGCAAGCCCGATTCGAACTCGAAACTCGCTCGCAAACTCGCAAACTCGCAACCGATAGAATCGCCGCCACGCATCCGTGGCCAGAAGGAGGAGGAGGAGGATTCGCAACACGCGATCCACGGACGGACATCCCTTGATTTTATACAATTTATACGCTCGAGAGCCGCGAGCGTTTTCTGACATTTCAAAGGAAACACGTCCGACTCGATTTCCTTTGTCCCCGCATACGAGTCGAACTGTATCGGCTGTCGTGCCGTGTGTTTATTTATTAAAACCAGCCTCGGCTCTGTATTCACCCGACGAGTTCATTTCGCGGACGCGTAGCGTTCTCTCTCTCTCTCTCTCTCTCTCTCCTATCTTTCTCATATCTTGTTCATTGCCCCGTGTAATGGCGTACAACGCGCGTCGTCTCCACGCGACGAATAAACGCGCTCGCTCGAGGAAGAGTTTTAAGGAGACAAGATCGGAGTGCAGCTCGTGTCGCCGCTCTTTTATGCGAAAGAATTAAAGAGACCGGCTTCCCTTCAAAACAGAAGAAATCGTCGACTCCGAATTTCACAATATGAAATATCCGTCGTTTCTTTTTTTTTTTTTTTTTCCCTCTTGAGATGATTCACGAAGATTGAAAGATTTGTTAAGAGTGAAATTTTGTCGAATTAATAGTTGAGAAATTTCTAAATTTCAAAAAATAAGATTTCAAAAGTTTGCGAGGTGTTTAAAAAATAATTGGATGATAGAAAACGAGCGAATAATACGATACTTGGAAATTAATGAATGGAAAAATAATAATTGGGATTTTATATGTGATCTCTCGTGCGTTTGTCTCTAATTTATGGAAATGTATATGTACTTGTACCAGTTTTCCCTTAATTGGACGACTGGTAGACAGGACGTCGACGACGCCATTAGGAAACGTTGCCAAAAATTCGCACACCTTTTCTCTTACGTACGTTTCAACACTTATTTACACGTCGACATATTTAAAGGGTGTATAAATAACAACTAGAAAAAGGGAAACGTTTTAAAGAATCTTTGAAAAACAAATTTATCAAACATGTTTCAAAACATACTTCACAACTTCAATGATGCATTTTGAATGTAAACGAAACAAAAACAATTTATTAAATAATAAAAAGAGGAGAAATTTATATATATATATATACGTAACAATTTCATGTTCTTTTGTGACAAAAGAATATATATATATATATACATGAAGAAGGAACAAAGCAAGAAAAAGAGAAGAGTAAAGAAAAACAAATAATTCTTTGTCGACAGAACTGCACTCGGCTCCTCGTGACTCTCGGGGATCGTAATTATAGGGCGCTAATTGGAGACGGTCTGAGAATCTTCATCTTCGTCAACGAAACTTTAACTCGAAACTTTCGTCGTATTCTAACGTCTCTTTCTCTTTCTCTCTCTCTCTTTTCCCCATCCCTTATACTTTTCCACGGAGGGAAACATCTGAAAATGAAACACGCTTAGGCCGATATTCTTTGACGATCTTTAATTTCCAACGATGCGTGGACAATCGAGAAATCAACGTGGCGTAATTAGATTCGTTTGATAAACGAAAGAAAAAAAATGGCGAATATATATTGCCTTTCGCTTTCGCGATTATCTCCGTGTTTAACGACGCGACAATATTTTGAAATTTTATCAGTATATTATCATTGGTTTCGTAATATTTGAACTCGTGAATTGGCACGACAATTTGCGAGACAAATATTGGAAAATAAGCGTTTTGTGGAAGTTTTTAAAGAGAGATAGAATTTTAGAGAATAGTTGATAAATTTTCAAGAAATGAAATGTAAAATGGGAAAGATAATAGATTAGATTTTATGAAATTAAAGAATGCTTTTAGATTAACGCAATCTAATAATTTCTTTTTAATTACACAAAAATATAGAATTGCTCGGTTTTTGTTTTCAAAATAGCCAAAGTCTACTTTGGTCAAATTATTAATGTTGTTTTCTTCGACTTTGCAAAGTTTCTAACTATTGTGTAGTACAAAATCCCTCGTGTTTCATTAATTAATTAAGCACAAAGCATCGAAGTGTACTTAGACAGCTATAACGTTCAAACTTTCATCGAACGCCGTAATAAATTTCCTAATTTTTCGATTAACGTCAATCATAGCGATCAGGTTTTTCGTTAAATTTCATTCTACTTACTTTTCCGCACTGATAGAATAACTTTCTATTCATATCCGGCTAAGAATTAATCGAATTCACGAGTGGAAAGAAAATGTTCAATATCGATTTTCCTCAAAAAAAAAAAACAAAACCAATACAATAAATAATTTTCAATAAATAATTTCAATAAATATCTCAACACTTCTACACAAAAAAAAAAAAGAACATACTACATACAAATACATCTTATATAAAATTCTTGATTACCTATAAATATTCTATACCAATAAATATCCTTGTAAGATGATCTATTACACCTATTACCACATCGTACATACACACACACACATACATCCTATCCGCAACGAGCGTTTAAATACGGCTCATAATATAAGATGCAAGGCTTGTAGTAAAATTTCTAGTCAAAGCTGAATCCCTCCGCAATATACCCTTCTCTCGACAACTTGGATAAAGCTCGACGCGATCCAAGCTCTACAATCTGCACAGAACTCGAACAATCGGGTACGCGAACTCCCACCGCGTATACTCTCGCCGCCCGTCAAACACACCTCGTCGAGCAACCGTATATAACCACCATTCCACGAGCAACAAGCGTGATGGCTCCGTTCCATTCACGTTAACCGGTCGAGATACATATCGTTTCCTCGTTTTCCACAACGTAACGCCGTTCGATTCATACGAGAAGGAAATACGTGTTTACCTCCTGTAATAATCCGCGTAAATACTCGCCCGTAACCGATCACGCGCCGAATCGCTTATGAATTGCAAATCGTGGCCGGTGAAAACAACAAACAGCGAGGTCAGGGACGAAAGCATAAGTTCTTCGTCTAGACGCCGCACAGAACCTCGTCCAGACTCGGGTGTGCATCAATTATTACGTGCCTCGGTGAATTAGCGTCGGTTTAATTAAGCCCCCCCTCCCCTTCCGTATGTATAGGAATATACAGAAAGAGAGAGACGCGTTGCACACCTCTTGCTGTACGCGTTATATCGCGTTGCAACACAAGTCCAGTAATGGGTTATGCAACACGCTTGTCGGATCGAGAACGCGGTTGTACCGGGTATGGATATGTTTGTACGAGGGACGAGCGATAGGTACACGCTGTGTGATGTGATTTTATATTGTGTAACTTTTTGTAAGGGGGGAAAGGACAGGAAGAGAGAGAGAGAGAGTATCGGTCGATGTTGGTTTTTCTATTAGATATAGAAAGTCGATCGATAGTTGTTTTACTTTTTTTTAATAAAAATGTTATATTAATAAGAAAAACGTTCGTATGTATCTATCTATCTGGAAAGGTAAACTTAGTTAGTATGCCGGTTGGTATTGGACGATTCTTTTATTTTATATTGTAATTATATAAATTTTAACGTTGAGTTAAGCGAGTTCGTGGAAATAGAAAAATATTTTTTTCTTTGCTTTTGTAAGTTAAAGAAATCTTGGTGAAGATATTTTTTTTTAACAAATTTATGTTTCGTTAAATTACAAATTAAATTAAATTGGTGAAGGTGGTAAAAAAATTAATCGAAAATTTTGATAAGATGTTCTCTTGCGTATTAATAAATAAAATTCTATTGTGTATTAATAAAAATATCTTTATGAAGAATGTAGAAAAATGGTACTGTATAGATATTGTAAGATATTGTAATTTTGCAATGGTAGTAATAAATATTATTTTAAAATATTCTTTAATATTATGATAAAATTACATCTTCGAATACAATTGAATATGAATACGTATGCAAAATTGTATAATATGCCTTATGATGCGTTTCTTTATTTTGTAAGTCGATTGTGCAATTTTCAGGAATAAAAATAGCTTAATAATGAAAATCAATTGATTATGAATGATAAAAATGTATTGATAGGATCGAATGCTAATGTTTGCATTTCTTTTTTATTTTGCTTAAGTTAAAATTATTATGATGAATAAATTATTTAAATTTTACGAATTAAATGTGGTAATAAGTATTAAAATATTCAATTTATTTTTAAAAACTATTTAGTTTTGAAAGAAAAGAGTTTTTAATGCAATCTTACAGACTATGACGTTAGAAATAATTATTTTTATTCCCTTTTCTTCATTTCCTTTCCTTTCGAATAAAAATTGATCAAAAAAATTCAGTGGGTAAAGAAACTCTATACTCGTAGAAAATAATACAAAGAAGGTAATAAAACGAAAGTAGGTTCCACGATTGATTGAATTTCACGTATTAAATTCAGAATCCGAATATTTTTGCCTCGTTCAAATATTAAAGTCTTATATGTATAACTTGCCAGAAATAAATTTAAAAATCGAACAAATCGTGTTATTCTTAATTAAATCGTCAAAAATTTAACAGTTTATTATCATTACTATTACTTAATTTTATTTCAAAAGATTTAAAAAAAAAAGTTTTATTACTCCTTCATTTCGAATTACAATCTCACCACGATTCATCACAAAAAATACAAAAATATCTTCATACTGTTACAATAAATTTTAACTACATACATCAAACTCTATTCTAAAACCGTACTAAATTTTCATTCTCGCGTAATCTTCTTAACGCATAATAATCAAATAACCTTTCGAGCTAATAGAAAAAACAAAAAACGTTCCCTTGTTAATTTTCTTTTCCCAATTCTCTATCCACCAAATCCCTATCGCAAACTAATTTCCAATAATATACAAATACAATATTCATATCCGAATCCTTCAACTACAATCCTTCAACTCGATCCAATCCTAAACCATTCCTCCACGTTCTAAATTACGCTTCGTGTAATCTTCTTAACGCGAAATAATCCCTCAAGCACGCCATTTGGAAAAGCAAAACTTTCTTCCCCTCTCTCTCTCTCTCTCTCCCCTCGCAAAACATCGTCAACACAACTCGAGAAACTATCCATACCGATCCATGCCTCGAAATATTCGACTCGACCACCGTCAAAAACCCTCGAGGCTTGAACAAGAGATGAAGGGGAAGGGAAAGTCTCGAGGGAGAGATACGTCTTTCTCTCTCTCTCTCTCTCTCTTTCTCTCTCTAATCGGATAAAGTTCTCAAAAGAGGAATCGTCGAAGATGGTTTCGGTTTCGAAACGACGTTTCTTCGCCCTCGAAGGAACAACAACAAGCCTCCCTCTCGCCCTTTTAAGCGTTCTGGCGCGGAGTCGACATCCGCCTCGCGAATAATCGCCGCGACTCAACCGGTTTCGCGATAAGTTTTCCGAGCTTGTCTCGTTTCGGACAAGTGGGCCGTCACTCGAGAAGAGGGAACGGCTTCGAGACCAAGCGACAAATAGGTGAAAATACACCATAGAGGTTAGGTACATACACTTCCGGAAACCGCCTATCGACCGGGAACGCGCCTCGAGATTTGCGCCACGCGATGAATATTGAATTTCTAAGGCGTCGCGGATTTGTTTGCCGCTCGCCGGAAAGGATGAGCTGAAAGAGAACGAGTTCTTCTCGTCTGTATTTTCTTATTCTTCTTGGTAGCATTGCGTTGGTTTACAACGAATTGCAACGATTGAAATTTCAGTTGAAGTTACCATCGATGATATATTTTTTTATTTATTATTATTGTGGTTGTTGTTGTTGTTGTTATTGTCTGTGTAATTTTTATGGAACGAGGTTTTTTTTTCGAAAATCGTGTACAGAAATTAGAAAATTCATTGAAAAAAAATGGAATTTTTTTTAACGATCGTGCAATATTTGATGAGAGTAAAGATGAATGATTTATGTACATGTGTATAATGGCTCGTATAATTGAAAATTGTGCAATAGACGGAGCGAAATATCAAATTGATATACGAATGAATGTAAAAATGAAAAATTTATATACATATATGTATAACACTCGTATCGTTGGAAAATTATGTAACCGACACTTTACAGTGAAATAGCGATACATTCGTATGTGACAGGTACACGTGATTGGTTTAACAAGTTTTGAAAAACTTGTGATACGTTACAACAGGTGTTGACGAAGAAAGATCGGTAAAATAGCATTTGTGTTATATAACATTTAAGAGTCATCATCATTTTTTTTTTTTTTTATTATTTTTAGTCTTTCGATACGGACATCGTCGTTATTGCACAATTTATCAGATATTCGAGACACGTTTCTTCTATAATAATAAAAAAAAATTAATAAAA
Source organism: Apis mellifera (assembly GCF_003254395.2). Lineage (NCBI taxonomy): Eukaryota > Metazoa > Arthropoda > Insecta > Hymenoptera > Apidae > Apis > Apis mellifera. Next base: position 9,817,322 of record NC_037643.1, on the reverse strand, counting down.
AAAAGACTTTTTAACTCCTTAATTAAAAATTAATTTACAAATACTTAATCGTTCCGGGGAAATAAATATTTCGGTAATTTTCGCTGATAGAGAAGATTGATTTTTTTCGACAAAATACTTCCAAGTTTCATGGATCTTTTGACTTGTAGTCACTTTAAGGTATTTTATGATTTTATGATTAGATGTTCAAGTGGCCTCCATCAGAAATCTTCTAACTGAATCGCTTGAATTACTTATGCATTCCTTCGATTCTCGGAAAGTTTGAAGTAAAATAGACCAAGGACTTTAAATGACCTCTAAATAGATGTTAATTAAATTTTAGTATCGCGATTAATCACATCCCTGAAATATATTTCCCTCTTATTAAATCTCACAACCGTTTTAATACATCGTTCTTCCATTTTATTTTCACCGGATATAAATAATGATAAACGTATTTTTAGTGTCGGGCAAACAGGCTTTTTAAACAGGGCACGATATGTACATACGTAAAGTACTTGTATTCAAAATTGTTGAATTCGTAATTGAACCGGTTGTATTTTTGAAAAAAAAACAACAAGCTCGAGAGGCCGCGTTTGTTAGAAAATTTTCCTCGCAAATATAAAACATGTTTTGCGCAGTTTCGCATCATTTAAAAGTCAAACGTACACACAATGGAATTTATTTTTTTTTCGAATGTTGAAATACGTTATCAAGAATTACTGTAAAAAACACACACACAGGATTCGAAAAAAAAATTATAAGATCTTGTATTCCTCCATGCCATAATTAAAAATATAATTTTCAGAATCGAAATTCTTAATACTTTTAATTTTCCAATTAATCTATAATTCAACATTAAAGAAAAAATTTCGAACTCAAGAATTACTGTAAAAAACACACACACACAGGATTCGAAAAAAAAATTATAAAATTTTGTATTCCTCCATGCTATAATTAAAAATAATAATTTTCAGAATCGAAATTCTTAATACTTTTAATTTTCCAATTAATCCATAATTCAACATTAAAGAAAAAATTTCGAACTCAAGAATTACTGTAAAAAACACACACACACAGGATTCGAAAAAAAAATTATAAAATTTTGTATTCCTCCATGCTATAATTAAAAATAATAATTTTCAGAATCGAAATTCTTAATACTTTTAATTTTCCAATTAATCCATAATTAAAGAAAAAATTTCGAACGTATGATATATAGTTTCAAAAAGTATAAAATCTAAAATATTTCTCAATCGAGTTTCCAAAAAATATCTCTGTTTATAAGATGATATCCACGTGCAAAATTCCTTTATCAAACATCCTCTCGTTTCACCACGTAGTTTCCCCAAAATTTCGCCATCATCCGGCTTCAACATTTCTCCTTCAAAAAACAAAAACACGACATCTCTTCTCGTGAAAGCGTGCAGATCTCCCTCCTCCCCGGGAGGATCTGAATAAGCGCGGAAAATTGTAGTAAAAGAAAATTGAGAGACGTTTCGTACGTTTCGCTCTCTTAAAGATGCCCTCGCAAAATATCTTTTGTCTCTCTTTTACAGTGTGGATGTGCTTACGCGCACGTGCACGCTTAAGAGTGCAGTTCCCGATGGGGAGGATGGTTGACAAACACAGGAGCAACTAGGAAATACCCCGGGCGAAACGGAAATACCCCCTTTATCTTTTCATCAAAAGATGAATGCATATAATTCAGAGCGAAACCGCCTCCGAGCTATCCAAGGTATCCACGAGCGTGGATACCTTGGCGAAACATGTCCCTTATGTCGATTGGTGTTGGTCTCCTAACGCGTTTGCACAATGTGTTAGCACGTTTACAAAGCGCGATTGCCCTTTGTTTGGTACGATGTAACGTGGAATATCGAATTAATCGAGGATCAGAATCAAGATTTGCCACCTTGTGATCGAAACGATACAATTTTTCTTAGAAAATGTGCGACTATACATCGAAGCAAGAATTAAAATTAATGAGAATTGAATATTTTTATCAATTTCTTTAAGATTCTAAAATTGGGATTAATTGTGTGTTGGAAATGGAAGGGTGAATTAACGTGGGAACTTTTTGATTGGATTTTAATTTTTTGTAAAAATTGTTGAGGACTTTTTTTTTCCTTGAGTGTTTCTAGCTACTTCTAGTTTTCTGGACGATTTATTGCCACTTTTTTGTATTTTGTTATTCATTAGATTTACTTTAGATTTCTAGATTTTCTTCTATATTTATTCTTATATTTTGTTATTCGTTTTATTTATTGTTTAAATTATTTCTTTATATTCATCTTTTTATCTTCCTTTAGATTTTTATTTGATTCGACAAATATGAATTGATTCGTAACATAAAACTTATTAAAAGACAATGAATAGATTATTTAATACGTGAACGTAAGCAATCATTTATATTATTGAATTTTATTAATCCAATTATTGTCCCTTCATGAATAATTGCATCCTCGATTCCGATTTTCCTTCCCTCGTATAAAAATATGGGATAATTTTTCAAGCGATCCAAGAATTTTGTTCGTACAAATAGAGAATTATTATGCATTGAACGATTTAATTACCATATCCCATAAATACATATACATTGGAAAATAAATTGGATAGATATTATTCGAACTTACTAAACGAATTAATTTTCATTTACATTCATTTTAATTACAAACACGCGTAATATTCTCTAATAAAATAATACCTCGATTAATAAATCGAATATCACAATTTTCACGTAATTTGATTACGAATTGAAAAAAAAAAAAAAAAAGGAGTTAAATTTTTCAACATTCCAAAGGAACTCTTTACCGATATCGGGTAAAAATTCTTGAATTTCGATCGGATAAAAGGTTATTCGAGGATCGAGGGAGGAATCGTTTATCATTTCCAGTTTTTCCCCTCCCGATTCACTTGACTCGGTTATAAAGAACGCTAAAAGATCCAGGCTCTAAGCAACCGTTTTTGCCACTTGCCTGTAAAATGCTTGACACTTGTACGAGTCATATATCACGTTTCTTCTCGCACCTTGCCGACAAGTTCAATGAGTTTACACGACAAACTCGATCTCGAAGAAAAACCGAACAGTATTTTATAAGGTGTCGATCATCATGATCGTCTTTTTGCCGTATTAACCTTGCACGAAATTGAGTAACAGCTCGAAAATTAATAAAGAAAACTTCTTCACTTTGTTGTTTTCGAATTGGAAACATTTTCTTATGAAAAAAGATATCTAAACACGAGAACGAAACACAATTTTATTCAAATCTCGTTAAGATGAAAATTTGAGAGAAGACGGAAATAAAGAATAAAAAGTTGCATTTAAAGTTACTCGAAGCGATATTTTACATCAATTTTCAATCGTGTGACAAGTAAAAGTAAAAATCGAAGTTTATTTAAACTTTGACTTATAAAAGCGATTAAAAAAAAATATATATTTAAATTTTTCCATCTAAGAGACATTTAAAATTACGTTCCAAAAATCTTTAAAGAATAGATTCTTCCTTAAAAATTATTCGATGTAATGATACACGTAGGTGCACGATATCGAAATCAGACGACCGTAGGCCATGACTAAGAAGAAATCAGAAATATGAGAAAGCGGCTGACACATATCCCGGCAACCACTTGTAAGGGTTGACGTACGCAATGTCACCCTTCCGTCTGGCCTCTGTATACCTTCCGCATATACTTTACGTTTTCCCTTACCCTAAGGCGATGCTTTCCACCTTTCATACGGCCGCATTTTTAACCGTTATTTTTCCCCACCTTTCCATCGACCATCATCTGGAATACATGTGTGTATACATATATATATATATGTATATATATATAAGGGGCTTCAATCTTCCGCCTTCTTTTTACAATGACACGTGCGCCGGCGAAAGATTTCAAAACTTGGAACGAAATTTAGTTTCCGTCAAATCCTTTGACGGGAGCCACCCCTCTCCGCGAATCAAATCCATTTAAATTCATACGGAATCCATCGCGAGTTTCGTCGGCGTTCCGCTTGAAAGAGGCCGAATAAATCTTCCGGCCAGACGCTCCCACGGAGTCGGTTTAATACACTCGGACAGGGAACAAATTTTCGTTGCATAAAAACCACCTCGAGATCCGGGGAAAGGAGTTGTTTCAACTCCCTTTTGGGAACGAATTTTTTTTTTCTTTTCTTTTCTTTTTTTTTTTTGTAGAGAGAATTTTTGTAACCGGGAAAAATTCATTCTCCCCGTTAATTATTTATGGGGGAAACAAAAACGGTTAGAAAATTTTGAATTCTTTTTTTTTTTTCAATTCATGTAATCCATGTATGAAACTTTAACTATATATGTGTTCAACAAATATGAAAACCACTTGTGGGAAAATTGGAAGGAAGGAAAGTCGTTTGAGGATTGAATTTTTGTAGAGATAAAGGAAAAATTCTTTCCTATTAATTATTCATGAGAGAAATGATCGAGATCTTTTCATTAGTGACTTTGAGTCTTCGATTAGATTTTTCATAATCTCGAGGAAGTTTTTTCAGTCAATATTCGTAATCTGAGGAATCAATGATGAAAATGAATTCGTTGGATAACGTGACTTGAATTGGCGGAATTGGAAATATTTTAAGCTTTAAATGTATTTAGAAATAGAATTTAGAAAAATTTAATAACGTAAATTTGTAATGGTAATTTTAAATTGGAGAATATAGAAATTGGAAAATTATAAATTCAAAATATATAGCAACAGGGAATGAAAGATTCTAGAATTTCAAAAATTGGAAATTCGTTTAATCTATTTCGACACGCGACGAATAAAAAAATCGGAAATTCGTTTCGATTTAATAAAATATATGCATTAGACAATTAAGACTAAACTGATATTTTCTTCAACATTTCCTTCTATTTCGATTTCTCCATCACTCTTCTTTTTTTTTCAATTTGCTTGCTTCAGGATAGGAAAAAGTTTAAAGTTTAATTGAAACTTACTTGCAAGCTTGCAGTGTTTCGTATCTGGTTTCTGACATGTTACATCTTTAGATAATAGCAACTTAAATATATATATATCAAATTTTAGAAAACAATTGAAATAATAAAAAACAAATACCAACTTGAAATAATAATAATTTCAAGTTCAAAGTTAACATTAATTACTCGGTTGATTCTATATTTCAAAACTAATAAAATATTAATTTTATCTTTTGCAAACTTCATTAACCAGGATTATAAAATGATACGATCAAATTATCTATTAAAAGCGAAAGGTCAATGCGGAGCAAATAATCTTCGTTAAGGAGAGGTTTAACAATCATCGTTGGGATTACGAGCGAGCTCGTGAAACGATTTGAAAATTAATAAAATCTAAAAGAGATTTCTATCTTCTTCTTTCTATGCCCTGTTTACCCGTTAAGCAAACGGATGACAAGAAAATAAAACGACCGGTGTGCCCACTCACAATTCTCTGCCATTAAACAAAGAGATTGCCGGTAGCAAACGGCCCATATTGCTAAAGAGGGAACCTTCCGAGAGAAAGAGCCGGGGAAATAGATGGAAAATTATCAAACCAGATGCTCTTGAAATTTCGTTAATTTATTTAACTCTACGTTTATAAGTAAGAAATTTTAAAATGGAATCGTGTTACCCGTTCAAACAACGCGTTCGATCAACAATCACTTTGCAATCAACAATTAATTTATATTTACTTTACCTTCCTTTCTTTTACGAAACTGTTGAAAAATTCAATTTCAAAAATTACACACATGATTCAAAAATTCAATTTCTTTCTATTAACTGCTTGATAGTTCGTATAGAAATTATAATGATTACATTGAAATAGACGAGTAATTGCGTCGTAAAGAGAAATAACTTGGCGTGTTACTTACATAATATATTACGTAATGCTTCTATATGGAATTTCCATGCAAAAATTGCAAGCAAGAAAGATATTCAAACTCCATCCAACATATGGATTTCCATCAATTTCCACCCTAGCATAAAATACGCGATAAAAGGGGAGGGAATTTCTTCTACGATGATATCGTTGCAAGGATAAAATTACATTCAAAAATCGTCGATTTCCTTTCCGTTCGCTTCTTTTCATAGAAAAGAATTTCCATAGAGGGAATGATAATCATTGCCTGTGGAGTTCGAATTAATCGTGTCGTGGACGTCCACGAATTTGTGAAGCGGCTCGGAAATCCGGGGATCATTTGACGTAAGACTATTAATCACGGGCAAACAAGACGAGCAAAGACGGAGCGCACGAGTCGAGAGACGTTTCGAGATCTTATATTATACCTTATATTATCCGCCAAGAGTCGAGAGTTCGTTTTACTTAAAGCAACCTCGTCGCCTTCACGGATATTGTTTTTGCTTTCTCGGCGACCGTTCGTTCCGGAACAGAGGCGGTTCCTCGAATGATCGACGCGATACATTTTTATCCGCCTCGTTCTTTCTTTTCTGAAGCTTTCTGAAAAAGCTCGAAGAAGATGTGAAAAAAAGGTATTGAGAGAAAACTTACGTTCTTTTCTTTGTTTAATATTTGATTTCGTGTGATTCTTTTTTTTAGTTTGTTAGATAGGAGAAATTAATTAATCATAATTAATTATTTTTTTCCTTTAAATTATTAATTTAAAGAAGGAAATCATATCATGGTTTAAAAGTTTATAGAAAATTTCTCTTCTTCTTGGGGCTTGATATTTGAAAAAAGAAGGAAGCTTGATGATATATATAATTTTTACAGTTTCGAGTTTTTTCTTTAATTCGTAAGAAAGAAAAAAATTAATCGTAATTAATTCCTCGAGAAGCTATTTTCTTTCTTCATTATGATTTGAAAAGAGAAATTTAAAAAATTTAAATGGTAATTGGGAAATTAATTGAGAGATTACAGGGTTTCTTAAAGAAGAGTCGAGATCCATTCGAGAAGGAAGGATTTTTACCATGAATTAAGACCCTTGTCTCCAAGACCACTTCAAAGAATGAATAATTTTAAGAAAGTAGTATCAGAAGGGATAATTTCATAATTTTTCGCCGTAAAAATATAATAAGAAATACGTTAAGAATTTACTTTACATCACAGAATAAAGATTGAAATAATGTTAAAATGTTTTATTCCGTTTATAAAACTAACCATATGGAATCATTGATAATTGGCGAATAATATTTAATCAAAATTCAACGATAAATATTTTATTATATTAGTTAGCCCGTTTAACGCTAAATATAATTATAACTCGGCATTTGTTTCCACGATATTAAAAAGTTTTATTACAGATAATCACGCAATAAATCAACCAGAAAAGAAAAATACACTTACTATCATAAAAAACGATCATTTCATTTCATAATTATTATTTTTCAATCATGCTTTCCACAACTTCAAATTCAACATAGAAAACGCTACATCGAGTTCAATTTTACACAATTTTCCGAATCACGATCTCGCGACACGTTACGAGAAAATCCAAAAAGAATTCGATATTTCATATATTACGCCTTCTATTATTCTATTTCACTATCACAATCACAACCAAACGATCATTTCATTTCATAATTATTATTTTTCAATCATGCTTTCCACAACTTCAAATTCAACATAGAAAAATTAAAACATCGAGTCCAATTTTACACAATTTTCCGAATCACGATCTCGCGACACGTTATGAGAAAATCCAAAAAGAATTCGATATTTCATATATTACGCGTTTTATTATTCTATTTCACTATCACAATCACAACCAAACGATCATTTCATTTCATAATTATTATTTTTCAATCGTGCTTTCCACAACTTCAAATTCAACATAGAAAAATTAAAACGCTACATCGAATTTTCCGAATCACGATCTCGCGACACGTTACGAGAAAATCCAAAAAGAATTCGATATTTCATATATTACGCGTTCTATTCTATTTCTCCCACTCGAGTGGAATTTCGGCGGAATATCTAGGATGAATGAGACGATAATAAAACCTTGACAGATGAAAAATAAACGGGAAAAAAGTAAGGAATAAAGGGGAGAAAAGCTCGCAAGAACAATTTTCGCTGAGAGGCTCTCGTATCTCAACGTGAGATAGTAAGGTTAGAAACAAGTGTATTCGATAGACAAACGCGTCACGAGGCAGCTTGCGATCGTATTTTGCGCGGCGCGCTTTTATTAAAAACTTGTCGAGCCGGGCCAACCACGTGAACTTACTCTTCTTCCCTTCTCTCCTCTCGCTTCGTGTCGTCTCGGTCGCCGCCGCCATCCAAGGATGGTGGATAAAGAACGAGCGCGGACGAAATTAAGTGTCACGTCCTGGCCGGCATGAAGGCACAAAAGGAAACGAAAAATGCGAGGAAAACAATAGGGAGGCGGATGGGGGGTGGAAGTAACCGGTGGAAAACTGGTCACGTTGCATGGCCTGATTACAAAACCGCACGGATACAGACCTAACGAAATGCGACCGAGAGTTAGGATGATATTGTTTTTACAGTGCAACACGTTAGCCTTGGGGAATTGTGAAAGGATGACGGATAATGATACGGAAAATAATTAAGAAGGAAAATAAAATTTGAGAGTATAATCATTATTGATTTTGTTATTTTTAAAATGACAAGTCAATACTTTTGATGCAGTCTCTGCATCACATTGAGTAACAAATGCTGAGTAATACAAAGCGTTGAAATATAATTGTTGTTTTGTATCTCGTGAGAAATTCTTAAGATGAGTCTGTATATTTGTGATCATTCAATAGAAATGATCGATAATAAAGGATTCATGTATCGAGATATAATTTTGAGAAATTTTTTGTTTAAAGTATTTTTATAATTGTTACATAGCCAGTGAGTAATGTAAAGTAATCGTATTAGGTTTGATTCGAAGATAGATGGGAATCCAAGTTACGGTGTACAAGATCTGGTACTTTGTATCCGTCCTTAGTTCCCTTAGTGACATGGAAATTGAGATTCCTTACTTCCAGAGATGGTTAAGAACTGATTTCACGACTTCAAAGTTATGGAATTCGAAGTTTTACTATCCAGAGATGATCCGGCGAATATCAGAACGGCAAGAGAGTGACGTAGAATTTGTTATAGAAAGTTGAAGAAAGTGTCAAGGATGGTAATAAGATATCCGATGATTTTATAGAAGAAATTAGTAATATTGGAAAATATGATGTAGAATAGAAAATGTTAAGAATTAACATTTATTTATTAAACGTCGAGTATCGAAAATTAGAAAAAATTATCAAGTTCTCATGATGAAACAATAGATATCCTAATTATCTTTTTCTATTCATTAATATTTACATACTCGATACTTTTATCTGGACAAATCGCGGAGCAAATATATTTCTTCACACGAATTGTTTTTTAAAGACGATGATATAAATTTTAGATTTTTATTTAAAAAAAGAAAAGAAACATGATAAATAGTCGTTTTAAAATTGGCGATCACGTAACCTGGAAATTTTCCGCGTGCGTTGCAGCTTGGAAAAAATAAACTTTGTCTAAGAAAAATCGGACGATAGCGTTTGTCAGAGTTATAAAAGTGACCAATAGTCGAGAAATGTTATCTCCAGAATTTTACGACCGAACATTGTTGAAACGAACAGCGAGTTATCAGCGAGCAAGTCGTCCTTTCAATCGCTCCCATTATTACAACCGGAATAATAACGCAACTCCATGAATTCTCCAATTTTCTCGATATCCTTATCCTATTTTTAAATAAATTCGTCTAAAATAATTTCCATTGATAAATCATTTCTTAATCAAATTGCGCTGGTATTATTCCAAGTTAGCAAATTTATACATCTCCGAGTTAAAATCGTTAAACAAGTTTTACAGAAGTTTCGCGTAATTAAGTCGCAATTAACGAAACTCGTTGTCGAGGCAACCTCTTCTTCTCCTCTATCTGTGGTTAAATCAATTTTACCATTCGAACAGTGACAAAGTTTCAAGAACAATTGTACACTGAATCGCTATTCATATATATATATGTTCTTCCAATTAATCTCAACAAATTCAAAGGAGAAATACAATAAAAAGCTCGCCTCAATATACGCATTATTACACGTTACATTATCCCAACCTCGATATTTCCAATTTCCTTTCCAACCGATCAATCACCATAGAAACACGCGCCATACCATGTCATTAAAATAAATTGTACCCGAACTCGAACACCAACAACAATCACCCTCGTATCCCTCGTTAAACCTTCTCTTACCCCGTTCCTCCCCCCCACTTACAAAGAACTATGGGCCGCGATAAAACGAACACAGAAGCGCGAGGGGGTATAAAATTCACGGAAACCCGAGCACGGCGAAAAAAAAAAGAAAATCGTAAATCGTCGCGCTGGTTAAACGCCGCGGGTGAATCCGGCTGAATTAATTTCGCGAAGCAAAACGAAGCCGCGACGAAGAAATAGAGGAGAGAAAAAGGAGGGAGGAAAATAAGGGGAGGGGAAAAAAAAAACAAACACGCAAACGTGGTGGCCACCTGGATGAACCGCGAAATTACGTAGTCCGTTTGCATTAACGAAAATGGAAATGTCGTGTAAGAGACGGGGAGGAGAAGGAGAAGAAGGAGGAGGAGAGAAGGAGTTGCCTGCATCCCTCTTCGAATGAAATAACCCAAGCTCGGCTGGCCGGCCGAGGTTTTCTCGCGTTTCTTTCTTTTTCATCCCTGATATTCCTCGTGTTTCCTGTCCTATCTTTCACGCGGTAATCCAACCACGCTCGTGCACGCTCGATTACATGGCGACGATTAAGAGGCAACAAAGAGCGTATCGACGCCGCTTATCGCTCGTTTTTCGTTCGCTCCAGTTGCCCGCCTCTGTATAATATTCCCGCGCTGTTTGAACGAGCACGCGCGTTGTTGGAACGCAACGGGAGGATCCTGATCTGTTTGACGATCGTTTACGTTTCATCCGAGATACAGATATCTTGAGATTCCGTCGTTCAACCACGCGACTGAATCGAAACCCCGTGTTTTTTATGACTTTTTGCGAGGAGTTTATCTTTCCTCGAGAATTGGTACGAATTGTGCCTCGTTTGTCCACTACTTAGTCACGATGAATGGACGCGAAAAACTCTGTGACTCGTGCTTTGCGAGTGAATGTGAATTCAAGAAGAAAGAGAAGAGCTTTCACGATCCGCTGCCTATCCTTTACTCTTTAGAACGCTTCCTGCGTTCTTTTGCATCCCTTTGAGGTTTGTATGACTGACTACATCGTGTTTTTTTGTACTTTCCGCTGGACTACTAGACTCCCTTTCTTCGAGAGAGCTGCAGTGAGAATTCTTCTTTTGTTCGTAACTATCACCGAATGAGTGAATACGAATCTTTTGTGTGCGTGTGTTTGCGCGCATGTGTGTGTGCGTGGTGCATTGTACTTTGCAAATTGCGTTTTATGCTTTGCAAGAGAGGGAGAATGACTGTCAAGGAGTCAAGGATCACAGTCATCCCGAGAAGAATTCAAATTGTGAATCTTAAAGAGGGAAATTACGAGTACGATGAACGTGTGTTGGATGTCTACATTTCGATACGATTGATTAATTATTCGAATTAACTATTTCGGAATTCTGGTAAACAAATAAAGACGGATTTTCTGGAAAAATAACGACGTTATGTCGACTTAACGCAAATGTATGCTGGTGGATATATTTCATAATTTTCAACAACGAAGCGACGGTAATCAAAATGAATCGAGCACAGCGTGGCCTATCGAGTTTATTCGTTTCGTTCGAAATTATTACTTCGTTGTGAGACGATGCGTTTCGAGGATAATTTTTCGAGGAAAGGGATTAAACACAGGGGAGTACAATTTGACAAGTCATCTCCGACGAATTTGTGTTCGAGATATTGGGATGTACGTGTTGGAACGGATGCTTTTGAAATATTAACCGGCGAGCTTTATTTCACGGATTGGATTTCCGGTATGACGTTATTCATTAGCGAATCGTAAATTGCGCCTCCGTTAATTTGCCGTGTTAATTCATTTTTCAATTTACGATATATTTCCACTCGAACAAATTCTCCTTGCAAACTTGTTTTAATTAAATAAGTTTCTTTAGCTTGTCGAACGAGTTTAAATGGAAACTGTAACTCCGGATTTTGGGAGAATTTGATAAAAGGAAAAAATCGGTTTTCGATCAGAATGTCTCGAAATTTAATAATCTTCGTCTTTGATTCGAAGAGAAACGAACGTTGAGAACCAAAAAGAAGAAAAGAGACACGATAACATAATTAACAATACAACAATTATTATTCGATCCTCTTCAAAAAATTCAACACCCTTGTCTGAAAATAACACGTATATAATATAATATCAACAAAGACGGAGAACAAATATTCCTCAAAATTAACGCGTTGTTTCGCGTGCGCGAAAACAGTTTGCCCTCCCACTCGCGTGATTCCTGCATTTTTAAACCACCACCCTTCCTCTAGTATTCTTTTATTCCGACGAAACGAGAAAGAGAGAGAGAGAGAGGCAAAGAAGCAAACAAACAGGAAGAAATCTCGTTCCATATTGCAACATCGACACGCGCGTTTCCGCGTCCGTTTATTTCCAACCATGGAACAAACAATCCCGCGTAAGCCGCGAATATTTCGATGCAAACGGAACACCGCTCGTGGTAATTACGTCACAATGCACGTGCACGGCCCACAAATTTCACGGCGACTTCACCTCTAATCATTTACCTCGAAATTCATCGAAATCCCTGATGAACAAACGTGATAAATCCACTGTCCGTTTCTCGATTGTTATTCCAGCTATTTCCCTCCTCCCTCGTTTGTCTAATAATCACGGTCACGGCTGTGAGAAGAAAATAAAAAAAAGAAAGAAAGAAAGAAAATACATCGTTGTTTCTATCCTCGTATCGTAATCCCCCCGCATAAACGACGAACAAGAGAAATAAATGTTTCATAAATTCCTATTAAAAAGATGTATAAATATAAATCACTCGGGGAGGAGGGAGAAGGACAAAGGAGAGCAGCTTTTATCTTGCTGGATGACGAGGTTGCGGTTTTTGCATCGTGGAAAGTGGTAGTTGTTAAGGGATGGAATATAATGAAAATGTTGGTGAAATGGAATAAGATATGCGCTCAATGAAATTCCTTGTTTCGAAGTATCGTTAATATTCTTTCTTTATTGTTTCTGCACAATGGATGATGAAATTCGCGAATTATCTTCTTCCTCTTTATCTTCCTTTATTTTTCGTCCCCTCTTTATTTTCTCCCTTTCTTTCCTTCCTTCTTCTTTCTTTTTTTTTCCATACTACTATTATTGTGAACAACTTTTTGCGTCACCTGTTGTCGTTGTTGCTTACGTGCACGATATAATGTAAAAATACGTATGCATCGTATGCGTATTTAGAAATTTAAAAATAAATATTTGCCGGGCGTGTATCCGGTATTTTTAAATCGTGACATAAAAAATGGATAAGAGGATAAGAGAGAGAAGAAAAATCGTTTGATGTAATAAAAAACGGTAATTGAAAAATGATTATTATATATTTTCCACGAATAAAGAGAATATTACGATTTTAATATATATATAACAGTGGATGGATAAAGACCGCGTGTTTACCGCGCTTTTGAAAATTTCCGTTCTGGAAACTGAGACGATTCATACGCAAATTAAGTCATTGAAACGTCACTAACCGACGTAATATATATATTTTTTCCACGCACCTGACACCATAACGCGCCATTAATTGCAGGTTTATAATTAAAATTCTTTATTGTAGAAAATTTACACTGGACAGTATAATGGACTATAAATTACACGTGGAACAATACCGAAACGGAAACAGTTGTTGCACGTTGTTTAATGATCTTAAAATAAGTGAAAAAAAAAATAAGATGGGAAAAACGACGTTCGTTATATACGATACATGAAACGATTATAACATTAATATCCGCGTGTTAACGCAAATGTTCAACAAATATAAACATATATATATTTTACACGATAAATATATACTTGTATCATACAATATTCTATTTACAATAATTTACCAATTCTACCCATTATCACTTTCCTTTCTTCCAAATTCATATTTATTTATTTTGATTCAAACATAACACCTACAATATCGCAATGAATTCAACTCTAAAGATCAAAAAGATTCATATACAAAAATATCGATCTTGTTAAATTACTTTAAGTTAACTCATTCAAGTTTATATAAAACAAGACAAAACTATATCAGATACGACAGAATCGTCTTAAATTCTTCAAATTCACCTTCAAAACGGTGCTAAACTAAGAAACAAAAAAATCATCTGTATCGTCTTCGTTCGTATACATAACATTCGCATCCACGCAACATATTAACAACATAGAAATTTCGTGGAAAGACGGTTATTAAAATCATAGAAAGAGAGAGAGAGAGAGAGTGAGTTTCATCGATAAAGCTCTCTCGCGGCCTATCTCGTTCCACGAACGCAATTACCAGTCTGCCATTTAAATCTCGGTCGCCGCCGGTAGTAGGATCGTGGACCGGAAGCGGAGGAGGCGAGAGCGGCGCGAATATCGACGAACCAGATTGCCGCCGCGTTTTCTTCGATTTACAGGCGAAAACCGTCACCCAGAAGCCCAGTTTACGAGCCCCGGGACGCTTCCGTGAAATTTATAGCGTCGTCGCAAGGACGTCGAGTAAATATCTTAGCGCGCAACAACGCGCGCCACACGTATGAGTAACACATATTTCTTTTCTCCAGTTAGGCGGGAGTGGATTGGGCCGACGTTTGTCGGTTTAAAGGTTTTTCGAGAGGTTCGGATAAAAATAAAGCGAGGAGTCTCCTCCTCCCTCGCGAATCGGAACACCTTCGAATCAAATATTTAGTTTGTGGGTTGCCGGTGTGCGTTGCACGGGGGAAATTTAAAATGGGAGGAAATGCAACCGATGATACAATTTTAATGCGGATGTGTAATAAATTATCCATATTTGTTTCAGTATACTTGAATTAAGACGATTGTGTATATTTGTGAACGAAGTTTAAATTTCGTTTAAGACTGCATGCGTGGATTTAACGTCGATTAATGATTCAATGAATTAATGAATTATTCGATCTTTGCACGAAATAATATGCATCAAGGTGAGTATAATAAAGTAAAAACGAAAGCAATAGGAAATGATAATGCATAAGTGAATTAAAATAATAATTTTTTTTTATCTTAATTATTGCTGGCGAGTCTGGAAGAATTTTCAGTTGATACATGATTATGGAATTGAGATAGAAAAACAAACGACAGACCCTGCCTATTATTTTCTGTCGCATTGTCGCCTACGAGTCAATCTAGCAGCCTCTATCCTCTACTTAAGCGTGTCTATGCATACTGATCACGTGCAAGAGGAGACTCCTCAATTTTGAAATTACTGTGTGCATTGTCACGATAAATCATGTCGAGACGTTCCATGGTGATTTCGTGTTTAATGTAAACACGTATTTCCATATAATCTAAGCAAAGTATAATCTAAGTATGATAGAAAACAATAATGCGATTGTTATGGAAAATAACAAGTATTTCTCACTTATTATATATTTTTTCCTATACCCGTTCAATTATTCGCGATTAAATATATTAGGATAATTTTATATTACATAGAAACATCTGTTCATAATTAAAAAAAATTTTCTTAAATTCTTTCAAATAAAGAATCATTCTCTCACAAAATTATACATTTCTTCTACAAATTACAAAAATGAACGAACTTGAACTACTATTAATTTACACTCTCGGGATTATATTTAAAAATCGCGTTAAAGAAATTTCATTAACATATAAAAAAGTTAAATCTAAAATATTTATATTTAAATTATATACCCTTTATCTTCCGTTAAAACTTATGCGCATTAAAATATTCGTTTCAACGCGTCCATCTCCCTCGCAAAAAAAAAAAAAAAAAAAAAAAAAAGAAAAATGTCACGTTACAATCCTTTATTGCGAAAAAAAAAAAAGCCAAAAAATTTATTCGAAAGGAAGGGAAACTTCAAACGACACCTACGAATACCACATTCCTCCCCCTCCTCTCCCATTATTCATTTCTCTCGCGCACACGCCGTCCCTTGAACCCTTAATTTTTTCCCCGCTAATTCTTCCATTGTGAGCGCGCGGTTGAATTCCATCTCTATTCATGCTAAATCCGCTCCAAACTCGCTCTTCGATCCCGTTGCGCGACTATTATATGTATATATGTGTGTGTATGTGTGTGTGTGTACAACGCTCATACCTCACGCACCTCCTTACACCCGAAATTCCCTCCACATTCCTAGAATCTATATAGAATCTTCAGACATTTTCCACCGATCCTATTCCGCGCAACATTGCGGAACACTCGTTACTCGAACGTTCGAACGCGACCGACGTTCATTTAACCTTGTTACATCGATCGCTTCTTTATTGGAATATCGTGAGTTAATCGAGGCGGAAGGCACGTTTGAATAAAATAAGAGTTCGGAGAGAGGGCGGTGCGCAAATGTAAACAATGTTTAATCCTGAATAATCGCGAATACGTACTAGAAATTGTGAAAAATTTAATATTTTAATTTATTTTTAGGCCGTCGAAGGAGAGGAATGATTCGTTCAAAGAATGATTTCGAGCTTTGAAATTGAGAGGTCCTCTTTTTCAAGATTCGAAGATAAATGTTTCTTTAAGAAAATTAATTAATTAATTAATAAGAATTTACAAATGTAAAGATTTAACTTCAGATTGCCTTGAAATAATTGATTATTTTAATGATCATAATAATAACAGATTTTGGATAATTTATAGAATTGTATATAATGGAGATGGAATAATGGCGTCGTGTAATAATTGACGACGCTCGACAATTCTCCCATTCGATTCAATTACGATAAAATCAAAATTAAGACGATAATCATGTTCCGGGGCATGAATAATTGTTCCGAATCTTGTTTAGAATTAAAATTAACGCCCCAAACGTAATTCCCGCGTACGTTTCGTCCTACTCTCTAATCTGTGTCACGAGCGTAACTCTATATTACAGTGGAAGGAATCAAGTTTGCAATATGATCGATTCAATAGAGCTACGATACAATACACAATACAATATGTACGATGTTAGTATTAATAGCGCGGCGGAGTCGTATTAATTGCACGCTCGCGCAAATTTGCTAATTTAACAAGAATTTCCGTGGCGCGTTACGAAATTCATTTCGAGAAAATAGAACAAATGTTACATTATATTGTCACTTTGGGAAGGGAAGAATGAGAATACACGCGTCGATATTCGCGTGTTCGAAATCAATCTTCGACCGTCGTTTCAATTGTCGTCAATTAAACATCTTTTTATGAACAAGCTTACGTAACTGTACTAAGATTGTATAATAAAAATCAATGTCGGTAACAAGATAAAATTAATCAACATATTTACAACCGATATACGATTACATCACCAATTTTCTATTTACGTACAATTTTGTCAAAGTTCATACGATATCGAATTTATTAATTAACTAATTCTGAATTAATATTGATACATTTTTACACAACACATAATTTAATAATCGATGAAAATTTTTTGTATAAAAGAATTTTCACATATATAAAGTAAAAATGAAATTGACGATCGAAATTATTTCTTTCAAAAATTCTTTATCCCCTCAATTAAGGCACACAATATAAAACAAAAATCGTTCAAAGAGTGCTAACAAAAAAATTTCGAAATTTCACGCACATTTTCCAGTCCAAAGTTTTGGATTAAGACAGTGATACAACCAGAGAGCTCGAGAAATTCGTTCTTTTTTATTTTCTCATTTCATCGTTCAAAAAAGAAAGAAAGAAAGAAAGAAAGAGAAATCGTCTCGACACCGGTATCCTCCAACGAGATTAAGAAAAGTCAGGGAAGCTCGACTCGGCGCACAGCTCTCGGTAACCGAAAGATTCGCGGTGCAATGAATGGGTGAACGAATGTGGGTCAGGTCAGGAAGTAGTGAATACTAACTCGACCGCAACACCCAAGTCGGTGGAGAGGGAGAACACTACGTGAGAATTTCGAAGAAGAGAACAACATCCACGTTTCTCGTTTGTTCTCCCTCTCCTTCCTGGCCGAGTTATTAATGCGCATCGACGAATCCTCGATCCAGAATCGCGAAATGAACGTTTTCGAACGATGATGGGAGCACGGCCTTGCATCTTTCGATCGATTTTTTTTTCCTTTCCCTTTTTTTTTTTTTTTAACGTATCGCGGCCAATAACGAGATCCCTCGCCGCTTTTTTTTCCTTTTCAGGGAGGAAAATAAAGAAAAAAGTTGTAATAATCGCGTGGAAAATTGTAATTGCAAAGAGATATATTCTTTTATCGATCCTTATTTAATCCTTCGATTTCGAGTTTATACGTGTAAATTATAATTACAACGATTGGAATTATTTTTTTATTGAATTTTATTGATATCAAATTAGATATTCGATTTTTTTTTATATTTATAATATAAAAGTACGAGGTGTGAAATAATGTTTCGTTACATCGAAACTATATATTGTGAATGTAAGAGAAAGATGAACGATAAGGATACATATTTTCATAAGCAAAATTTGACTTCTAAATTATTTGACAATCCACAGTGTGTATTATACTATCGTTTCATTTACATATAATGAATAACGTATCCTATTGATTCTCATTAACCGAATTATTTAAAAATCATTTTTAAAAATGAAACTATATCTCTTTCTCTTTTTACTTTTAATAAAAGATACTTAATTAGGAACGTGAAATGGAACGTGAAATAAATTAACGGATAATCTGCGCTCGTAATCGAGTGTATCTGGCCAATAAGAGAAAACACAATATCGCATTGTTAATTACATTTGTTTGACAGAAATTCTGCTTCTATTAATTCCACAGATAAAGAGTGAGATACCGATTTCCAATTGTGCGTTATTGATGATTGAAACGGAAGATTTTAAACTTCTTATCTCGAATGGTTAAAACGTTAATTATTTTTTTTTAAATCTCGTAGAGAAGGAATCTATCGAAGTTTGAATTGCGAGTCAAAAAGTAATAATAATAATAAACGCACGAGAAAAAACAGCTCAGCAACAATGTGTTCGTTTCTACGCGTACACTGAAGAAGATAAATATTCTCCGGAGACGAGAGTTTCCGAAGAAAAGTGCTGAAGAATATTCCAGAAAAAAAAGAATTCAGAGAGGAACTAAGAAATAAACTTTACGCTTGATATGGTACATTTTTAAAAATCAAGTTGATTCATGTGCCTTCTTTCGTTTCTTTTTCGGTTCGATGCAATGCATCCTGAGAAAATTTCCTCGATTATTCCTCGAGAGAGACATTAGAATTAGATTTGGGATAATTATTTATTCGAGAATTTTCATACCCTTTCTCTTGTTTATTCCGAGTCGATTCTTACTTAAGATGGCCTCGATTCATCAATCATCTCTCGAGCTTGACTCGAATCGAAAAAAAATAAATAAATAAATAAATAAATTCTGCAACGAACGTGCGAAGAAATGAAGCGAAAGAAATGTGGACAAATTAAAGGAAAGAGGAGGAAAAAACGAGATACGCATCGAAGATACACGGGAAAGGGATTCGCGTTTAATTCGCTGACCCGATGCGATCAATCGTAAAAATAACGACGAATAAAAATATGAAATGTCAGCTAATAAAGAAGGAATAACCTCTTACGTTTCACCTTGTGCTCGAGATCGATTTCTTTAGAATGCCACGTTTAAATTTACGACGTACTGTAAGGAAGGAAGGAAGGAAGAGGATTACGATTTTTGCGTAAGTATCCACTCGATGGGAACGATTCATCCGCGATAGTATCGTTTGCAGCAACGTATTCAGAATTCCAAGATAAATATATATATATATATACCGATGAGATTATTAAAATTGTATGAAACTGAAGGATATTTGATAATGAAAAGATCGTTGTTATACGTGTGATTAAAATTAATGAGAATTCTCCACGTTTGAAATGCGAAACGTCAAACGCAAAAATCGGATATACTCGAGGATTTTCAAAGTGCGCTTTAACGATTGTGCAATGTTTAAACAGATCGTTCCTCTTTTCTCTATCTATGTGTGCAATATTTGTACAATTTCATAAAAGAAAAAAAAAAAAATTAATTTGCATCAATCTGCAAATAATATTTTCCTGTATATATACGTATATGACAATATTCGAAACTTTTATTTGTCATTTTTATCTTTGTCTGGCCAGAAGAAACACGAATAATGCTTTAACGTGTGCAATAACTCTTAAGCACTTATCATAAGTCCTTGAGAGTAATATTAAAAAAAAAAAAGGTTTGCTTCACAAGTTAAGCACAATTATGTAACTGGATTGGACGAAAACATATTCATCGACATGTTTTTTTCTTTTCCATCCAAAGATATAAAAGGTAATCCAGTTTCAATTTCAATTCAAAATCGTGGCTCGTGATGAAAAAAAAAAAAAAAGGCTTGTTTCGCGGGAAAGAAATATATATCGGCGCTGATTGACCGGTTTCGGACAAAATCAATAAGGTTTGTGGCGCGCCCTGCTAGTCGCCCATATTGCACCGTTTAACAACGCAGAACACGTCAAAATTCGCGATATAAATAATAAGACCGATCAATCGGGCAAAAATAAAAGACGAAGTGTTTATCATTGAATGATTTCCAATCAGAAATATAAATATAAATCGTAAATGTTTAGAATGTTAATTTGAAATGAAACATTGGTGAACAATCGTTTGAATAGATGACAAGTAATGGTTCTTTTAGTTTCTTTTATTTTTAAATTTATGCTTTCATTATATGGCGGGTAATATACGTGTATGAAACGCTAGAGAGATAATTCGAGAGCAGAAATAAAGTGGAAATGAGAGGGGTAGGGAGAAAAAAAATTCTGGCGTGATATTTTATGTAATTTTCATGTTTCGAATTTACGAAAGCATTAACTCTTTCTACGTTTTATATTTTTAAATGAAAATAATTACGAGAAGTATCTAGTAAGTAATCGATCAAAGTTCTAATTGTTCATATCCAACTGTTAATTGCGTCAAAGAGAAAGGAACACGTTTATCGAAATAAGTTGCATTTCTATGGGATTAATAAACTCCATTTGTATTTCAGATTAGTTTGCGCTAGTTTATCTGGAGAAATTTGGGAAATTTAAGTAAAATATGGAGAATTCGGTGGGTTCGAACTCGCCTCTGAACTGACGCGTATCGTATATATTGCCTGCCGATCCATGAGGACGCCAGATTTCCAAAGCACGTGACCGAGGTCTTTACAAAGGTTTCCTGTGTACAGCTTGGGGACGTGTGCGCTGTTTCCGCATTGCACACCTGTATTTCCTATGCGGTAGACTTTACGTAGGGAATATTATGCACGGCCTCACGGTTTTATATATTAAATATAAACATCCTCGTTGAAATTCTCTTTTCCTCTGATGTTAATTTAATTTCGAGCGTATAATATTACGAAAATTTTATTCAAGAATTTGACCATTGATTTGAAAAGTAAATCCGTACAATTCTATGTTAAGTGAGATTATTTTTTTTAATTTTCTGCTTTCTTCCGAATCATCAATACGAGTCCCAATTCGTTCACTTAAAAAAAAAAAAAAAAAAAAATCAAAATTGGAATATTTCATTTTGCGAAAAAGCGTAAATTCCAAAATTCTTTCACGATTTAATTAAACCTTGTCCATCCTTGTTCATAGAAACATATTGTCTAAATGATGAGAAAAATGATTGGGGAAAAAAATGAAGCGAAAAATAATTTTTTAATTCGAATGATTCTTTGCAAAAAAAAAAAAAAAAGAAAAACAAACGGAAATTATATAAATTTTCAATTTAGTCGAGAAATTTCTATTACGAACGATTAATTACACACAATAAAGATTTATCGATTTCTGTATTAAAATGATTGATTATCCCCGTCAAAAGCAAATACAGATTCATAATTACCGACAAAATTTCTCCGTAAAAAGTTTTCTTTTTTTCCAATTTCACGATGTTTAATCCATCTCCCCCGATTTCTATTCAAACCCGATTAAAACATTTTTACGGACAAACCAGCGTGATTATATCTGAAAATCTCTAGAATTAATTTACAATTCATATACTCCCCTGCATTTTACCCGTTCGAAAATGAACATCGCTATATTTAATACCTACCTTCGAATATTTCAAGAAAGGATTAACATTTTTCACTGACTAAAGCCAAGGTATCATTCTGGATATTCAGAGAATTTCCAGGCTTCTACATAATATATACATTTATTAAAGTAGTTGATCTCAATTTAATTTAATTTCTCTCTACTTCTCCAAAAACAAAATCATCGTTTCTAAAAACTCTTTCTCGCGAGAAGATAAAGATCTTATTTTAACCAACACTCATCACTGAAATAGAATCATCAAAGTTAAAAAAGAAAAGACCCGTTAACCTTTATTTTCACCTTGTATTTTCATCGAGAATCGGCGCATCCGAAAATCCTTTCTCCCAAAACGGATAAAACCTTGCTTCACCCTACTTCTCCCCCTCTTTTACAAAAGAGTCCCGATTCTAATTATTCCCCCTCGAGCAAAGGGCAAAGAATCGCGGATATCAGAGAAGGATATCAGCGAAGGGATAAAAATATTTTCGCGATCGCGTGCAACTTCGATCCGGATGAAATTCTCCCTCCGCATTATGCGGATCGCTTTTTGCCAGGAGGTGCATCTGGCGCCCGTTAGAAACGTCTCTCTGGGGCTGCAGGACTCCTGGTTAAAAAGCGAACCAGTTCGTTTTCCGATAGCCGGGGCCACAATTACCTTCGTACGAGCCTCGTTCTCCTCGATATGCATATCCGACATGTCCCTTTATTTTCACCGAGCTGTCGGTGCAAGGTGACCCGGCCAACCCACGAATTTTTTTTTTCTTTTCCCCCGATTTTGCACACGGGGGTTTCGCCGAGTTTCTTCTCGATTTGGCGAAAGAAGTTTTGCAAAAAGAAAAAACAAACGGACGCGGAAATATTTTTGTGATTGATGATTTTATGACGAATGTTGATTAAAGAAAGTAATTGATGGTTTTAAAAATTTCCTAGTTCTAACATGCGTAGGGGATAATCTCGTTTGTTTCTTTAAAAAACAAAATTGAACAACGATGCAGAGAAGATTGTTAAATAATTTTTTTTGCAAATTGGATATGTGAAAAGTCGAGTTTATATTTTAAATACGATTATTAATACATATTTTCTATTGGAAAAAAAAACAATGTACAAAAATCTACGGCAATAATTCTAAATTCCTTTATTCATACTTGGATCGAATCTCGTATATACATATATGTATTTTCTAAATAATCATTCTTGCAAGTTGGATATGTGAAAAGTCGGGTTTATATTTTAAATACGATTATTAATACATATTTTCCATTGAAAAAAAAAACAATGTACAAAAATCTACGGCAATAATTCTAAATTCCATTCCTTTATTCATACTTGGATCGAATTTCGTATATACATATATGTATTTTCTAAATAATCATTCTTGCAAGTTGGATATGTGAAAGTCGGGTTTATATTTTAAACGCGATTATTAATATATATTTTCCATTAGAAAAAAAACAATGTACAAAAATCTACGACAATAATTCTAAATTCCATTCCTTTATTCATACTTGGATCGAATTTCGTATACACATATATGTATTTTCTAAATAATCATTCTTGCAAGTTGGATATGTGAAAAGTCGAGTTTATATTTTAAATACGATTATTAATACATATTTTCCATTGAAAAAAAAAAAACAATGTACAAAAATCTATGACAATAATTCTAAATTCCATTCCTTTATTCATACTTGGATCGAATTTCGTATATATATATATATATGTATTTTCTAAATAATCATTCTTGCAAGTTGGATATGTGAAAAGTCGGGTTTATATTTTAAACGCGATTATTAATACATATTTTCCATTGGAAAAAAAAACAATGTACAAAAATCTACGGCAATAATTCTAAATTCCATTCCTTTATTCATACTTGGATCGAATTTCGTATATATGTATATGTATTTTCTAAATAATCATTCTTGCAAGATAGATATATGAAAAGTCGGATTTATATTTTAAACGCGATTATTAATACATATTTTCTATTGAAAAAAAAAAACAATGTACAAAAATTTAGGGCAATAATTTTAAATTCCATTCCTTTATTCATACTTGGATCGAATCTCGTATATACATATATGTATTTTCTAAATCTATCATGATTTCGAAGCAATATTTAATAAAACAACAATGATATAATGTAATCCTCTCTCCAAATCATTCAAACAACCCTTATTATTCCCATCGATGGCGAAATGCGCACCTCTCCCTTCAAATCCCAGCAACTAACCGCATCAATCTAACACGACGAGTGAATGACCACGAGTCGACGAAAATCCCTCCGTCCTCGACCCTCGAGATGGACGACAAAGAGTGACATCTTTTTAACATGGGCATCGTTCGCGTCGTTTAAAACGGTCCCGGGGAAGGGGAGGGGGAGAGGCGTCAATTTCCAGCACGATTCGTGCTCCCCCGCCGTGAAATTGAAGTTTCCGCCTCTCAAAAGAGACTCGAGTTCTCTCCACACCACCTCTCCTCCCCTCCCACGATCACAATCACACGAGATCGGATCACGCGCGCGTCTTGTGTCATTCACAATTCGAGTCATTAACCCAGTGGTGGAATCGAAGGGTTGCCGTTCGTTCGATCGATCGATCGGCTCCCTTTTCTGCCTCGAACGAAAGGGCGCGCGTTACCTTCGTGTTTACCCTCTTATGACTCATGCCGAGGCCGGTGGTAATTTTATTTTCGAGCGCACTGCGCGTGCGGCCGTCGAGTTTCGAGGCGAAATAAGAAAGAAAGAAAGAATAAACGTTGATCTTCGCTTAATCTTCTAACGCTTGGAATGGATCGAGAAGTGGACAATTAAGGTGTTTGCGGATGCTTGTTGTCTATCGATTGAGGGGAGAATAAAAGGAGGAAGAATATTGGTACAGTGATAAATAGATATTTCGAAGCGGATACGTGTAATAAATTTTACATATACGGGGAACGCTTGCGTGTAACGATATTTTTCATACATTTTGAAAGTTTAAGAAAATATTTTACTTATATCTTATTACAGAATGTAAAAGAGTGTACATGAATATTGTTGGAAATTTAAATGTAAAGAAAGAGCTGTTTCTTTACTTTACTCGAAAAATTTCGTATAAATATCTCGTATAAACGTTTCAAAAACGTTGAATTGTACGAAATATCCAATCTATTCCCAGAACAAATCCGTAGAAAATTGTTTGCATCGATTAATATTCTCAGGAGACATTTCTCTAACAGAGAATACCATCGAAATGGTTGGCCGGATATTTCGTCGTATGCGCAAAAAGTCTGCCGCCATGTCTCTATTCATCCGATCTCCTCTCTAATGATCGACCACGAAATAAATCATCGTCAATTTGGATTTCGTTCGCCGTGACATACGAGGACACGTCCTAAAACTAATAGTTCCCCCAGCTGTCCAACAGTTTTTAAACACTCGATATCCTTCTTCCTTCCGTTTTTCGCCGGATGAGAAACGATTTAAATACGCGATGTTTCCCCGTCGACCGAAAAAAAAAAGAAAAAGAAAGAAAGAAGAAATTTTGCTTTATTTTCGCGCGAAAAAAAAGATCAATTGATCACGCCATGCCGATTTAATTGATACGATCGGATGGATGGGTTTCTCCGTCACTGCGAAAATACGAAAATGAAAACATCAAAGTTAATTCAATTTTCGTTCAAGTTCGAAGTTAGAACGACTCCGACTTCATTGTACTTTCGCTTCGTGCGATATTAATCACTGGAAATGTAACGGTTAACCCTCAAACTTCGAGCTTCCGGTGAATATTTAATCGATGGATATTGCACGTGTGTAGTGCCTTTCATTCCTCCCGTGAATAAAATTATGCTAAGAGTTGTGAAACTGCGTTGAGAAGATCATCTTGTACGAATGAAATATCGGAAGAAATAGTAAAACATGTGAATAAGGGATGAAGTTTGATACGAAATAAAATTTTTAATGAAACTGTTACAATACATACAATTGATCTTGGATAAAAGATTGCACAAAAATACATAAAGATACATAAAGATCGTTATATATATCGTTGTATACTGTAAAGATAGAAAAAATATATAAAACCAATTTTCGTTTCGAGTTTAAATGTTTCGATCTTTTACATAAAAACAAAAAAAGCAATAGCTTTGTTGTGAAAAGTTATTTACGTAACCAATTACATCGATTGAGAATTATATAAAGAATCGCGAAAAGTTTTCATTCTGTCGATCTGTTACTTTTTTTTTATCCATTTTATTGATTTAAAACAATCAAAAAAAAAAGTCACCGTTTAAATCATTGTTTCAACCTTTTCATTTACACGAAGGTTCATCAATTCCGACGGAACAATTTAATTTATCCAATAGAATGTATCGATCGAATGAATTGACATTCCAGGAAATGCAATATCTGTAAGCAATGCATTTCCGCCGAAGCGCGAGGTGGCAATGATTTATGCGACTCGATGATCAAGAAATGCAAAGGAAGTATTGTTTTCGAGATTTCCGATCTCCTCAGGATCTGTGATTGCCAATCATTTCGGATCGATCAACCTCCAGGGAGGAGGAAGAATTCGTCGACAGCGTTCGATAGCGTAATTGATTAAATTAATTTCTCGCCGAGAGAAGGATCCTCGTTTGAATTCTCGATTGAAATCGCGTTTTTGCTTCGCGATATCATCGAATCCCGTTGAAAAAAAAATACGATCTGTCCCATGCATGAATTAGACATGAATTAAAAATTGAACGATTGTAATTGAAATTGTATTAAAGAAATAACACAATCTTTCTCCTTTTTTTCTAAACGATGAAATCGTTTAACCTTGACAAAAGTGATTTTAAATTATGTATGCGTACAATGAGAATAGAGAATCGTGCGTTTGCATTCCATTTACAAGCAAAACTTTACGAGCATTTCTAGAAACTATTCAGACGCATATCTTACACGAAGCCAAACTTCATGTGCCGAACAACCACTCGAACCGTTTCGCGCTTCCCCAAAACTCTGCCATTCACGGACCAAGCACATCAACTTTATTCATTCATAAAACACATATACTAGAAATAATATACGTCCCATTAGATTCGTAAAAAACTTTAAACGAATTAAATTGATTTTATTATTATTATTTAAATTTAAAACGAGTTAACGATTCGATATCGATTGTGCAACTACGTGTAAATAAACCGTTTAAATTGCTATTTCGTTTCTTTTTTTTTTTCTTTAACAGAAATGCATCGCAAAAATTAAAAAAAAAAATTCATAGAAAACAAATTTCTTTATTTTATATAAAAGTCTATCAACTCGCTCAATTATCCTTCATGCTATTCGCTCCTCGCCGATCCTCAATTTCGATCTTTCATCGTTTCGCTCGTCGATCCGTAAACAGGAATGGCCGTTTGTTAACATAACCGTGGAATGTTTCGATCTTGGAAGGGCGAGCGACGGGGGAGGCGCAAGCCGTGCATAAAATTATCGACACACCTGTCGATAACACCGTGCTCGATAAGGACAGACTCGTCCCCACCCCTCCTCCGCCCCTCGTCGCGTCTACTCGCCGCGGAGAGGCGAGTGAATTTCGTTTGCCGGAGATTTCGCAGCTTTAAAGTTTTGTTCCCGAGCAAAGCTCCTGGCTGGGATTTAATTTGAGAGGCGCGACGAAGAAACGGCCGGACAAGGATAAGCCCGCCGCGAACTTGGCTTGCGAGGAAGACCGTAATGTTTCGGAGTCGCGGCCTCTTAATAACTTCTCCTCTCCCTCCACTCCCCTCGGCTAAACTCGCGATGTAACACGGAGAGAAAAAGAGAGAGAGAGAGAGAGAGAGAGAGAGAGAGAGAGAGAGAGAGAGAGAGAGAGAGAGAGAGAGAGAGAGAGAGAGGGAGCTTAACGAACGGTTCCCCGAAACGTGTAAACGCACTCGTTCCTTGTCTTGTTGTTGGCGGGGAGGAAGTGTTGTTGGCGGGAAAATTGAACGCGTTAACCTGGCGTTTATCCGTGTTACGTTCATCCAGGAGAATATTCGACCGAGGTTGAAGTTAAAAATTCGAGAGATGATTCTTTAAGGTAAAATGAAACGGATGAGAAATATAAGAGAAGAGGCGTAAGGAAAGGGTTGGTGCATAGATATTTTGAAAATTGACTGTTTGATAAAGAAGAGACGAAAAATAAGACGAAGAATGAGAAAGAAGATGAGTGAGAAGAAGATATAAGGAAAAAATTGATTTTTTCAAGGTGGAATTTTAAATTCGAGAGATGATTCTTTAAGATAAAATGAAACGGATGAGAAATATAAGAGAAGAGGTGTGAGGAAAGGAATTGGTGCATAGATATTTTGAAAATTGACTGTTCGATAAACTGAAACGAAAAAGAAGAGTGAGAAAGAAGATGAGTGAGAAGAAGATATATAAGGAAAAAATTGATTTTTTCAAGGTGGAATTTCAAATTCGAGAGATGATTCCTTAAGGTAAAATGAAACGGATGAGAAATATAAGAGAAGAGTGTAAGGAAAGGGGTTGGTGTATAGATATTTTGAAAATTGACTAACTTAGTTTGATAAACTAAAATGAGAAATAAAACGAAGAGTGAGAAAGAAGATGGTATATAAGGAAAAAATTGATTTTTTCAATTTGGTGGAATTTCAAATTCGAGAGATGATTCCTTAAGATAAAATAAAACGGATGACAAATATAGAGTGTAAGGAAAGGGATTGGTGCATAGATATTTTGAAAATTGATTAATTTAATTTGATAAACTAAGATGAAAAATAAGATAAAGAATGAGAAAGAAGATAGTATATAAGGAAAAAATTGATTTTTTCAATTTGGTGGAATAAGAACGAAAATAAAAAAGAACGTTGAAGTGTCAAGTGAATATACAGGGTGTTGAAAAATTAAGAAAGTAGTTTTCTAAATGAGAGAAAATAAAATTAAGGAAAAGTTGATAATATATTTCTGATCACGACAAAATCTTCCCATTAGAATTGTTAACTATTAACAACCAAGTGTCAAAAGGATATATGTAAGAGGGAATCTGTGTATTTAAATATCTTATGAGATCATCCTTGAGATCATCCTCAATAAGAGAATCTTGATTGTCGTTTGATTACATTCGACTAATTTACATGATCAACTCTCCGATTAATTTATCGTCGAAAATAATTGATCGTTATCGATCCTATCAGAATAATTTTCGTTTCTTTAACAACCCATTAAGAAGTGATATTGCAACGTAGATTAAAAAGTACACGCGTTATTTTGTCCGTTTCAAAAATTTCATTAGAAAAGAATTACTTGTAAGACATCAAAATCATTGAATTCGAGAAAGAATATATAAAAGATTTGTCAGCAAGTAACGATCGACATATATATATATATATATATATATATATATAGTACGAAACACGAGTTATGTATACAACATAATGGTTTCAACATGGAGAAACTTGTTGAGCTGACTATTTGTAATTCGATAATAGTTACATGGGAACATTTCTCCCGCTTTGAAAATCTGCAATCGTTCAATTTGATTTGATTTTTCAAGCGATGCACTTTAACAGTCGCACACAACCTCGCATCGTTACATTTCAAAAAACGAGGAGATAACGAGTATGTGTTTGTACGGATCCTCTTTTTTTTTCCTTTTTTTTTTTTTTTTATTTCGACTGTACCTGTATGTGATCCCGATAGCTGCTCGTTACAATTTGCGACAGTTTGAATAAATGTAATTCCTTCTGAATAATTTTTTTTTTATTCTCGTAATTCTATACGTTTTTAAAATCAAATATATCATATTCATTTGCCATAATAATAATAATAATTTAATTCAAAATTTTTTTTCATTATCAATGTATATATATATATATATATATATATATATATATATATATATATATATATAAATAATTATTTTTTTCTTTTTCGGTTTACTTTTTAAAGTTAAAGTTAAACGAAACATCGAACTTTCCGTTTAAAATTTTAATGTGGATATCTCTTTTTATGAGAATTCGAAAAATATTCATATTTGTTTCCCCTGAAAAATCGTTTATACTCGTCATTATTTCGACGAATAAACGATTTTGAATTTTATATTTAAAATATTTTCATCTATAATATTTAAATGGGCATCAAAACAAATGGATTAAAAATTAATATTCTATGCATTATCATCAAACACGATTATAAATTCACTAATTTATATAATTTCCCCGTTATGAATATATTAATTAGAATCAATATTTTCAATCATCGGACGAGTTCACGTTCGAGAAGAGATATTTATTAAAATTAATTTGCCGGGGTACAGTTGGTAAACAAATTACCGCTGGGGAGGGGGAAGGAGGGGACGAGAATTCGATGGTATTCGCCATTTGTTAAGTTGTTACATGGGAAAAAACTTGGATGAGCAATTACCCTGATAGTGGATATCGATGTTCGAACTTGCATGAAAATACATGCGAGGATTGATTCATTGCACAGGGTATCCAGCACACTATTATATAGGTTTCGTTGATGGACCAATGTTATAAAAAAGAGTTATTAACGAAAAATCAATATGTAATAAACGGTGTCATAAATGGGAAGGGGGGAGGAGGAAAAGGAAAAATATTGTATCGAACGTGTGTTTCCGAATGTTCGTTGTAAAAATTGACGATACAATGGCAAAGGGAAACGAATCAATTAACAGGAACACGCGAAAGTTCTCAAATCAACGCGAGATGCAATTAAACGAGGGTAAATTGGAAAAATTGTATTATTTATATCGCGTAAAAATGGGCAGAGTTAAACTTCCGGGGGAAACTGTGTGTATTTTCCCTTCTAATAATACATGAAAATTGATCGAGCCAATTGTGGGGAAAAAAAAAAGAACGAAAAGAAAGAAACAAAAAATATTTCACTCTCTTCCTCCTCCTCCTTTGCGCGCGTGAAATTTGCAAAATTGTTTCCCTCCCTAAAAATCATTCAATACGGCGAGGCGAGACAATGAGGAAGACAACAATGATTTCAAAGTCAATTACACCACCAACCAACTTTAAATAAACTCGAAACCAAATTTCCCCCGTTTATTAACCGGAATATTAAATGTACAATATCAAACACGCTTGGATGGCCAAGAAAATAATTGAATTCCTCTCTTTCTATTAATTTTTCCATCTCTCTCTCTCTCTCTCTCTCTCTCTCCTCCCCTTCAGACAGGCAGAAAACGCAAAGGTAATCCATTTTTATCGGATCACGGTGCGCATGTAAATTGTTCCGCGCGGCGCGGAATGAAACGCGGAATATATTTTCATTCGCTGGGATCGATCATCCCCGATATCCGGTCCGGCTCACGAGTCAAAGTTAGGAGTCCTGGACAAGCGGCTGTATGAAATATTGGTTTTACGACTCGGCCGTAAATCACCTATAATCCTATTTTTAGCTGATAGGCGTGGTAAAGTTGCAGTCTGTCATCAATGCGCGATAAATTACTCGCCAAAGGAGTTCCTTTGTATTTTCTTTTTTTTTTCCTTTTTTTTTCCCCCTTCTTCCTCCGTCCCTTCTTTTCCTCGGATGCGTAGGAAGGCGGTCCGAGCGCAACTTTCGTTTCCGACGTTACTCGCAGCTACGATCAATAATTAGCCGTGAATTGTCTCTACCGGTGAATGGAAAAAGCTACTACCGAGTTGCAGACAGTTTGTCGTGCTGAATATCATCAGAGTGTTAACCGGGATTCGAAGGTTTATTCTAAAAATTGTAGGAGTGGATGTAAAGGGGGGGTTGAAATCGTTCGATTGAAAATATTTTTAATCCTTGATCGTGGATGTTTGATTGACGATGATTGAACGAAACGATGGATTGATTAATGAATGATCGAAACGAGTTTTTGAAAGAAGTATTTATAAGGGAATGAATGTTTATTTCTTGTTTCGATAAAAGGAGGAATTTTTATTTACTGAAAATATATGTATGGACTGTATATTATTCATTTTTCAAAAAATTTTTGAAAGTAAAATTGTTTACTGTAGGAAAAATGATGATTGAAATTTCGAAAGAAATATGTATTGCATATTTTTTGAAACGTAACAAACGTATTTTTTCAACTTAACGAATAGAATATTCGCGATTAATCAATGATAATTCCTCTTTCCCTTTTTGCAAAATTTTGCAAAATTTTATTAACGATTCATTGTAATACAAGTAACAAATTCTACAAATAAATTTTACAATATTATTATATTTTATATTCGTATTTTATTTAAAATAAAAATAAAGATTTATTCGTTTTGTCTTCGTAACGAAAAATAAAATTTAATATTTCGGATATTTTACATCCTACTGGCACGTTGAAACCCTCCCCCTCCCTCCACAAATGCATCAAAATCTATTTAATCCATTTACATCAACATATCGCTTCTCGATTCGCAAATATTGTTATTAAACACTATCGTGCAAAAAAAAAGGGGGGGAAGGCAGAGAAGCAAAACTTAATCCACGATGAATAGTATCCAGGCAACCGGGCTCGCTTTTCCCAGCATTCTCATCGATTCAACCCGGCGATCTTGCCCGGCGCAAACGTCTGCATGGCATTACGTTATTAATACCGCCGCCATACAACAGGGAGGAAAATCACAAAAGGCGGGAACGTTTGACGGCCGGCGTGGCAAACACCTTCTCGCGACAAACACCGTTGTTGTTGACTCGCGTCGAGAATTTTAATTTCGTCGAGACACTTATTACGCGAAAT
This sequence comes from Apis mellifera, assembly GCF_003254395.2. Lineage (NCBI taxonomy): Eukaryota > Metazoa > Arthropoda > Insecta > Hymenoptera > Apidae > Apis > Apis mellifera. The sequence goes on along the minus strand of NC_037643.1, from coordinate 9,784,549 downwards.
GGCGATGGTAAATTAGATAACACCTAGTGGGGATTATCTGTGCGCCACGTTTAAAAGCTTCTCGTTATCTATTAACAAAATTGTCTTTCGGTTCGAAGCGAGCGCTAAACTGTTTCCTAACACGCGACGATACGTATATTTAATATATATATACATCTAGATATGCTTTTAATTTTTACACGTTCGTGCCACAGGACGCTCCACAAGAGAGAATTGCATCTATTCTTGTCATTGATATTTCTTTTTTTCAAATTGTTATAAATAAAGATAAATAATAAAATTTATAAATATATTCATATTTATCAGATCTTGGAATACTCGTATATTTTTCCAATTAATTATTACATCAATGTTCGTAATAATTAATTCTAAAACAATGAACAGTAAGTACAATAAATATTCGATACTCGTGGTTATCTCTATCCTGGCATATAATAATCTTTACCCGTTCGCTTCCAAGTTCAAGCATACGTAGCCCATATGGGACACAAGAAATTCTATTAATCTCCATATAATGAAGACTTTGAGGCTACATTACAAGCGGAAACTTGCAATTAAATTCTTCAAAGGTGGAACGAATGACGTTCGCTATTAGAAAATTAATTAAAAAACGCATTTAATATACATTTAAATTAAATATCGCTATGCAAGATACTTCTCCCACGCTGTAATATCATTTATAACGATTAAATAGAAGAAAAAATTTTCCTTTGCAATACTGATCGTATCGCGACAAATTTTAACGCCCCTCGAAGCGAAACACGCGAAGAACGTGTAATTACGACGAGATATCGAATAGAGTTACCGCTCCCTCTAGATTGAAATATTTTTGGCAACACCCTCATTACACTCTCCTAAAATAACCAGCTCTAAAAGCCTTCGATGGCCTCCGCCCCGGTCGTTACATTCGCTGCACTCCACCTAGCGTGAAGGCTCTAACCACCCCCTTAACAACAGATTCCCCTATACCCTCTGAAGCTTATACATTACCAGTATCCTTATTTTCACGGAAATCTCTGTCGCATTTACCACTTGGAAAAATTACTTACCACTCGCTTTACGCTCCCACGTAATCAGAGCATTTAAATCTCTCCGGCTAAAGTGTCGAAACTGCGTTTTTTTTTTAACTATTATTGTCTGGTGTATTCTATCATTTACCAGAAATATCTCAAATTATACGCCCTATCTATTTAATCAATTGAAAATATTTGCTACTCCTAATTTCTCAATTTATTTTTCCCAATTCTTCAATATCTATCATCCATTATTATTAAACCATTTTCAATTTTTCGCATCAACACTTAATTTCTTAATCTTGCTTTTCCCAATTCTTCAATATCTCTTCAATATTTGACTTACTATCCACTAAACCGTTTTCTGATTTTCAATTTCTCGCATCAACACCTTATTTCTAATTTCCTAATCTTGCTTTTCCCAATTCTTCAATATCTCTCCAATATTTCACCTATCATTTACTATTACTGAATTTTCTGATTTTCAATTTCTTGTATCAACACCTTATTCCTAATTTCTTAATCTTGCTTTTCCCAATTCTTCAATATCTCTCCAATATTTCACCGACCATTTACTATTACTAAATTTTCTGATTTTTAATTTCTCAACATCTTATTCCTAATTTCTTAATCTTGCTTTTTCCAATTCTTCAATATCTCTCCAATATTTCACCTATCATTTATTATTACTGAATTTTCTGATTTTCAATTTCTTGTATCAACACCTTATTCCTAATTTCTTAATCTTGCTTTTCCCAATTCTTCAATATCTCTCCAATATTTCATCTATCATTTACTATTACTAAATTTTCTGATTTTCAATTTCTCGCATCAACATCTTATTCCTAATTTCTTAATCTTGCTTTTCCCAATTCTTCAATATTTCATACTACTACTATACTTTATTATTACTAAATTTTCTCGTATCAACATCTTATTCCTAATTTCTTAATCTTGCTTTTCCCAATTCTTCAATATTTCATATTACTACTATACTTTACTATTACTAAATTTTCTGATTTTCAATTTCTCGCATCAACATCTTATTCCTAATTGTTATAAATAATATTATAATAATTATTCCTAATAATTGAAAATTTCTTGCAAATATTTGCTACTCCTATTTCCAAGATTAAGAAAATTTCTTTACCTACTTGTCACCATCGATTTCTTCGCGACACCCACCAATAATCTGTTCACACCTATTAACACCCTATTGTCGAATGCACAGTGGAGGATCGTTGATTAAATCGTCACCTACCATCAATCCTTTCACGCGCGCAACGAGCATCGCGACGAACAAACGCATGTTTACGACTGAAAAGATGCAATTAGCCGACTCGCCGAAACGGTACGTACCTCGACACGTGCAAATCCTATTCCAAGATTCGCAAGGAAAATGGAGAGGCTACGTCGGCAAAAATCCAGTGCAAGTAGTGGAGGCGCCTCTTATTGACCGAGCAGCTCTCGCTAATACGACCAACTTCTCTCCTCCCTCCTCCTCCTCCCTTTATCTCTCCCCCTCCTCCGTACCGCTCGAGTTAACGAGTTTCTCTATCGCGTACCGAAAACAAAAAGGGAAAAAAAAAAAAGAAAAAAGGAAAGAAAGAAAAAATCTTGGCGATCGAAGGAACGAAGCGAAAAGCGTCCCCCGCGAGAGCATAAGCGATAAATCGTCGAGGTTGGCTTCGAGCTATTCGTTTCGATCGGGGATAAATATCGATGATAATTTTAATCAAATTTAACAGCCGCTACGCGCTTATTGATTTTGACGACCGTTTATAAACCGGGCTGACTCATGGGTTTGGCTCGCGTTTGGTCGACGTATTCGAGCATGCGATGCAATTACTCACTGAGATTAGTTTTCAATGTGTATCATCAAACGTTTAATCTATTTCGATTATGAAGTATTTTTCAAGTGTATGTATATATTCGTTCGGGAGCGAAGAAATATTTTTATTGCTTGTTGTTGAAATTTTACCCGATTGTTTTTTATTTTTTTTTCTTTTCTCCGGGGAATAAATTTTTCCATTCAAATTTTTTTGACGGTTTAATCGTCGATTCGAATGGAGGGATTTCATCATCATCGAGAAAGTGTGGAGCAACAGAGGGGAAAATAAAATTTGTAAAGTGATTCGTTTCGTTTAAAGAAGGAAGGAAAGAAAAGAGAAGGAGCGAGAACGGGGGTAAATTTCAACGAACGTGTTAAAACTTTGCGTTCCAGAATATGGAAGTAGTGAGAAAAGGATGTCTTCTCGCAAGTTTTACAACCCTCTATCATCCTGGAATGACGAATACCACGTGTATGTATGCGTGAGAGGCAAGATTTAAGAGTTTGAAAATAATGGAAAAGTTGGGAGGAACCAATGATGCCATGAACGCATTGTCTATCGTTGTCTTGCAACTTGAAAAAAAAAATGGAGCGTATATTTCATTTTGATGAAATATTTTTTTATCAAAAGTGGGAATTTATCGTTTAAAGAACCACTTCACGGTGATAAGGAGTAACATTTAACGGGTCTCAGGTGGTTTGAAAGTCGAGTCCTCCACTTTGACCAGTTAGGAAACGTGGAACCGTGTTTTCGAGAAGAAACGAACTTTAGAAATTTCCACCTCCGTTGCATCAATCCATCCGACTGTATTCCTTGTGGAACTTGGCTCGATTTTTCACTCTTTTTCCCTCCTCCATAGTGATACCATAAGTGAATAACTTCTTCCATTAACTCGAATAATGTTATCCAATAAAACATTTTAAACTTCTTTCTTTTATCTCACTTCCCTTAATCTGATCAATTGACAAATCTACTCGATGAACAATTCAATTAAATATTATAAAATCATGAAGCTGATCTATCACTGTTATGGAAATACACGAGGAATTTTCATCGTAAATTTTTTTTCCCAATAAAATAAAATGTAAGAATAAGATAACAAAAAAATTGTATACTCAAAAATTCCAAACTATCATACACTGAATCCCATACTGAAATCGAAGAATTAACTTATCACTTCCTCCAATCGAGGAGTTCTCCTCCTATCTCGCATAAAATAGTCAACCTCGAAAAAAAAAAAAGAAAAAAGGAAGAAAAGCGAGTGAGAAAAAAAGAGCCTCGATCCTCAATCGAGAGAATCTCAAAGGGACGAGGTTCCTGCGCTATTTTATCAGAGGGGGAGGGAGGGAAAAAGAAACATTGACGCGGTGTAGACCGAGCTGGATCAAAGCCAGCCACTTCTATCGATGCACCGATATCGACCGATCTCTCTATGCTCGTAATAAAAGCGTAACGCGCGAAGGCTCTCGAAACGTCACCCCAATAAGTCGCGCGGAACAGTCGAATAAACAGGTAATTTCATCTTCGAGGAGGAGAGAAAGAGAGAAACAGTAAGCGGGCGGAACGCGTATAGCTCGAGTATTTTTACTTTTAAGGCATTGTTCGAGTGGCGGCGTCGAAAATGCGGTCGAAAAATTTGTCCCCCCGAGAGTCGTTGCCCCTAAGCGGTAGAAAAATTCTCGTAAACGTGGACCGTTGCCAAAAATTTCGATCGTTATAGCGCTATTACTCAACCGGTGCTTCTCCACCGAACCTTTTCACCGAGCAGAAAAGAGTTTCGCGACCACGGAGCAGTTGCAGGTATCTGTCGCCATTTACAATTCAACCGTCGAGTCGTTTCGATCAATCAAATGGAGAGAAATCTTTTTCTTTCTTTCTTTTTTTCTCGTTCCTTCTTCGAGGCGAGGGATGGTGAAATGGATTTTGATCAGAAGATTTAATTGTACGCGTTGCATGAGAATTTTATTTGATAATTGGAGGAAGGGTATTAATCGAGGAAATTTTTTCTCGTTTTTTAATTTCTTTTTTTTTTTTTAAAAAGATAAATTGATCGATGGATAATAATACGGAGATATTGTGGAGGTCGATTAAAAATTTATTAACGCAAAGTGACGTTTAGATGACAATTTTAATGGATGAATAAATGAAGAATGATATATCAACATGCTGTGACGTTTAATCTCCTGTCCAACGAGTTCCATAAATCAACTAATTACATAGGATAATTAATTATAGAAAATTATAGAATTCTTTCAACGGTTCAAGTTTCACCGTCTATTCGCGCGACATTTTCGCGAATCGACTGTGTTCCACTTTGACGATAAATTACTATTTACAACTTCAACTCGGCAATTTTCTCGTCTCTCGCAATTCAGATTTCCATTCCAATGCTCCTCAAAACAAAATTCCTTGATACTTACACGATTAAAACGTCAAACAGATTATTTCCGTCAAAATATTTAATAAATTATTAAAAATTCTCAATCGCAATCGAACTAACGAAGATTTTTCTTAATATATCACGTATTCCATTTTTTATCAAAAAAAAAAAAAAAAAAAGAAAAGAAGAAGGATTAATATTTCTATTTCTCCCAATCGAACGACACGACGAAAATATAGTTACGATACGACGTTTTACACGGCAAAATTCACGGTTTAATGAGATCATGCTCGAGCTAGCTATGCACCAAATCAAGAGATACCATACTATTTGCACAGGGAGATTAACGCGATTAAGCATGTCGTATCGATAACAATTTTCGCTTATCGCGGCAATTTTTTTCTTGGTTACAATACGAGAGCGCCATGCCGCGCTTGCCTGTTCGATTAAAAAAAGAAGAGGGAAAAGAACTGGGGAAAGAAGGGGAGGGAAAAGGTGAGAAACTCAGAGGGTGAAGGGGTAAGTGAAATATTAAAACGTGAAAGTGAAAAAAAAGAGGCGGTATTGATCGATCGACAATGGAGCTTATTATCACCTTTGCCTTTGTCCATTGAATTTCGTTTGAAATTGTAATAAAGTATAATATCCCAACGAGTATTTCAATAAGTTTTGACGTATTGTTACGCGTTGGCTTCGCTTTTAAATCGATTTTTATTAACGTCGCGAAAAAAAAAAATATGTGCGTGCGGAATAAAGCGGATATAAGGAAGTTTTAATAAACACTGAGATAATGATGGATCGCGTTAACAATGGAGTGGATAATGGATGGATCGAGATTTTAAAGGTGGAAATGCAAGCTTTGTTTGTATTTTATCTTCGGTATATAGTGAAAGTATAATAATAATAATAAGAAGAAGAAGTAGAAGTTTTTATCAACTTTTGTTTTTAAATTGATTTTCAATTATCAATTAATTATCCCGCGTCCGTCTTTTGTTCCAACGTCAATTAAAACTTCGGATTAACTCGTTTTATAAAACATATTGCCGAGAATTGTTTGGATCCAAAGGAAAAAAAAAATTAAGCTAGCCGATAATCGAATATGAATAATTCAAATATCTGTTTATCCCTCGTCAGGAAGAATAATGAGTATAGAATTTTTTAACTTTTAATGGAATATTTCTCGCATTCGTGTTGACAACAACGAATTTCGATAGATGATCGAATCAAATTTAACATAAAAAATTAAGAATAAAAATATTATCTAGAATAAAATTATTATATTCCCTCCGTGACAAAATTCTATCCTATTCTTTTCAATCACTGTCACAATATAATACAAATTAATTCAATATACTCTTTCGATTTCTCTAAAGAAAATTCTAAACTGACCCCTTTTCCCTAAATTTCATCTTTGAACAACTCCTAATTAATTAATTAATTAAAATTAATTTAAGCATCACGATCTTTCTTTCGTTCCATCTCTCATTCATCATTATTCATCGCCAACCAGAAGAATCTTTATCGTCTAAATAACATGTGTCATCGTTGTAATTTCAATTGAATATATTTCTGTGGAGAAACTCTGCTCGCGATTTCGAGCCGCGATATTATTATCACGATAAGCTTGCTGACCTCCAAATTACTTCGAATACGATTTGATAACGGGAGTGTGTAATCCATAGTTACGCCGGCAAACCTGTTATATTATAAACCGCAACGTACTTATCGAGTTAAGATGTAGTTATGTCATTACTGGAGCAGACAACCGAATGCAAAACGCGCCGCGTTTCGCTTCTCTGGATGATATGCTAATGTGATCAGTCGAGAGCAATTTTCTAATTGAAACGAAGAGCGTTTCGGCCGAGGGAATAAAGCTGAGCTCGAGCTTTGATCGATCTGTGCCTCTTAATCGATCCACACGGCACTTTAGAATAACATCTCTTCTTTTATTTTGTGCGTTTGATAAATATATATATATATTTGCCTTTTGAAAAATCTGAAGAAGATTACAATCGTTTTTAAATTATCAAATTGTGGAAATTTGTGTATTTGTGGAAAATTTAAATAAGGAAAGAAGGATATGGCAAATATATTCGTTTTCGAAAATCTGATCAAGACTATATTTATGGAAAATTTGGATTTATAAAAATCTGTATGAATATGATATGTAAAAAAAGAAGCATAAAATATGTAAAATAAAGTTTAATTATTTATATATAAAGAATATTTCGAATTGATCAAATATATAAATTTTAGAAAAAATTCGAAGAACTATTGTAGGTAAAAATGACGATTCGTATTGATTGATCAATAATCAACGTATCATAAATAAACTTGATTTATCTATAACGACGAGTTAATATAAAGATATACAAGAATGTAAAGAAACAATAATATTATATAATGATTACATAACCTGAATGATTATATAATGAAGAATACGAGAATAATTTAACAACAATTTTCGCAATAAAATATATTTCTTCAAACGTTACCAAATACAATATTAATCTAAAATCATATCATCTTCTAATAATCTAAAAATAAATATCCTATCCTACAAATTACTACCCCATTCAGCGATACATTTACAACCATCCAACGATATCTCGAACAAAACTACGCAATCAAAAATTCTCTCTCTCTCTCTTTCTCGACCCTTCAATTAATTAGTAGTGATATAAAGTCGTCGAGGAAGTTTAGGTAATTACGAGTAATCCTCGTAATTAGTTGCAACCGGTTTCCATCCATGCGAATACCGATTTAAAACAGCCGAAAAGAGAGAGAGAGAGAAAAATCAGGAAAATTCATCGATCGTATCGTATCAGAAGATAGAGATAGCTATCAACCGACATTCTCCAGCCACATTTACCCCGATATTTATAGGCTTGGTGCACACGAGGGGATATGCGCGTGTGTGTATGCGTGTCTATACGAGGCCTGTCTTTCGCGCGCGCCGGCCAACTCGCGTATTTGATCATCAAGTTTTTCGGATTCGGCGCCCGTTTCGAAGCATCGAACGCTCGCTAACAGAAGTGCTACGAAAATATTTGCCAACTGTAACACGTGTCGCGAGTCGAACAGGGAAAAAAAAGAATATATATATATAGTCGAATAAATAGAAATCGCGTAACGATCGTGTGCGCTCGCATTTATGTTTTATTCCGCTCGCGCGACCATTTTTTCCACCTCCTCCCGTTCGCTCTGTTTTATTTTAATTTTCGCTTTATCCTAGGATTGGATCGAGAAACGGTGCACGTGAGACGTTTTAGAAAGATTGGATACGAAAGAAATTTGTATTATAACTTTATGAACAAATCTTCGGAAAGTCTTTTCAAAGTGTTTGATTGAGAAATAAAATTTCATCAAATATTCGATTGAAAAAAGGATAAGGAGAAGGAAGAGGGCAAGTTTCATCGTCTTGCAATTCGTGCTTCGAATTTTTATACAGAGAACGAAATTTTTGCTTTATAATTGGAAAGGAAAATAAAATTATTGGAAATAAGAGAAAAATCTAATGCTTGGTTCGGATTAATGAGAGGAAAATTGAAGAAAGAAATGACACAAAAAAAAGAAATCAAACATCATCACTTCTATATTTAAAAATATACTGAAAAGAACTATAAGTGAAAAGATCGAATTAAAATCGAATTAAACGCCGTATATCTATAAAAAATAGATAAATTCATAATGATAAATTCAAATTAGATATTCGTGAAAAATATTTTCGACGCACATGGACGAATTCGAGGAGATGGTATCACGGTATAAACGATGATTAATTACCCTAATGCGTAATAATAATCCAACGCACATCTACCCGCTAATTAGTCCTCATTCTAATGACTGCGTGCTTTCATTGTTCGCAACGATTTGAATTAAAGAGAAGAGCCCGCGTTATATGGTTATGTATACAGGTTATTATTAATTGATATACGACTGGCTGAAAGGCTAATTCGAATAGATGCTCCAAGACTTTTAATTGTAAGACTTAAAGGCTCCATCTTTATTGTAGAAAATTGTCGAATTGATGTTTCGAGATTTCGATCGTTAATATTGTTCCTTATTCTACGATTCAAATGCTAAAACATTATCTGCATAAATTTGCATAATCATTGATAATCCGTTAATACCTATATCATCCTTAACACGTTGTCGAATCGATTTTTGGTTTTGCATTTAAACCAACCATTGAATCGTATATGCCCCGTGTTATCAGAATTAATAGTTTTATTTACATGACGTGTATGCAATATTTGTAATACAGCAAAAATTACGATTACCGAAAAAAAAATGCAGAATTTACGATGCTCTGCAAAGAAGAAAGCAAAAATTTTAAAGAGAAATTATCATCGTGACACTCGTTTCGACAAAGAAAATTTCAAATTCAATTTCATAAAAATGTTCAGAACGAGGCTTATAATGTTAAAGGATATGAAGGAATAATTTAACATGAATTAAAAATATCATGGTGAAACGATATTAAAAGAAATTAAGAACACTGCTACATTATTATAAATATCCTTAATTTTAGAAAAATTAAATTCTCAATCGCGACGAAACCAATCTAACAAATAAGGAACCTCAAAATGCATCGAATGCAGTTAACTTTTATCTCTAAAAATAAAATAATCCGTGGAATCTCGGCGATAAGACAAATTACATCTACCATACGAAATACCAACCGATCTTACGAAAGAGGAATACGTAATCTTGTATTCCATCTGCCCATTCCCTTCGACAATTATCTTGGACGATGACCGAATGCCTATAACCGATCGAAACAAACTCGCTGCGTTTCGTGTAACCAAATAATACGAATCCGATAGACGAATTAATTACTGGCCAGGCTTTCGTCCGCGTTGCGGGCATAAAATTGTTCCGCCTACCCAAATGACTGTCAACGAGATAGTCGTTCGAGTTACGGAAATTGCGCTCACTGATTACTCGCGAAACGTGCCAATACTGTACGCGTACAGTTTGTACGTCGCTAATCCTTGATTTCAGTCAATCTAACATCATTGTTTCTTCTTTTTAAATTTTCTAAGATAGTAAATGATATTATTTTTTTTTCAAGAAATTTTTTTGTTAAGAAATTTACATAAGATATATATAACGATATCAACGAATATTGGAAATATTCATTGATCACATGTGCAGTCTCGCGAAAAATGAATTGGAAAGATTAATGTAAAAGCGTATTGACAATATTATCTCAATATTATGCTATTATGTATTATTACGTGTTAATTATAGATCTCTAAAGGAAAAAATGAAATTTAAAAGAAGTATTTCGTCCAATAGAAATGAGTATAATTATCAATGCTTATTTATCGATACGATTTCCAAGAATACTTATAATGTAAGATACGTTTTTGTATGATAAGATATCTAAACGATCATGGTTCATTTTCACAGCTAAGAGAAATGAAATATAAATCGATCTGTCCACTGGATCGTCTAAATCGGAATTAGAAGAACGAAGAGTTTCAGAGAATTCATGTTTCAGATATGGACAAATAATTCGATTAATTATAATACAACAACGAATACGTAACTTTCAATTTTCTCTCTACTAAAAAATTTTATTTCTTACTTTATTTACGAATCTCTCTGTAAATAATAGATATTGTTGATTTTTATGCGTACAATTTTTAAATACTGATACGAAATCCCGCGTATCTATCTAAGATAAGAAAATTTACGATACCACTGACAATCTAATAAATTTCTTTTAACACCATCTCAATTTTCGTCCACTAAAAAAAAGGAAAGAAAACTTCCCTCGATCACGAACATTCTTTAAAAAAAATCTGCTCGAAAAAATCATAAACCAACACAAATTCATTCCACGATCTAATCTTGTCGATCTAAGAAAACAAAATTCCCTCCAAAATTTTCCCTCCAACCACCTCTCTGTCCAACTTATGCCGTATTTTCTTTCTTTCTTTATTTCTTTCTTCGCGTGATCGTCGCGCGAATTTAAAAGTTTCGTGGTCAAGCGATACGAGCTTGGACAATCGATTTCCAAGTGTGGGCGCGCGCGCCGATCGATGAGCGCACGCCTGGCGGCCGTCCTACGGGACGCGAATAGAAACGAACGATGACAATAGGCCATGAATTCCACCACGGTCTCATCTTGCAACACGTCGAATCTGCATTCCCATTTATATGGAAATTACGGAATCGCACGTTTGTCCAATCAATTAACGGGGATCGATCTTCTCCGCGAAGGAGGAGGCGATGACGACGTTGTTTTACGAGGAAGGAGGAGGAGGAGGAGGAGGAGGTCGGATGGAAATTCGTTGACCGGTCGTGCGCGAAGATATCGGGCAACGCGAGGAAGATATCGGCGGAAGGAGAGAAGTCGCTAGCCCCCCCACCGACAGATGTAACGAATCGCACTTTGAAAATTAGTTTCGAAACTAAGGCCGAGTTTGGTTCGGGAGTAGTTTTTCTACCAGATTTCTCCAGGTGGATGAAGAAAAATTTCAAAGGTGGGGGGCGAGATGGACATTTGTTTGGCCAAGTTTGGACAGCACTTCGAGGAGATTTTTTTTTTTTTAATGGATTAAATTAATTAATTAATTACGAAATAATGGATTGATATTTTTTTAGAGGAAAAAAAAGGAGAGTTTTTTTTTTATAGGTATTTCTAGAAACTCGAATAGAAGCAATCTCTAAATTTATCGATAAATTTTAATGGTTTATATATTTATTTAAAAAAGAATTTTCCTTTTTCTACGAAATAATTCAAGTATTCGCAGGTAAAGATGGATCTTAGTTTTTAAAAATCATATAACACAATTAAAAATTGAATAAAGAGGAATCTTTCTTGCAAAGAATCTTCTTTGCTATATTTGGCCCAAGCCATTATCTCTTGAATGGACCTTCGAGAAGGTAATCGTTCATCACGAAGCATTAAAAGCTATACATTAAAAGCGTATAAAGGTCACGAAATTACAATATCGTGGTCTGCATTAATAAGCAGTCGATACCTTATTATTTTATATGCAACTCATGATGATGATACTAATTTTGCACAGGTTACAAAATATTTCTTGTGCAAGGTTTGAATATTGAAACGTTTACTGACTTTATTTCGGCGATATCCAATATATATTTGCTATACATTTTTCGACAAATGTGTTTTCTATCTATCCGTATCCCGTATCCAATCTTTCTCTCAGGATTCAATATTCGAGAAATCATTCGACATTTGTCTCTCTTTCTTCATTTTTTTTTTTTTTATTTGCATATTACTTTTCGAAAGATATATATTCGAATTTAGACGCAACAGAGAAGAATATTTTACTTATCGCGTGAAAGAAAATAGAATTATCATTTCAAAGGAATCGATAATGAAATGTACAACAATAAAGATAAAAATAAATTGAAAGAGAATTATATTCGTTAAAATATAGAAAGTCGCGCGTTCTCAAGAAAATTAATTTTGTTTTGAGAATTTCTTCTGAATCATCTCTTTATTATTATTAAATTTACCGCTATTTTACGCGAACAGAATATTTTAATTTTCTACGCAAAAAATTATATAAAATTCCTCCTCCAGAATCATCAGGTTTGGAATCGAACACGTAAATTCAAACTCTACGAGAGGCTAAAGTCTTTACATTTATGGAAATACGAAATACTCGGCGATCCGTGTTGATGCAATAGCTTGAACCAGATGTCTCGCGTGTTTTCCCATTAAAAGAAATATTGGCACACACGTGTACGTTTATTTCCACAAGACACGATACAATTCCACTAGTATCTTTTCTACTATACCATACAAAAATAAAAAAAAAAAAAGAAATAAACTTCCTTGATAAATTAATTAATTAATTAATTAAAACTTGGGAGAAAACTTGCTTCGAAAAATTCGAGAAAGTAAAAAAAATAAAATCGAACGCATATATTATACATAATAGTTTCAGAAACAAGTATTTTCCATTTCCTCCTTCGTCCAACGCATTCCAACGAAATTCGAGATATCCAAAGCGTATTGCTTTTAAACCAGAGATACCACCGCTTGATAACACGGCCACAGGTGCGTTAAAAAAAAAAAAAGGTGCGTTGAGTTAAGTCAAACCCATCCGAACGACACATCGACCAAAAAAAAAGGGGAAAAAAAAAAACTGGTCAACACTTTTGGCTAAACCAAGATTCGAGCTGCTGATATCCCCCTGAGCCAGCCCATATAAACCGAACACGTGGCTTTGGAAAAATTGATTAAAAGGGAGATCGAACCGGTCTGATTCGGCAACAATACGGAGAATGGAAGAGTAACGATCGCTCGGCCAACCAACCTCGGACGACGAGAGAAACTCGTTTCAACCGATATGTATCGCGTGTAAAATCAGTCGTGTTGAGCGTCGTGACGCGACACGCGAGGCCAACACCATTCCGTCGCGTCAATGGATACACAACGTTGGAAGAGAACGCGTTTACATTAATTATCAATTGCTAAAAAGCGCCCCCCCCTCGCGTCCACTCTTTTGTATCAGGGCGGTGCGCATAACTCGTTCGCTATTGTCCGCGTGATTAATTGTGCGTGAAACGTAACAAAAGGTGATTCAACGCGTGCACGACCCGGTAGCATAAGCGGGATGGATGACAAGGGTGTTGTAGGTGCGAACTGGGAGGGGGAGGTATCTGCGAAGATACGAGATTGGGGAGGAGAGAGGAGGAGGTGTCGATGGAGGATAATCGAGGAGATTTTCGATGAGAATCGGATGAACCGAGAAAGTTATTCTTGGAATTGGAAGTTGAAAATTTTGCGATGAAAATTTCTTTCCAACGAAATTGATTTAGGAAAAATTAAGCTTAATTTTTCGAAATTTTCCAATAAGATTTGGTTCGATGTATATAATATACATGAAAATTATATAACAAATTCTACAAATTCTTGTAAATATTGCCTTAGGGGATAATAGCGTCCTATTGGTTTGAAAGTTTAGGAGGAAGTAAATATATGTATATGTGATATACAAAGCAGTTGACCCGATTGATATCGATATTGATATAGCAGAATATTGTAATATTTTATATTTATGTTAAGATTTGAAATAGATTCTAATATAGACATATTTTTATCTAACTCGATTTCTTTTCAACGATAAAATCATTTCATCTATAAAACATACTATAAATGATTATTATCGTGAAAAATATCGCGAGATTTTAGTCATTATTTTCATTTAAATAATTTATATCGTATAAATGCGTTCTACTAGTCACGAATCATTTTGATAATAATTCTTACTATTGCAATATTATTTAAAAATTAATTTCATCGCGATATTATGTATAACAATATCCATACATATATTATTATACATATATTTCTACGACATGTATAATAATAATAATAATAAAATAATAAAATCACAATTAATAATTTTATAACGTATTAATACGTTAAAGCATGAAAATTGAACATTAAGAATGTAATGGAATGAAATAATTACTTTCGATTTATCCTTCACTGCTGCTATATTTTTCCCAACGAGCGAAAAAAATTTTCAAAATTCACGCCACGTTTCAGAGCGCCATGCCTGCTCTCATATTCCAAGAGATCAAATAAAACATTCCCTCCGAACGGAAACACAATAAAGCACGGGGACAAGTGCGCGAGGAGACAATATGCGCGAGATTACAACTCCGCGAAGAGAAAACCGAATTACCTTCCGAGCTACCCAAAGAACTTAATCTAATCTCGCTCCAACTTCTTCAAATATCTATTCATCCGACGAAACAGCGTTTCGTTCCAACGCTTCGAAAAACGTGTCATCATCGTTGCCTCCTAACTTTCAATTCGATAATCAGAACACGAGTTTAAAGAGGGAACGAGAGAAAGAGGGAGAGAGGGGAGGAAAAAAAAGGGGAGAAGGGGAGAGAAAGAGAGAAGAGACTAACGAGTTACCCGACTAATTAGCCAATTTCGTTGCGTCGCGTTCACGGAAGATAAACGAATAATCCTGCGGATGGAAAAACTCGAAACTGCTTCCACTTTATCAGTTACTTATGCAAATTTACCCGTCAAACATTGCGCACATGCATTCGGAGCAAGGTTGCTCTCCACGCTTGCTCAAAAATTTTATTCTTATCCGTGGAAGGGAAAGTTGGCGATTCGAAAATTTCTTTCTATTAAACGCTTCCTATTGTGTTTACTCGTGGACAAGTGTACACGAGTACACGAGTGTTGTTGATAGTTTAGACGTGCTCGCGGAAGTATGAAATAATTAGACAATAAATTCGGTCGAACGTGTTTATCTGCAAGGTGGTTTTTTTTTTTTTATTATCAATTGTTCTACATACACAGGTGTGATTAGGATTCGTCACGCGATAATCTGTTGAAATAATTATTATATGGATTTATGTATCGTTTATATCAGTGTTTTTCTTAGATTGATTTAGAAAAACTATAATTTCGCGATTCGCGTTATAATTTTTCCTACGATAAGAATTTTCAATCGCTCGCAAATAGCATTGAAAGCTATATTTGCAACTTTGTACGAATATTTTTTTTTCCCTCTATTTCACTTCTTATAAATCAAATTTTAATTCAATTTTGAATTTTGGCTAATAAAATCATATTGCGTGCATACAAATGATTACACTTTTACTGTTTCTAATTTACTGTTTTTCTAATTTATCCGAATTTCTGTAATAATTAATATAAACTGTTATTTTTAAATTTAGTTAGTTGTTTGTAAATTATCCGCTATTATCCGCTGAGAATAAAAAAAAAAAAATAAATAACATGCGGAAGTATCCAAGTTTATGGACAAACAGGGAATGAAATTTTATTGGTGTAACTTTTTGCTAAATAGGGTCGTTGATGTTTTGAGTTTTTTTTTTCTCCCAACTATTTTACTTTTAAAGCAAAGTCTCAAACATTTTACCTTGAAGAAGTTTACCTTAAAAAATTAAAAGAATCGTGATAGTGTTTAGAAGATATTAGAAAATATTTCACAATTTAAAAAAAATTTTTTTTTTTAAAAAAATCTAGGATAATCGAAATAATTACGCTGAAACGTATAACATGTAATGACTTTAAATAGCATAATCGTACGAATAATTCAACCTCTTCAAACGCAATTAAAACATTGAATAATTTTTTCCCTCTTGCATCATAATATTAAATTATACTCAATTGAAATATAAATGAAATTTTTCATTTTCAGTGAAGAATTAAATAAGGATTAAATAATAATAATAATAATATCTAAATACTCTCCACAATTGAGAAATAAATTGCAAGATAAGAATATTTTTTTAATCTTTATATATAAAAGATCTTTTCTCTCGGGACAAAAAAGGTTTCTTTTGAACGATGTGAAAACAAAGTAGAAGATTCGTAAAAGGAAATCAAATACTTCGATCAATAAAATATTTTTATCGTCACCGCCAAGGAATGTAAATGATTTAACTGTTTCGATCATTTTAATAACGCATACTATGCAAGATAAAACTCCACTATAAACAATAACTATAAATTATAACAATGCGAACTAACGATCACCGATAATTAAACAAGATACTTATACGATATAATTTCAATACGAATTCCCTAACAATATTTACAAGCATCGATTAAAAATCTCCCTCGATATTATATAATCCATATCGCCGAATTTTTCCCATTTCTTTCCAACGAGATCGACAATTTCAACCATCTTCTACTAATCTTCTACCTTATAATATTTTTCCACGAATATACCCATAAATAAAAAGTATATCAATCTAGCTATACGCATAAATTCCCCTCACACGTTGCCTTCATCCTCGAGATCAATCTCCATCATAAAATCTCCTATAGGTGTATCCACCTATATCCACGCATGATCGCTTCACCTCCACTCTCTCTCTCTCTCTCTCTCGCTTTATTAGAGGGCCCGTTCTCCAGAAAATGAAGCCCACTCCCGATCCTATCCTTCAGTCACGTTCACGTCCCAAAGCCGCGCCAGGATCGCCGATGACGCTAATCGATTCGAGGGTCGAGGCGAACGTTTGTCTGTGCGTCCGTGCGTCTCGTAGAGCGTGGCAAACCTCGCGAGAGAGGATCAATGGAAAAGAGGAGAGAAATCGGCGATACAGACAGAGGTGAACTCCGTGAACGAACCGGTGAGTGAGAGAGAGAGATATGGAATCGGAAAAGCGGCGCGATCATAACTCCGCGCAACCGTGACGCGAGACATTAATCGCTGCCACGTGCTACCTATTTGTCTTCGCACAGGCACAGGCCACGTCTACCTATATACCGTGTTCCTCCATGCTTCGCTCGATGTTTGAACGAAATCTTAACGAGGTTGTTTGTATCTGTGGTACACGAGTGGAGTTGTTGGACCACGGATTTCAGAGGTTTACGATCGCGGTACGAAGGAATTTTTGACGCTTCGTTTGATAAAGTAATTAACAATCGAGATGTTTCTTTGAAAATTTTGATCGTTTAGTGGCGATTATTATATAAATTTTGTACATTTTTAAG
This sequence comes from Apis mellifera, assembly GCF_003254395.2. Classification (NCBI taxonomy): domain Eukaryota; kingdom Metazoa; phylum Arthropoda; class Insecta; order Hymenoptera; family Apidae; genus Apis; species Apis mellifera. The sequence continues at coordinate 9,766,831 of NC_037643.1, read as the reverse complement.
TATATATGTTATATACTGGGATTCGATTAGAATTTTTAAAAATTAAAGATATTTTTAAGGAAATTAAATCTTAAATTAAATTACGTTTTAAAAGTGTATATTAATATTTATTTTTATAAATATTAAGAAAATATATATAGAATTGTTCCTGATATCCCTATGAAAGATGATCCCTAAGAAGAAATTCTTACTTAAATACTTTAGCAAATTCAATTTATGCCTGATTTATAAGTTGAAGAATTTTTTAATTTCTAAGGGTTAGAATTTTCTTATTTCATAAATCAACGTACACTCGTTAATAATTACAGCTATCGATGTTGAATTTTTTTCGAAAAGTAATCACCGGAAGACTTTTTTACTAATTATCTTTCTAATTATATTTTTCCATTTAAGAATAATTTGACTAATGAATAACAAATCCAGGACTATCGTAGAACAAAGTTTATCGAGTTTCAATAGAAACACACATTCAATCAGTATACTTCAAAATTTTACTCTTATAAATTCAATGAAGTTTAAAAATAAAGATTATTTTTAGCAAAGAAAAATTTCTTTTTTTTTTTGCTATCTATGTCTAGACTCAAAACAATTTTGAGCTATGGATACTTTGAGAAACAATTTGAGTAATTTCATTAGGTTAATCATAATATTTGCAAATGTTCAATAATTTATAGTTTCTATGTGAAGAATTTTGCCAAGATTTATGCTTATCTATATTTGCTCGATTAGCTTTAGGCTGTTTGAACAAAATCTCGAAAGTCCTATTCCTAAAGATTATACAAACACTTATTAGAGCATACGTCCTTGAGAAATTATACTTCATCTAAAATAGTATCATCGACGATTTGATTACAGAAATTTTACGAAATTGATTGTGAAACTTTTAGAAATTTATCTGATAATATTCTTCGAAAGAACAATTTATATATATATATATATATATATATATATATATATATATATATATATATATATATATATATATATATATATATATATATATACATTATAAATTAAACTCTAATGTTTATAATCTAAATTCTTTTAAATAATTTCGATTCCAAATTTACACATTATAATTATAAAATAAATATACCATATTTATTTATCTAATATCTATATATCAATAATCTAATATCAATAAATCTATTGATATTTGTCCTTGATTATGCTCAATTCTTAATATTTCGAATAATCGAAATAACAACCACTGAACGAATCGAAATTCTTTTTCTAAAATTTATTTACCATCACTCCAAAATTTCTATCGAATATTCTGATGTGAATATTTTTCATATATTTAATCGTACAATCGAAAGTTGATTAACAAACGAATGCTCGATCGGTGTGCCACGCGATCGACGGAAATTTTAACGAGTGACCCACGCGGGAACAGTGTGCGCAACAAGATCACGGTGATAAGCGTGTTTTTCTACGTGGCGCGCGACGGACACTTCGCGCGAGCCGAATTCCCTCGAGAAATAAAAATGGTATCGAGAACGCGACAAGCTGACATATAAACACCACTTGCTAGCACAGCAACTATGAAATGCGTGATTGAAAGTAATAAAAGCGCAAACCATAAACTTGCTGCCGCTACGAATCTACAATTGTCGCGTTACACGTTTTTTTCCCCTAGTTTATAAGCCCTTGATGATAGAATTAGTCGCGACACGCGTGAATCGATGAAAATTGAAATTAAATTTCGATTGTGATAAGAAGAGCGAACAGATAGATTCCGAAAAAAAAAAAAGATAAAGAAAGTATTAATCGATGAATTTATTCGAATAAGAAGAATTGATAAAATTGAATGACGATAGAATTCAAATTTAAAATATAACGAAACATATGGTCGAAATGAACGGAAAAAAAAACATGTAAGCAAGGTCTTGTTTACTGTAAAAGTAGCATGACATTTGAGCAAGGTTTTCAGGTTAACATTGAATATAATCATAAGAAAAAGAAATGTTACTGATTCGCTTTGTCTCCTCTCTTAATTGACTCGCGTCGTATTACTGTCCATTTTTATTAAACGATGAAATATTTTACAGAATGCGACAATCGTGCACCGTACTGATTGTCGCGTACAGTTTGACAGGTCGGATTGACAGATTTCATCGGATGTCGCGAAATCGGCGGGAATGACCGTGAAATAGACAGCCGGTATACCGGATGGATTTATAAAATTTTATTGTTACTCACCAGATGAAGCACGGTGTTGACAACTTCCCGATTCGACACCTGTCCCACTTCGATCAGCCCGATCAGCACGGCGAATTTCAGGCTGTCGTTCATCGCCATCGCCACCACCTCCTCGGGCCGTTTAATGTCACTGAACGGTGGACTTTTTATGTCCGCCATCGCGACGGTTATTTAAGCTGACAACACGTTTTCCTCGCGAGGAAAATCTACGATAGTTTACACAGAAACCGTCTTATAAACGAGAGCTTTTCCTCGTCACATGATAATACAACACAAATTGATCTGCCATGTTAGAAAGTAGACACTGTTATGAGGAGTCTGCCAGTACGGCAACGCGAAACACCCTAGCGACGCGGTCGCAGTACCAACACTAACTGAGCTTGTAAATTCCTACCTGAGCGGCGTGCGCCACTATGGTGGGGAGATGGCGGGATTTATAAACTACTTAATACAAATTTGAAATTGTATGAATAAATATTATAGAAAAGTTTATTTATTGAAAGATACTGATAATATCACACGAAAACAGGATATAAATTTCAACGCTAAATAATTATGAATTATTTATATCAAATTAACTATCAATTATATATATCAATTTTTTCTACATTATTGGTTAATTTAAATGTCTATCAGTAAAATTGTTGGTTAGTTGAGAATAATCTCAAGTAATATTGGTTAAATACTGATTAATATGAAAAATTTTAAAAGTATTTACGTATTTGTATATAAGTATTACATATTTATAAAATTATTTTTATATATAAGAAAATAATCTTTATATTTCTTTGATTTGATTTTATCTCTTATGATTAAGCACTGTAAATTATGATGAATAATAATGTATATATCTACGTTATTACAGGGAAGTATAGATTGAGTAACGCACGCGTCATTAGTAGTAAAAATGGCGTCAGCAGACGTTGAGCGTGCCAAGGTAGGTGTCATTTTTTTTAAATTTTGTACCGGTATTATATCTTATTTAGCTATTATTTCTACGGAAAGGAATCATATTTAAATGATCTTTTTTATATATAAACATAAAGCCAGTCTTTTGATGACATATATCTAATGTTTATAGTTTATAGGGCGTTGGTTCTCTGTCATAACAACAGTATTCTTAATGAAGTATTCCGTATATGGATTGTATTTCCTGCTAATTTCCGGTCAACTTATTATCGTTAATACTTTTCACCATGTATTTTCAGATGGAATCTACCATACGTAATTTAAAATTATCTGGTCATGTTGGATTTGACAGTCTTCCAGATCAATTGGTGAATAAATCAGTTCAGAATGGATTTGTCTTTAATATTCTCTGTATTGGTAAGTAAAATATTATATTATAATTTAATATGAATAATGAAAATTTTTATAATTAATATTTATAATTGTTCTTTTATAATAGGTGAAACTGGTCTTGGAAAGTCTACTCTTATGGATTCTCTCTTTAATACAAGTTTTGAATCTACTCCAAGTTCGCATAATCTTCCTGCTGTAAAACTCAAAGCCCATACATATGAATTACAAGAAAGCAATGTTAGATTGAAACTTACTATTGTTGATACAGTTGGATATGGAGATCAAATTAACAAAGAAGATAGTTTTAAAGCTGTTGTTGATTACATAGATGCTCAATTTGAAGCATATTTACAAGAAGAATTAAAGATAAAACGATCTTTGGCAACTTATCACGATAGTCGTATTCATGTTTGCTTGTATTTCATTTGTCCAACTGGACATGGGTGAGACATTAATGATATAAAATATTTCTTCTATAAAATTTATTACTTTTTTTAATGCTTAAATATATAATTGTTATTAATATAATTGTAGTTTAAAATCAATTGATCTAGTCTGTATGAAGAAACTTGACACAAAAGTTAATATTATACCAATTATTGCTAAAGCTGATACGATATCAAAAACAGAATTACAAAAGTTTAAGGTATATACAGAAATGAATAGTAATATATAAATATATTTATATATTACAGATTTTATATTGTATTATTTGTTTTAGACAAAAATTATATCTGAATTACAAAATAATGGTGTTCATATTTATCAATTTCCTACTGACGACGAAAGCGTCGCAGAAGTAAATACTAGTATGAATGCTCATGTACCTTTTGCAGTAGTTGGTAGCACAGATTTTGTTCGAGTCGGAAATAAAATGATGCGTTCTCGTCAATATCCATGGGGCACAGTACAAGGTAAAATTAAAAATTGTTTAATATTATTAAAATATATGATTCATTTATTCATAAAATTCATTTTTTTTTTTTTAGTGGAAAATGAATCCCATTGTGATTTCGTCAAGTTGCGCGAAATGTTGATAAGGACAAATATGGAAGATATGAGAGAAAAAACGCATTGTCGTCATTATGAATTATATCGTAGAAAACGATTAGAACAGGTTCCATTGCATATATTAAATATTTCTATAAGCGATTTAATATACAATTGTAATTTATAATATTTATAATTATGATTTACAGATGGGTTTTAGTGATGTTGATAGTGAAAATAAACCAGTTAGTTTTCAACAAACCTGCGAAGCAAAAAGATCCATACATTTGCAAGAACTTCAACAAAAAGAAGATGAAATGCGACAGATGTTCGTGGCCCGAGTAAAAGAAAAAGAAGCTGAATTAAAAGAAGCGGAAAAAGAGGTAAAACTATTTAATTTTTTTCTTTTTTTTTTTTTTTTAATATATCTATAATATAATCTATAATATAATCTTATTTATATATTTTTAGCTTCATAATAAATTCGATAAACTAAAAAAAGATCATACAGAGGAAAAGAAAAAGCTGGAAGAAAGTAGAAAGAAACTCGAGGATGATATTTTAGAATTCAATAGGCGAAAAACTCAATTCGCTCAACAACCTCAGCATCACACATTAACACTAGGTAAAAGCAAAAAAAAATAAAAACTGACATTAATATAAATAAATACGACATTTTGTATCTCTCTATATATATATGACTATTATTATTTTAAACGCGTAACAATCAATTACTAAAATTGAAATTAAATTATTCAAACATGCCCAAACATAATTATAATTTTTTATTGTATTTTTACGCATTTCTTTACTTATAGATTAGATATCAGACTGATTATTATGACAAAAGTGATTTTTACCAAATTTAATTTTTTGTATTAACATGTGCACCTTAAAAAAAAAAAATAATAAAGATATATTTGTTACTTACAAATACATTTCATTTTAATTAATTATAAATATAAATATCTAAAAGATTCATAATTAAATATTTTATTGTTCAACAAAATATAACAATTAACATAATAGTATCATACTTAAATAAAACTAACATTATTAGCGGCATATGTATGTACGTTATATGAAATATACGAGCTGGTTATGAGCTATACTTTCACAAAAGCATGTTTTTGATTACTAACATTAAGTAAAAAAAATGGAATATATGATATAACCATATCACATTACGAATCATGAAAAAAATAAACAAGATACGATTTTAGATAGTGTCAAAGATACCTATCGTGCAATGAAATATTTATAATTTCATTCATTAATTAAACTTCATTTCACTTTTCAACAACAACAAAAATTTGCGAAACTTATAGCATTATATAAATGAATTTACACGATAGCAACTAATATAAACAAAACGAGTGATATTATATCCACAAATATAAAATTTCGTTTGACGAAAAATATTTTAAAATATTCTGCGTCGAATTAAACAGGTACATACAACTTAATCGTAGCATATATATATATATATACTTATCAAATAACGCATTTTTGATAATATAATAATAATATAGTATGGCGGAATAGTTTCATTCGCGCGTAGTAATAATGACACTATGAAATAAATTTGCTTTTATCGTTACATTTGCAATTGATCCTGTTATAATTTACAAATAAATACATACTTTGCAAATAAAATATGTAAAGAACGAAACAGATATGTTAGAGAACGATTACAGACTACGCGTCGAATAATAATTTAAAAAAAAAAAAAAAAAAATAACACTATGGTACAAAATCAATTTAGACGAGAGAAAGGAAAAGGTCTAACAAAACAAAAAGCTCTGCACGACAACGTTAATAGCCTCAACGTGCCGACATCGCTCGTCGTATATTTCTTTGCTTTGGTATTCCTTTGCACACTGTGTCCTTGCATTTCTGTGAACCGAATAAATACACAATCGCCTTGTAATTTCGATACAATACAATCCTTTGTTACTCCTTATCCTACTAGTATTTATTATAAAAGTACAAAACATATATTATGGCAGTTATCGTAAAGCATTTTGCATGTTAGCCGATTTAATATGTATCGATTATGTGCCAAAGTGTAAGAATTATATCATCAGGGTCGGTAATTATAAGAATAATGTAAAAAGTTAGATTTTTATTTTGAATAATGAAAAAAAAGCTCAAAGATATTCTTTGAGCATGAAGCATGAATGATATTTCGAGTCAATTTCTTGACAATTGATTATTTTATTAATAATCTAACGATAAATACTTAAATATTTTAAGCGTGCGATTAATATCCATTTTAATTCCGACCCTGTTTTTTTTTTCTTTTATTTATTACAATCTATGTGCCTTACATTGTTTATTGCGAAAAATATTTAAGTGCACTACGAGATTCACCCATATATGGGCCGCAAGCAATGACCAAGTACAAATAAGTGAATTATTATCGCGTATTCCTTTTACCTTGTTTCTCGTTTGTCCATAAAATAGAAAGCAGAAATCCCGCGAGCATCTCTTAAACGATTATCTATCCCTTAAAGTTTGCATTTTTACAAAAGACGGAGTCGTTCGATCGAAAAGCACAATTTTCTGTAATTCTATTTAGCCTGATAAACATCGATTTAAAACGTTACCTGAGTCCTTAATTGCACTTTCTTCTAATTATATACGCATAGGTCGACTTCGAAACTGAGGCAAGTTTGTTCGAGTCGCAATTGGACAGACATGTTCATCGTTACAATAAATTATTATTATTGCCCGTGGTCGTTTCGACATATATGTATATCATTACAAACTTTGGTCATTGCGGTCATTACGACTACCTCTACCAGGTGCATTGCCCTCCCATCTATTTCTGTTAGATAATTTCCAAATCAAGCGTTAATATGCCTATCATCCGTGTGGAATGCGTAACACTTAAAAAAATGCGTTTACGAATCGAAAGGCAAGTCTTTGTGTTATTCCTAAATAAACAACTTATACGCGAATATATAAGGAAATATAAATAAACGCAAGTCGTATTTTTATACGTACATGTATAGTACATAGCTTGTAATATAAACACAAAATATAACCTTATATACGAGTATATAAAAAAAAAAAAAAACGAGTGAACGTAAATAAATCTATACAATATACATATTCGTCAAGATTTATACATATATGAAAACAAAGGTATCAAGGAATATCCTTATATTCCTGGATATTAAAGAAAGATATACATATTAACACGCTTGTTAGAACATACGTGAAATGTTAGTGCTTCCCAGGCGTATTGAATGTAAGAAAAAATAGTGCCATCCTCTGTATAATTTATACATATGTGACAGATAATAATGTGTGTACACAAATCTGTAGTGTATGTATATAAATCATGAGAGTAGTACATAGATACATTGGCTGATAGTTTTTCAAAAAATTTTAATATAATATCCTCTAAAAGAAACCCTCGATATCGTCAACACACTATAGACAGTGGTTGGAAAGAAGGAAGAATATACCATTTTTTCCAAAAATGCTGACTGACCTTTCTTTCTTTCTTTCTTTCTTTATTCCATAAAGAATTCAAGCATGCATACTGTTTTCAATCTATCAGCTCGGTATCCTTGCAACCTCTTATGTTTCAGAAACGCGGAACGAGAGTTGACCCTGTTGTCGAACGTGTTGTTTCTCTACTTGTACGAAACGAACCAACAGCAATATGAACGTGAAGTAGCGTGGATTTGTAACAGGCACTGTGCTTTTAGGCTAGCGGGCCGAGACGGATTCCGGCGGAGGACTGCGATACTTGGCGCGAATGGGAAGAAAGTTGGTGTGCTTGTTGCCGTGAGGAGAAGGCGGCGTGCTCGCGTTGAGAGTCCTCACCTGACAAGGGTCGTGCCTCGCCAAGAAATGTTCCAAGGTGTCCCAGCCTCCGCCTACTCTGACCATCATGTGTCTCCCCTTCAAAAGCTGCGAACAAGTCGGATATCTTTATATTACATACAATTAAAAAACGCTAGCTTTCAATTCCAACTACTTAAAAAATACAAGAAGTTTCTTCCGGTTTCGAGCGGAAATATAGTATTTCTTTTTTCGTTCGTAATTTTTTAAACTTTATTTATAACTATTTAAATATCGTACGTACCCTGATAAAGACATTTCGCCCAGCGATATGATACCGTCCTTCGCCAACCTTTCGCACCTTCAATTTGGAACATCTCTCGGAGGGGCACTGGCAAAGTCTCTGCACGGCCTCTGTAGCTCTTCTCACCTAAAAACGGGCGAGCATATGCCATATCACGATGTAAAAGTTGGCCACTGGAATCGAGGCGACATATTTTTTTTTACGTTCTACGACAGACGAAGAGTGATCGTCCGTCACCGTGAGATAAATCAGCTCGACGTGTCGATGCAAAGACTCCTCTCCGAGCATCCGCTCCGTTGCATGTAGGAATCCGACACGCGAGGATCCACGAGCGTGCAAACGCATACGTGAAAAAGCTTAAAGGCGATCGTTCGCCTCCATTGTTTCTCTCCCTCTCTTCGTGGCCGGCATTCATGGTGAACGTGACACGATGCAACTTGCTCGTGTGCAGTAAATTGCACGCTCGTGGTCAATGTTACAATGTTACCTGTATTTCCTTACGTAAGAAATGCGGATTAATTTTTTTCGAACGGTGTAGACCGCTAATTTTAACACTTGAGATAAAATGTTTGGTATTATGCGTTAATTAAAATACAGGTAAGGAAAAAATGGCAAATTGGATGATAGAAGGTTTTGCACTTGTGACATTAATTTTTGAATGAATGATTCTTGAGCAAAGTTAATGACGAATGCAATATTTTGAAGTGAATTTCTTATATATATTATAAGTAAAAAAAGAGAAATGCAATAGATTTCAACTGAATTTATTTTGATTTTTTTTTCTATTGATTTAATTTCTGGCATTCGAATGACTTTCCAATAGTGAAAACTATTTTTAAACCTGTCACGAGATTATTGAAATTGGATCACGTGTACCCGAGTAAATTGCTGTTTTATTTATAGTTTTCAATATAAGAATTAATAGAAAGTAATTGATGCATGAATAGTCGAATCAATAATAGAAGCAGAAGACGATAAACGGAAAATTTAATTGAAATTCGTCATTAATAATTTAAAACCCCCGTTAAAAAAAAAAGATATTCGTATGCTGTTACGCTATACCATTGATATAAAGTGTTGTTGAAATTTTAATTCATAAAATTTACGATTCTAGATACGTATCGGTGTAATTATACTTACGAGAATGAAGGAGTTCACTTTTAAAAAAAAAAAGAAATCGAGATTTCTTGATTCGCGAACGAATAAAATAAGCATAGCGACACATTCATTTTCCAAGCTTTACAGTTCTACAATTTTCTTGTTACGATTCTTATCTCACGAAGGAAAAAAAAAATGCTTCGATCAACGTACCTTGCGATCGAGTTCCGTTATTGGACCCGTGTGCTCCGGTGGCTCGGCCGGCGAGGGCAAAGGTGAACTAGTCGGCGATGGAAGCTCGTCCGGATCCTCCGCGCTTCCACGTGACCAGTCATCCTCGGTCGTGTCGCTCGGCTCCCCGTCGCTACCTTTTGGCGGCCCATTATCGCTCATCGACCTTCTCATTTCTGGCTCGTGCGTCACACCGTTGCTCGGATCCAGCCATCCTGTCGCCGTCAACGCGACTTCGGATGCTGAACTGCAAAAATATCCATATCCCGAAATTGGGTTGGAGAGCAATCTCGAAGAGGATTCTTTTGTCTCGTTACCTAAATTTCAACCACTACAGACACTGAACGAATCGAGATATCAATCTCGAGAGAAGAACACTCGAGAAACTCTTTTGTCACCAGATTTTTTCTCGCACACATTTGCCTCGTATTCGCGTCTCTTTTTAAGATTATCATTATTATTATAGATATATAGATCACGATTTTGTTTTATTCGATTTAAAAAAATCTTGCTTTTTCCTATATTTATATCTTATATATTTATATCTTAAATCTCGACTCGTGTGGATTCATTTTTTCATTGGACAACAAACACTCGTCGAATCATATATATTGTCACTAATTGTGCAATCTTCAGAGACAAATATGTAATCAAGTATCGATTGCGCGGTAACAACCTTGTCAAGAGCAGAGGATATAAATGGAAATAGGAAATGGAAATCAAAACGCGCGTACCTGCTGTGTTTGATCTTCTCTGAAGGAGGTCTGGGCGTTGCGGTCGGTGACGGTGATTGAAACTGCCAAGAAACCAGACTGCTGCGGGATATACCGCTATCAGACAGACAGTGAAGATCTCGCTCTTGTTCGGCGGCGATTTCCCTCTCGAGCTGCACGAGTCCTGGCGGTTCCACGGAATACCTGGACGCAAGCCGGGCCACTTCCAGCAGGCACAGCACAACGTTCCTCGGCTGACCGTGTAGAACTTTAAAATTAAAGATGATTAAGATGAATATGATGCATAACGTTATCCGTGACATCGTATTTTTAATGTTATTTTCGCAGATAAATAAAAATTTTATTTTCGATGGGAATTTTTTAACGTGGAAAGTAATCACTTTTAACAACTCTTTCGCTCTAAATTTATAGCAATATGAGAGCGTTACTCGATACTTATTACTTATCAGAGCCATTACTCTTAAAGAGCATCCCTCTCAGCTTATCGTATCCCTCGAGTGTTTCGCAAGTTAATACGATAAGCGCTGAAACATATGCGAAGAACTCGAAGAAGATGAAGAATTAATTAAATCCTCAAAAAAAGAAGACCTTAAATAAGAAATTTATAGATGATATTGTTAAATTGATAATAAATGTGATGGTAATTTGTACATTTTTTGATTTTGAATTAAAGAATAGAAATCGTTTGCTTAAAAAATCATTAATTAAGAAAGCATTAAAATGCATTTAAAACTTGCAATGCGAGTTTATTATCAAATTAGATATTTATTTACGATACACTGATTTAGAATGTATCAAAAAACGGTTTATACAGTAACCGGTTACATATTTATTTATAAGAAACGAGAGAGAGAGATTATCGGAGCATAAAAATCGTTACAATTCGCATTCAAAGTCAGGTGAAACGTACAGGTTGAAAAAAAAATTTCTATTTTAAATTTGTTATTTAGAATTCTATCTTGTTCGATGATCAATGTAACGTGTACTTTTGTTACGCTATATTTCACAGAATATTATTTAATACGCTATTCGTAGGAAATAAAATCGCAAGTCAGGCTAGAAACGAGTGAGAATTTACGATCGTCTCGTCTACCCTAGAGGGGAGAAAAAAATGTAGACTCTATTTACAGAACATAAGCGGTGACACCCTCGACCTTCTTCAACTCCAATTGTAATTGATCAATTCAGCCTACATTTCGTGGTACATCTCATTTATTCATTCGAGTAGAACGCTTTAACCAAACGAAATGGTCTTTATATTCGTCCATAATAAAATTTCAACTGCGTCTATTCCAGGGAAACTGGGATGAACATTCGAATAATCGAAGAGAATATTTTCTTTCTTAATCGAAAAGCAAATCGAAATTTTAAAAAATAATAATAACGATACTTCAAATACGAGAACTCTTTAATGGAAATTTAAACAAATTCATTCTTTTCAAATCCATTTCAATTACTCCCTCGAGCCATTTGCTTTTGATGATCCACGGATTTGTAAAGTGTCAAAAAAAAAAAAGAAGCTTTGTTCTACGATAAAACGTACGTTTCTGATGATTTTACGTTTCCAGCTCGACGACGAGGCTCTGACACGAAAATCTAGATTCACGGTTTCATGTTCTAATGGAGAAGAATTTCAAACACGACGTGTTCCACAAAACGGAACAAAGACGAAAAAGAGAAGCTCCCCCCATTACATTTGTCCAACTGTATCGAGCTGCGTTTTAGGATCTGTGTCTAGACTGAATTTAAGCAATCAGCGACATTTCAAATGTGAATATTTCAAATTGAATCGATATATTTATACGAGTTAAAAAATTAAGAGTAAATAAAAATCTTTTTCATATTAATATTGAAATATCTATTTTTAAAAAAGAATAATGAATCGAATTAACACGTTTATCATTCATTTAAATATTATAATCTTCGTGTATCAAAAAATATAATGAAATTTTCATAATATAAAATATGTATGATGTGACACTTACACTTCTACGATTCTCAGCCCGCCACATGTGAGAAACGTGTGTTATTAATAGAATCTGTATTAAATTAACTCTTGACACGCCATGTGCGTTTCTTCGTACAAAATACACATTAACATACGTAATATCATTTAAAATCCTGCTTAACATTATCAGCATTAAATATTGCGTTGAATGATTGAAATAAATATAATTATCATTAAAAAGAAAAAACTTCCGTCGTGATTGTTTACGTTACGACTATCGAAGATATTTATCTAAAAGAATACAGAGATCACAAGCTTCGAATTTGTCATAAAATAGAAAAGAAAATAAAGTAAACTTATTCATTCCTATTTCCATTCACGACACTCAATCAAATCCGCGTAATTAAGCACAAAAAAGTGGAGAGAAAAAATTAATATCGAAAATAAAATAAATAAAACAAACTTCCGTATAAATTCACTTTCTAATTTCTATAAAAAATAGCCTTCATTGCACAAAAAATTCTCGACGTAAGATAAAAAAAATTCCAACAAAAAAATCCGCCATTTTCACAGATACCATCGATCCATACTTTTCCCAAACATTCGCGCCCACGATCCATTTCCTTCGATGTGAACCGATTTTTACGCAATCCCGAAACTCCTCCGCTTCCGGTGGTGGTTGCATCAACAACACTTATTGTTTTTTTCGTTTCGTTCGAAGTCGGTGGAGCGCGAAGGGGAAGAACGGCTTGCGTTTCGATCGTTTCCACCGCGAGATTAATTCGATCGATCTCCTTTCGCTTTGAATTCGCGCGAATAAGCGACGCGCGGCAGCGAGCTGACTTAATTGACGGGATTTCGCTTTTAATCGGGTCGAATATGACCGAGCTGGTGGCCGAGGGAGCCGTTGATATGCGGGACGAGTCGATTCGGGGGAATTAAGATTGATTAGGCGAGTCTTCCTTACCGAGATCGTCGCTCTCGAATAGAAGATTCTCGTGCACGCCCAGACGCCTGCAGAATTGTATAAAGTTCTCCATGTTGTCGCGGGAGAAGAAACTGCGGCGCGCCGCGTTCTCCCAGCAACGACCTTTTATCACCGGTAGGGGCTGGAAAGAAAAGATCAATCTAGCATGTGATAAGAACGATAACGGAATCTAATCTGATCCTTTTTTTTTTGTTATTAATGCACAACAGTTGTGGATCATAAACCATCTATTAAACGTGTAAACTTTTTATAATTGAAGTGTTTAAAGTTTAATATCTTTTGAGAAACGTTCTGCACGCATTTCAATATCCCAAAACAATAATCAGGAGCATATCTATGTTTCTAAATACAATGCTAGTAGAAAAAAAAATTGTTTTTATATAAAATAAAAATATAGAGAGAGAAACGATTGTCATAATAATATTTGATAAATTGTTTCCAATTTTCAATGGAATTAATTACGATGATTAAAAGAAAATGCAAGAAAGAGATCAAATAAAATCGTACTTCTACATTTCGATCAATACTGATTCGCATCCAATTTTCGAATGTCGAGCCACTTAACGAAAAAGAATTACTCACCCCTTTCGCTCTTCCAGCGTCGATCGCCGTCCTCGCCTTTTCCTGTATAACCCTCGCCAGTCGACACACCACCACGCCATTGTCCAGAGCGTCGAAGAAGTTGTCTCCCGATACAATTTCAGAGTCTGAAACGTGGAAGAGAGAAGGGGGGGAAAAAAAAAAACGATCGTAAGTCTTTCACCAGTGCATCCACACGAATGCAAATTTTTGTTGTTCTTCTCGTGGCTCTCGAAACACGTTTCCCGTGGAACGACATATTAATCTTCGCGTCTGCTCAACGTATTGCGTAAACGGTCACTCGAAAGCAGTCAAGAGCATCGACGAAGTGGCGTCATTGTTGGGAACAATGGGGCGATCCCCCTTTCAGTTCCCCGAAGTCGAATTCTTTTCGACGAAACGAGGGTGAATTCTCGCTTTGTCGCGGAATTTATCGCGTACAGGTTTTCAAGGAAAGGATTTTAACAGGAATGGAATTTTTTAATTTATCCAATAATTAATAAAACTCTGTTTATTCTTTTAATTTTTACAAAATTATATAAATATTATCCTGTAACGATTCTAAAACCGAATTAAATCGAAATACTATTCCATGACCATGCCGCCATCTTTCTTTGTTGCATCGTCGATCCGTTATCCATCGATTTCTTCCAATTATAAATTCGAAAAGCAATCGAGAGTTGGCTGAAAATCCAATTTAACTAACCGCGTGGAAGGGAAAGCGAATTAACCCTCGAAAGGCGTGTTGACTGGCGGTATCGCGGCTCATCAAAGGCGACAGAGGTCTTCGAGATGACACGACCATCAGGGGACGTGAGAAACCTTTCGATCGGCCGCTTCAGATTTATCCGCGGCAACCGTTCGAGTTCGATCCGAGTATTCCTCCTTCTCGATCTTTTCCACCTTCACACATCACTATATATACGACGAAAAATTGAAACGACGCCGTAAGTAAGTGACTTCGCGGTGGTATGCTCGGTCAACCGAGAAACTATCTAGCCGAGACACTCTCACGATAGGCCAACTCGTGCGTGACTGAACGAAATCATTTCAATTTCATTCGCCGGCTCGTAAACAGGATCAAGGACGAGATTTTTCGAATTGATCGGTGGTAGCAATCCAATGAACGTATATGTGAACTTCCTAACTTTTCAGAGATGAATTTATCAATAGGAGAGGATCTAACTATCCCTTACTTTCCTCGATAGAATATAAGCATCTTGCTCGAAGTTAATATTAACTTATAAAAGATTGGAGCAATTGAATTAATTTTATTCATTGCAATACATTTGCATCTATTTACCCACATCGCCTAAATTACTCAGTATATATATAAAAATATTTCAAAGCGTATCGAAAGAAACAATAAGACTCACCCTGTATAGATACAGAGGGGCGCGCACTTTGTGCAGAGAGAGTACAATACGTAAATGCACCCACGTTTCTCCCACGCTGTTGTTACAGATCGAGAGACGGAATGTAAGGAAAAGCCGCGATTGGGCCGCGACACGATCCGTGCCACGTATATAGATATAGGCGGGATACGATGGGAAATGGGAACTAGGTTGGGCTGACGGAGCGATAAAGCCTCGTAGATACGGATGGTAATGAGAACCAGCGTCGTTGCTCGTGACTCGACCCGGTAACAATAGGGTTGCACCCGGGGCAGAACGGGGGAAAAAAAAAGAAAAAAGAAAACTGTTAACGGGCGGGCTTACGGGAGTAAAGCGTCCATCACACGTTGTACAAGAGAGAGACACACGTGCGCTCTCCGTGTGTCTCTTTCTCTCCCTCTGTGTTTACTATCCGCGCGTATATACACGTACGTGCAATACGGGCGAGCGTACACAACACGTTCGTACGGGGACGAGGACGGTTATACGGGATCTGGCTCGCGAATATATATCGTATATTCGAATATGGCCGCCGGGAGAGCGACGATTTCGCGGGATAATCTAACCCTCGCTCGATCTTGCGAAAGATCACGAGGCGTATTTTGCTCGATCACCCGGAACCGCGGATCTAATTTATGTTCGACGTTATATATGGGGAGGGAAAGGGGAGGGCCAATAACGCGGCGGCGCCGTTTAAGGAAAAGGAGGGTATTCGATAATTAGAAATTCCGTGTGAATTTCGATGAATGGCTTCACCAAATGGTTGAATCTATTATAAGATTTTGTTTTTTTTTTTGTAAATGTAATTACGATGTAGATAGTAGGAAAAATGAATGTAAATTATGGGGTGTTGTTTTTATTTATTTTGATTAATGAATGAATATCGTTCAATAAATATAATATCTTATATTTACGAAAGAGAAAAATCCATGCATTAAACGTTGCTGCAACGTATCTCATAAAAGTTATAGATGTCATAAACTTGGGCGCACCTTTTCACACAATGACCCATATTTGATATATCATAATATAGCCAGTTTGGTTGATGCAATCGAGTTGGAAATTATTATGCATCAATAACAATGTTGTACACTTTCGATATATCGTTACGTATATATACGTAAATTGAATCTGGGATGAAAATTGAGCAAGGATGGTACAACTTATATATGGAGGTAATAATTTTACGACCTTGTTATAAAAAGTAAATGCTTCCGACAAATTCATCCATCTTTCTTTCCCTTGGATATGGTTATTTAATAACACGATGATTATCAGCTTGGCCTCCATTTTTCTTCGTATCCTTGATACGCTACCCTTCGATTTTAACATTCGACCTCTTTATCCCGATCCTTTTTCAGAATATTCCGCACGATGTCGTCCTTGGCATTGTTCGATCGATGCATTAATTCGAACACGATACATTACTGCAATAACCAGTTACCATAAAACACGCCGCGACAACTTTTATTTCATCATTATCGGACCCCACACAGTCTCTCTCTCCCCCAGAGAAGAAAACGAAAAGAATGAAAGAGAATGAAATAAAATTCATTTTAGGGGAAATATGACGTCGTTTCTCGCACGAAGATATCCTAGAATTTGTCATTTCTTCCAAGTGAAATAAAAGCATCGAATGGATAGTTACTTATATAGGTAAGTTGTTATCGTTCGGAAGAGTTCTATTATGGTACTTGCGTGTGAGACTGGTTTTATTCTCCGTATTTTTCACGGGGTTATTAGTTGTTAGGCTGCATTCATCAGGATCTTGCTCGTGAAGCAAGGAAGCAAGTACAGCTCTTTTATACTCGATCGAAAAGATACACTGTAGACACCGGTGTGAACGTAACATTATTTATGAAATATTCGTAGGGATATGAATACGAAGCATAAGATGGAACGAATATAACAGGTTTAAGATTGATGAGATTTGAGGCAATCTCTCGAGAGAGGTTTCTCGTAGAAATGACTAGTTTTCCAATCGTTTTTAAATTGATATTTAATAACTAATCATCTCAAAGAGAATTTGTCGTAAACACGATCCTTAGAAGTGTAATTTTGCCACTGTTGCAAGACAAAATTATATGGAAATTCGCCAATTATGACAATCACAAAGTTTTTGAACAGTTCATTATAAATGGATAATCAAAGGAACAAATTGGAAATTTTTAAAAATTTCCCAATGTAAGAAACATAATAAAAAGTATATATATATATATATATATATATATATCTGAATCGTTTCGTGCTCAATTTCGTAGATGAACTCGGAGATCCTGACTCGTACTCGATTCACGGTTCGGTAGAGATCCATGCCCCGTGCCGAACGAGCGACCCATTCGCAAACATTCCCTCGTTCTCTCATCCATGATCCCTCCACCAAGTCTCCCCTCCCCTCCCATAAGCGCGAGCATATTCGTCTATGCGTACGCTATACGCCCATTATGCGTAATGCGGCTTCAGGTAGCCGCGATGCAGGGAGAAGAAGTGGCACGAAGGAAGAGGGGTGCCCGGCCAACTTCCGGTTGAGTCAGACACCCAGCCGGCCCAGACACCCAGGGTGTGGGTCGAAAGGTCCTATCTTTTCGCGTTATTTTAATAATCGTGGCTAGGAAATAATTCGAATAATAATTTTTCTTTCGAGTTTCTTAGATTAAAATTATTTTAGAAACGTTCCATCAAGTTTATCGATGAATTTAGAATCGCAATCCTGTTTCGTAATAAATAAAGTTGAAATGAATCCTCTTCAAATATCCTTGATTAATGGATTTTTTTTCGTAAGAGATTAATTCGGAAGAATTATGTTGAAAAAAGGAAAACATTATCGAGATCCTATTGGAGGATCCACAAGTCCAAAGCGTAGGTTGGTTTTTGCGAGGACTTAATGGAACGAAGATGATTCACGAAAGGCTGACACGTGTTAAACAGTGGATGATTGAAATCGTGTGGGACAGAGAGGATGATTGTTTCGTGGATAAGATTATTCAGAATTGTTGGATTTAACACGGATAGTTGTACATAGTTTAAATAGCTTTGTAAGAGCTTGTATCTTTGTGTAATTGGAAAAACGTTTGCCTCTTCCTCCGACGCAACATTGTGCGAAACGATGTCGCTTAACCTTGAATGACCAAATCGAGAATCGTTTCTAAGATATTAGTTAGGACAAATCACTTTCCAATTGCATTGCGTGTTCAAACTATAAATAGGATCAAATCGATTCTTCTTATAGTGACGAATTATTCTACATATTTTTCAAAAAGCTTAACTTTTTCTCTACAAGTAGAAAAAGCCTTCGATTACAAAGCATCAATATTCAAACAACCCTCTTCCATACCAATCAACCAATTACCACACTCCCCTATAATGCATTAGAAGTGTCTGGACGTTACTTCCTTTCAACAGGATGTAACATAATCACAAATAAATCTATATTACTTCGCACGAACATCAAAATAGATATAGAATAATCGTATAACACGCCATTAACTAAATTCTATTTAACATAAAAAAATTATCGATCATCTAACGAGTTCCAATTTCCTTCTCTCGATAGAAAAAAAAAAAAAAGAACCCTGATTTAATTCGAAATTCACGGTAACCGAAACCCGACCGCGATATAAAAAAAAAAGTTATCCCTGCAAAAAAAATCCACGTTTTATTTCGTTGTCAAACCGAGTCCATATCGACTATCCATCCAACCAACGAATATATCACTTTGGGATCATATTCGAACCGCAATCGAACCTCGCCCGTTTACATTTCGAACGCTAATTGGAGCAACGTTCGTGGACACATTCGAAATAATTCAGTTCAAACAGCGAAACGTCATCGGCTATTATTTTTTTTTCCCCCGGGCGCAAACACCCCGGTTGTCGCTCACCCTCGCGCATTAACTTCCCCTCCCCATGCGGATTGAACGCAGACGGGAGAGTTGACCGCCACGCTGCATTTCAAGCGTCTCTCCTCCTCCTCCTCCTCCTCCTCCTCCTCCTTCACCGCCGTTAACGCTCGCGTGAGTGTGCACGCTTCAATCGTACACACCGGCGGAACGAGAATAGTAACTACACGGCAGAGGTACCCCACACACGATTCGAACGGGCAAAGGGTGCCGACCTATCTCTCATCCCGTTGCTCTCTCTCTCTCTCCGCAGCTTTGAAGCCGGGATGGAGGCCGGCCATGTGATATTGCACGCCGATATAATTAGAGCCGTCGTATAATCGTCAACATCGATATAACGGAGAAATATCGGATTTGTTTCCCGGTTACTGGCCGGATATTATGCGGATTCATAAATATTGGAATACTTGAAATAGACGAGAGATTGGGATATTATACGTTTTGAAAATTTTCTTCAATAAGAGAGATTTCTTTCGATCGATTTTAATTCGATTTTAACAAGTTTCGTAAGATTGTTTTCGAAGAAACTTTTTATCTATATTATCGCTTTATTTCGCGATATAAATCTTTTTTGAAGATTATTAATTCGAAGGAATATTTCTGTCATGGTGATTTGTACCGTGATCATTTTTTTCCCCTACTTCCATAAGTATACGATGTTTTATGAGTACACAAGCGTATATCTGTACGACCACGTAAGAACGCAAATATTTATCAAACTACTTTTGAAATCAGTACTAACTTCCTACACGCGATATCGATGCTTTCGACGAAGGGAAGGAATAATAATAGCAATTTGATACATCCTGCACGTTCAGAAAAATAAATATCGAAACAAAGATTTTTCGTTGATTGATAATTCGTTCAAACGAAATATATACGAAAACTCAAAGTGTATCACGCGCACAATTCGTCTCGAGTTTAACGAGGCGACATCCTTCTTGGTTGATAAATCTCGAGCGACCATATTTCGCTATAATTCAAAGCAATCTGTTTGCATCCCAGAAAGACGACACGTCGCCTCTCGTATCACTCGTTTCTCTCCGAGAGACCGCCTCGTGTCGTAATCCTTCATGGTGGTCCAGATCTTGCGGCTGGATTCTTCGAGGTCGCGTGAAACCGCGATCGTCAACCGTTCACCAAAAAAAATATACGGCCACGCGTTACAGATATTTCGTACGGTAACAACCTTCCTTGACATCGTTAACAACGTATCCGGTAATCGAAGAATTAAAGAACGAAACGGTTGCTTGTAACCGATTTCGAGATTCATCCTTGATCAGGATGTATCAGGCATTGCAACGAAACACGGATCGCCAATTAGATAAACGAATTTATGTTAAGAGTGGAATCATTGTTCGAAAGTAGAATCAGATTGAAATCGATTAAGGGTTATTGGAATATTGGATGTACACGATGATTCGAGTTAATATTTGGATAGCGTGTGTACGAAATAAGTATATACAGAGTGTCTTACGAGTAAAAAACTTGAAGTTTTTCCACGTGTAAAGATGAAAATGTAGAATAAAATTTCTTCGTTTTTCAAAAAGGAAATATTATTCTATGAATTTTTCATATATTTTTTGACGTGAAAGTAGAATAAAGGTTGCGTTATTTTCTCATTAGAATATATTTTAGAATATCGAAGACGTTTGATGGATGGGGACGGATCTATTTTACGCATCAATTCTGTCTTACGTATCGTCACCGTATTTGGAAGGTAGTAGTTCAGAAAGGCGGTCATACTACTGTCTAAGATCGAAAAAGGTCTTAGACTTTCTATGAACTATTGGTTCATTAAAAAAAAAAAATAGAAATTTCTAGGATAAAAAGAATATTTCTCCTTTGATTGATCCTTTGATGAAAAATTAATTTATTATTATTATTTCTTTAATCTTACAAATTTTTTTCTAAAATCTTAAAGAGATTGAAAGAAAAGAATTCTGGAAAAGTAAAATCGAAACTATAGTTCCATAAAACAAGTATCGGAAGGAAAGATCGAACGAGAAAAGAGTGTTAAAGTTCGAATATTGGTTATATATCTTGATTCTGGGAAGTTTTCGCGTGTAATTCGGTTAATGGAAAGAACTTTGAAGTTCGTTGACGTATCGTTCTACTGATACCTCGGGGATTACCTGTCGATGGCTGTTCATGCCGCAGTTTGATCTATGAAACTATGGAGAAACTATGAAACTATGTTGGAAAGAAATGAAATTTCAATAAAAAAAGAATAAAATAAAATAAAACGGAAGAATGTGCAAAATTATTCAAAAAAGTTATTAGATTTGATACTAAATGAAACTAAGTTGGAAAAAAATGAAATTCTAATAAAAAAATAAAATAAAATAAAATAAAAGGAAGAATGTGCAAAATTATTCAAAAAAGTTATTAGATCTGATACTAAATGAAACTAAGTTGGAAAGAAATGAAATTCTAATAAAAAAAAAAATAAAATAAAATAAAATAAAACAGGAGAATGTGCAAAATTATTCAAAAAAGTTATTAGATCTGGTATTGAAAATATGATTCGCGTATTGATTATTCCAGCGATGTTTTACTCACATTTCTAATTTTAAACATTCGTCGTTTAACGATTTTAAAAATCACCTTACGTCTCCATTATTCCATACATTATAAATTTGATGTATAACACGACATTGATTATCAATTCTTACACTGATTTCTCGAGTCATCCATACGCCCAAGTATCGTAATCGATGCAAAACAAATCCATAATGGATTCCTTTTTCACCGATGCAAATTATTCGACTATAAATCTTGTTAACCGATGCACATTTTATCCATCGGCATTATTAATCAAACTCAACGATACTAATTCATACCGCACACGCAGTTTTTTCCAAAGAAAAATAAGTTCCACGAATTCAGAAAGAGAATCAGTCTCATCATTCTTTTTATAAATAAACGAGAAAATTCGGAACGACAATTCTTATTATTCTTATAATAAGAATATTCTTTCTTGATACTTTTCAAAAATTTATAATTTTTATTCCATGAAACGAATTCTTATAATAAGAATATTCTTTCTTGATGCTTTTAAAAAATCTATAATTTTTATTCCACGGAACGAATAAATCTGTTGAAATCATCTTCCATTAAGATTAAATCGATAAATTTTCGTATCGAGAAACGAAACGGACACGGTTTCTTTATCGCGGCAACATCCGTCAAAAACATGACCGAACGAAAGGCCAAATGTTACGAATATCCTTTCCCACGTCGTGCCAGATGCGAACCTTTTGTGCGCTACGAAAGAGTCGTGTACGCACGGCGTGTACGCCAGCGCGACGAGCTCTTTCCTTCGTCCCTTTAAGGAGAATCCACATCGCGAAGGGAACACGCGGCCACGGAAAAATAAAAAAGAAAAAAAAGAAAAAACAGTCGACAGTACACGTGCGGAACTCGAATCCTCATTACATCACGGCGATTCCTTTCTGCACCCCGTAAACTTTCGCAATGAGCAGCGTGATAAAAATAGAACTTTACTCATTAGGAGGAGGAAAAGTTTTGAACGGTTAAATCGTGTGTGTGTGTGTGACTTTTTCCTTTTGGCGAATATTCATTAAGATCGATCTTAGAAGAAGTCTTCGAGAAGAAGATTGCTAGGAGAAGATTTTTATATTTTTTTCTAATTTGATTTTTAACGAATATTTATAGAATTTTCTTTATCATAAGATTTAATTTTATTAATTTTAAAAGTATTCTGAGTTGGATATTTTTTTTTTTAATTTAAATATGAAATATTGAAATTTTGAACGATAAAATAAACGAAATATGCATTCTGAATTATTTTCTGAAATATTCGTAAGATCGTAAGAAAGTTTTATAAATTAGGATTAGAAGCCTGATTGATTGGTAAAAGTATATTTATATTATTATTTCCGCGTCAATCTCTCAAGAAAATTATTGGCGAATGGAAATTATGGGAAATTTACACGGAAAGTGTACGAATAACAGTCGTCGACGGGAAACGACGAGTTTATCGATCAAAAATTTCATTTGAATACACAGGGTGATCCAAGACAGTTACGTCAGACAATTTATCTTCTTGTATAACAAAAGGTGAAATTCGATGAAACTATTTCAATTAAATTACCTTATATATTAATTAGAAAACGCAATTACTTCAAAATCCTAAAATAGTATTTCCTACTTTTAATTCTTCACGGTCCGCGAACGATAATTACAAAGATTCACGGTTTACGAACAAAATCCCATAAAAAGCAGGAGGGGAAAAAAAAAAAGAAAAAAAGCTACAATCCCTTTCAGAAATTTCACTGCTCCTTTCCCGATTACAACCAATAATTAATTTCTTATACCATTGCATCATGTTGTAACATAAATTACGAAATCCCAATTAAATCGTCCATTCGAATAACATACAACCATACTCTAAAACGTTACGTATACGATTCTTCAAATCCCCTCAAATACCTCAAGTGGAGGTAAAAACACGACACCCACCCCGTACATCCTCAAACGGAAGAATTTCCATGTCACAAATTCGTTGTAGGAACACGCCACTCCGTCTTATCTCCCTCGATTATCAGAGCACGCACGCACACATCGCACCCCTTCCAAATCTCTCACACCAACGTAACATCGAAAAGGCGGTAAACCTCCCGATATATAAAATCAGACAGCTACTCACTCAACGTTTTATTGATCCAATCGGCCAGGTCCTCCTGCAACGGCAGCAACTGTCTGCTCTGTGCCGAGTGGAGACGCTCGTGATAGAACTCGGCGTACTCTTCCTCTTCCGGCGAGGGCCTGGGCACATCGGCCCGATTGAACACGGTGACCGAGGAGGGTCCCCAGCTGCTTCGATAACGGGTGTGCTGCGAAGACGGGAATCGATTGGCGTACGACATCCTGAGGAAGGGAAGGATGATTGGTCCCGGTGGCCAGCACCGGCGCCCCACTTCCTCTCCTCGACGATCCTCTCCACCAGATTCTCCCTTTATCTCCTTCCTAGCCTTCCTTAGCGATGTGTTCGCCCCCCCTCCCTCCTTTTTTCCCTTTTTTTTCCCTCTTTCTCTTTTTGCGCCGCAGATTCCTCTCGACTACCACTGAAGAGCCCCGGCGACGCCGCGCGATCCGGCACGTCTGTCGATTACGCGAGCCTGAAAAGCAAAATCCTCTCTTGGTCTTATCGTGTCTCTCGTCTTAATGTAACCTCTGGATCGTGATCCTTTTACGGGGCAAACGTCTCTTGACGAGATCGTGAAAGTAATTTCGGTAATGTGAAACAAGGGATGAGATAAGGGTGAGGGATGAAAAGTTGTTTTGATATTCTTTTTTTAGAGAATTCTTCGATGCTATACGAGAGGCCAATGTCGATTGTGACGAGTGACTGCGCGAAATTTGAACGAGATCGGCGGCACTCCCTTTGAGTCTCTCTATAGCAAGAGATCGTACGGTGTGTAATAAGGTCCGCTTTCTCTTACAATCGTAAAGAATAATAGGGAACGTAAATAAGAGAGTTGAAGGGTTAAAGCAAGATTTATCACGGTGCTTATTCGTATCATTATATAATATAATCTTTTTATATGTAAAAGATTGGAATAATTGTTTTATAAGGGGAAAAAAATTGAATCAAGTATATTCGAAATATAAAAAAGATTAGCTGATATTAAATAATTGAGTATATAAGCTATTTTCACGTATTATAGTGGGTTTAATATGGTATGAATGATTGGAGGGATTAAAGCGATACAGGAACGATGCCGGAAGACGCGTGTACTTACACGAACAGTAACCATAAACGGGATAAGAGATGGTCGAGAGATTTCCGACACGAATGACTGGCAGCAAGGAAAACGAGCCTCGAGTGGCGTTTTCGGGAATGAATGGATTTTATGTTAGAAGCTGTTTATAGGATCCAGCCAGACAATGTTTCATAATAACCTTGAAGGGGATGAGACTGCAGCTTCTCGATTTAATAATGCTGCCTGGTTCGATAAATGGCGTGGTTTATATCGTTTTACGATTGTTATATGTTAATGTCTCGCTTACGATATTATTTACTTATCTTATCCTTTGAAGAAAAAATTAAAAAAAAAATATTCAATCCAAAATAAAAGTTACAGACAAATAATTTTTATTTTTACAATTTAATTTTAATTATTATTTTATTTTTAATATTTAAAAATAATCAAATGCCAAGAGTAATAGGCAGGCAGGCAAACAAAAATTTCGAGAATATTTAACAATCGAAACGATAAAAAGATAGTGATTGTTAGATCGCGATTCGAGTAATGGACATAAATTTCCACGAGGCTCGTGTTCTCCCAGTGTCCACAAACGCCTCTGTATTTAAACGACATTTGCCGCTATTAACATTCATCGGCAGCCCCCAAGGAACGCGAGAGAGACGTCTTACGCAGAAGCATCGCGATTTTGTTGAATCCGCGTGGGATTCGAACGATCGAAGAACGTAGAAAAATACGAGAGCGAAAGAGATCGAAATAAAAGGGGAGGAGAGAGAGAGAGAGAGAGAGAGAGAGAGAAATAAAGCTAAATCTTCATAAATCCTTTCGATTTTCCACCGGAGGACACTGTTGTCGCCTCTCGATGACGCAAATGCAACAAACATGGTCTGATGCAAGCGTGCAATGGAGGTTAGCGGATACATACGAATCGATGAAATGAAAATCCGAATAATAGTGTGGCGATCGACGTACAAACCTACGTGTGTCCTTCGACATCGATCTATTAACGCTCTGTCGTTGGCTGTTCGACGTAATGCAATCCGTTGTAAACAGGTGACGACTCGACCGCGTGTCCAGGTAACATTATTCGTTTCTTTTACACATTTCTTTTCCACTTTTGCGTGGATATACGTGATTCGTTAACGCAATTGCGGACGGGTCACGTGGTGTCGCGTGCGTCGCTTCTGGTATTTGGAAAAGCGAGAATTGTAAATGACGAGTGCGCGATATCGAGTAGTTTGTTGATTTGTTTTATAACGAAAAAAGTTAATATTTTATTTTATGCGAATAATTAATCTTGCATCGAATGTATATACGTATTATAAATTATTATTAATGATAATAACATTGAAATAATACAGAGAATTTTGAATTTTGTTTTGTAAAGTTTATTAATCATTCATGAATTATTAATTATTCTTTCAGTTAAATATTGAACGATTAAATTTCACCTTGCATTTATCAATAACAGCGATTCAATGTTGCGGTTCGAAATGATCGAAACAAGGTGAGCAACATTTCCACAGAAACGAGCCAACGGAAAACCGAGGCAAAAATACCGAATTGCAGTTTTTACGATGACAGTGGAACATCGATTATTCGGATAAACCGGGGTCGTTTTCGATAAATCGATAAATAATAAACCCCGATGATAAAATTTACCGATTAACCTAGACTGAAATGAATACAGATTAAAAGTGATAGTGAAATTTACACGATTTCGAAGAAAAAAAAAAAATTATTTGCATTTCATTTATAAAAATGAAAGAAAGAAAAATATACGATAAACGTTAATCTCTCTCGATATATTATCAACGGTTTAACATTTAGGAAATTAATATTCGTACGAATCACGAAGTGAATGAGAAATCTAAACGTTATTGATACTTCCATATAAAATACGTTTTAATGCACTTATTTTATGGACGAGAGAGAATTCTTGGTTAATTATTATCGGGTTCTCTCATAGGTGACACGAGAAACGTGGGCGGCCAGATATCAGCTCGAGCCTCGTGATAGAGTTGTTCGTAAATCAAGCAGCTGGTGATCGATTATTACTGGCGACAGCTGGCCAATTAATAGCGTTTTCGCGTTATCGTGACAAATGGAGCAGAAAAGCGAACATGTCGGCTTCAAGGTAAGTCGATGC
Source organism: Apis mellifera (assembly GCF_003254395.2). Lineage (NCBI taxonomy): Eukaryota > Metazoa > Arthropoda > Insecta > Hymenoptera > Apidae > Apis > Apis mellifera. The sequence goes on along the minus strand of NC_037643.1, from coordinate 9,739,484 downwards.
AACAGGAATCGAATCGAGTTCGCTCGTATATTTACTTTGCCTCTTAATTTATGCGTACATCCGCCGTGTCGGTGTTCTTCTTTTTTAAGAAAATTCTATCGAGAATAACGCGGGAGAAATTGGAAATCGGAAATCCGTCCTTTTATCGTATAAATGGGACGATAGGTAATACTGTTTATTAATCGAGCAAGATAACAATTATTTTGCTTGAAAAATATCTTAAAATTAATCGAGTTATTTATCTAGCAGATCGAGCAAAGTTATTAAAAATGTGTTAAATTTTTAAGTATTTGAATGAATAACATTTATCAATTTTTGAGAGATTGTAAAATTTAAGAAAATTTATAAAATAAATAGATTCTTTATGAAAGTCGTATGAATTGCGTGGTATTGCAACTAATCTTGATAATACTCTAATAGAAATAATCTATGCTCAAACTTCATTCGAAGGTTATTCTACTAATTATACTACGTATATAACGTAAATTTTCATGACATCACTCACCTGATAACGCGTAACAAACAACTACCAGACAATGAATAATTTTAAATATCCAAATTTTGTACAGAATTATATTCCATGAACATTTTAGAATAGTTCAATTTACTTAGCACAATAAATAATTAAATTAAAATCTAATGCCTCCAATCTGATCCCATCCGCCTCTTACACTTTTTACACAACTTCTCGATCGCCAATCATGTATCATCCCCTCACAAACCCAGCAACGCAAATATAATTCACAACCTTCTTTATACCTGTTTAATCGCCGTGAGACAGGAACTCTATCCCGCGCGGAACCACATATTCTTTTATCCGATCCGTTCCAACGTGCACTCACGTCCTACGATGGAACAACGCTCATCCCATACCACGACGGGGCATCCGTCGATTCCATCCAAGTTCAATCGAAGGAATAACCACGAGACGATCGAATGCCCGTAAAACGATTCCGATTGCAATTCGTTCTCGCAACGTGGCCAATCAATTTGGCACGGGGCGCACGTGATCCTCCGCAGAATGACACAAAGCTGAACAATTCGCGGCAACCGTATGTTTACGAGGGATAATCGTCGATCGCTCGAATCGAAGTCGAACACTGTCGCGAGAACGACAGAGACCCACGCTGCCTAGTAAATTATGCCGATTTTAATTAAAGCCTTAACGCGATGAATTGGAAACGCGGCTTAGTGTCGAGTGACGTCTCTCTTGCAACTAAATTTTCGAATGCGTCGCTGCTCGATCGAATTTTTGAGAAAATTATTATATAAGGCAATCAAACGAAATATATATTTTTAAGGGAAATTCTCGAGAATTTTAGTTAAGATGTAATTGTAATGATTGTATTTCTAACCTATAAAGAGAACAGTTATTGAGAGTTTTTAATTTCTAAATATAATTTTGTTATTAAAGTAGAATTGAGAAGAAAATTTGTGATGTTAGCTTGATATATTTTTTTTTAATATTAAGTTATTAGTTGATATATGATAATATCAATCTGTTAATTTTAATTTGTTTAATTAATAAAATTATTATTCGCATAAATTTAAATTCTCGTTGAATTTAAAAGTTAAGTATTCGAAGAACGGGTATAGGATTAATTACACAGGATTAAAAGGGAAGATATTAATTGTTTGCTCTTCATCTACATATTGTGGGAAAGGGGAAAAATTTCTGCAAACATTCTCCCATTAACATTTCATTATTTTTATGGAGCAAATGATGTAACAAAACGGGTAAACGTTAAACGATGGATCGAAATTCCTGTAAAATTAATTTGGCGAAAGAAGTTTATAGAACAATGGTTTTAATTCCTTAGAAAATAACGAACAGTATTATTTCGTTTGGATATATTCTCATTGTATAAGAGAATTCGTCGTAAAAAAATTTACAATCGTTCGAAAAATAAAAAATACAAGATCTAAATTTATTCAGATCTGACGAATTATAAAATTTATTTCATTTAAAAAAAATTACTTTATTCGAGTCTCATCTTTGAACTCGTAATTACAAACAGACTGGAAATAAATTGATGTCAAATATTAAATTTAACGCGTAATTACTACACGCATCTCGACAAATTAATTTTAATTGCCTTCTAACGCGATACATTTAAGATACTTGAATCACGTTTTGGTTCGAAAGTGCGCATACGCACAGTTAAAAATCACTTTCAACCAGAATTCGAAATTAAACTTCTCCACTCCTCCTTTATAACCAACTTTTTTACACACCGTTGTAACTCAATCTTTTTTCCAAAAAAATCCAGAGTATACTTCATAGAGAAAAAAAAGTTGCTTGCTAATACATAATTCCATCGAATTCTTCTCACTTTCTCGCCTCGTCCGATAAACCAATCCAACAAATCCATTGTACAAATGATAACTCAACACGAATATTCGCCAATTATCACCGACATTTTTTACAACGATTACTCGTTCGACATTCAATAGTCAGATTTTTTTATTATTTCTTGCTCGTTTCAACGACAACCATTCATGCTCATTCGTTTCAAAGCGAAGCACAAGTGAATGCACCGATTCAAGTCAGCAATCCGATACAAATCGCTGATCTCACGATACACCGTAATAATAAGTACAAAGAGCGGGATAGATAGATAGATAACGACGATAAACGATAACATCGAATAAATATTGGTTCGAATAATCCGTCACTTGGCTTGATGTGAATTATCCCCCTCCCCCTCCCCACCCTCGCGTTAAGAGCGAAATTAAACAAGTTCTCCATCTATGTACAGTATAGTATCGACATCCAGCTGACAAACGGCTCGTTATTCAATCATAGAAAACCGCATCAAAGTTGGCGTACGTACGTGGAGAGCAACGACCGGTTAACAATCGTACCCGCGGCTCGGATAATCGTTGAATTGGATCGTCGATCGGTCGTCGGGCTTCCCGGACGCTTCTCAGAAAACTCGACTGCTCGTTCAACCGGCGAAAACGCATCGTACCAATAACCTCGGCGTGTGCACGTCCGGTACCGTGGTAACCACGCTTGCTCCGAGCAAGTAATCACGCTCACGCGTGGGTGATCGGACCACGTGTCCAACACATTGACGCAGGCTACGCGATTCCACAATGGGGCTATTAACTCTATGTAATAGTAATACGCTTGGGGTCCTTGATTTTATTTCGGTTTAAAGACGCTCGTTTAACGAAAACGAAATTAAATTCTGATATCGATTATCGGGTAGGTATAATTATATATTTGGTCAACGAAATGATGTATCGGGGTTATTGTAAAAATTGTATAATTTTTTTGAATATGTAATTATATAGGTTAAAACCGTATATCTGAATAAAAAGGTATATCTGAATAAACACGGGAGGAAGACACGCTATTTCATAAATATTTATATTTAATGAGCGTTCATTAATTTCACGATATACTTTCCAAAAAATGTTATTAATTGATTATTAATTAAAAAGATACAATTTTATTTTCTATCATAAATTGGTATATCGATATCAATACATCATAGACTATGTGTATTATTAAATCTACCTGGCACATCATAATTTTAAAACCCAGATTGCAAATCAATTATTAAAAAAGTTAAATTTGCAAGTCATGAAAGAATATTATACTATAATATCACGTTAACGAAGACTTAATTACACATCAGGAATTAACATAATTATAAGTATACATTTAGCTACACTTTTGCGCAAAAGTCTTAATCTTTTTATTTGAAAAAAAAGATGAATATAAACGTTTATTTCATAAATTCCTTATTCTAAAGTGGTACGTAACATTCTTACATTAAGCCAATAACATCTCAACTTCTTAAACAGGGAAAAATCTTTCCTAATTATTCCTTCATTATAATCTCATAAACATATTTTTCTATTCTCTAAAAGAAAATACATAGATATTTTTTTCTTTCATCTACTTTGGAATACATATATCGATTCTTTAAACCATTGAACGAATTATTATCAAAACCAATAAAGACACTCAAAGGGTTAAGACAATTTATGCGCAAGACAGAGGATTCGAGTCGAATCGATGGATCGATCCACGTCGAGTGTTGCACGATTCGCGCGGTAAATTCTCTCCGTACACGTGGGTGGCGGATTAGGCGGGAAGATAGCGTGGCGGTGATCCGTAAAAGGCGCCGACAAAGTCGCGTGCCCGGGAGAAACGTGATGAAAGCGATACCGGGTGGATCCGGCGGAAGCGCGCCACTTCGCCTTCTGTTGTTCTCCTGTGTCTGGCGAATCTGCGGCCAGAGAAACAAGGCGACGGGGAGGTATATAGATAGCTTTGTGGGAATAAAGAACGGTAAAAGAGTGCACCGAGTTTTTGTTAACCGAATCCTTTGATGGAAAAGAGTTTGGTGTCTGGTTTTAATTCGAAGGGTAATATCAAAGTCGTTTCCACGAGGAATAACTTTGAAAAAGTTAGTCTTTGCGTCTTCTCTTTTGTGGTGGAAGAACTGTGTCGAATTGTGTGATTTTAATTTTGCACATGGGCAATATCGAATCGTTGCACGAAGAATAATTTCGAAAGGTATCTCTGTGATCAAATTAATTTTTTTTTTCGATGGAGGAGACTTTGATCGAGTATTTGTTTTGGATAATATCGTTGCTCGAGGAATAAGGAAAAGAATTTTGGTTAAGTATTAATTTTAATTTTTGGATCATTCCATTTTGAATCATTCCATTCTCGTGTTAAATTTGATTCGATGTAGATAGATACTATTTCGTTCGAATTTTAAAATACTCGATTTCTTGCTTTCTTCGAATCTCTCGTTTAAATTATTCGATCTTTATGATATTTTACAGTAATAAAATATAAAAATAATAAGATTTGTTTGCATTAAAAAGAAATTTAAAGATATAAATGCAATATTTCTAATTAGATACGTACTCTTACATTTTATATAATATCTATTTTCGCTTTTGTGCAACGGGGTTATTGTCATAATGAGACGGAATTCCTTTCCCATTCATTAATGCTGTTTGCAATCTTATTATTACTTAATTTCGTTTCAGAAATTCAAATTGCAAAATAAGAGATAAGCTGTGACCTCATAAGACGAAGTGGATTGAAATTATTATATTAAACGGCCGTGAGGAATGTCATTTGTAAATTTCAAAGAGTATTCGTAGGTGGATAGAAAATTCAGTGAATACTTGATTCATATTTCATTATTGACATAGATACGAAATATGTGGCGAATTAATTTACGTAGGAAGTAGAGTAAGAAATATGATGATGAAGAAATAACAAAATATAAAAGGAACATTTCGTATAATTCAATCTTCGAAATGTTAAAAAAATTTTTTTGTTTCATTTAATTTTATATAATGATATACGATCTGAAATATTATTGAACGTTATTGAGATTGATCGATCAGGTAATTAGAAAAGGTAAGGTGATTAATGATCTGTGAAGTTAACACAAGTATCTTAAATGAATGTATATACTACAAGAATTAGTTTTTTGATGCTACTTCTATCATTATCGATACAAGATTCAAGCGTGAATACAAATTGTGTTATATAATTTATTTCCTTAACATCTTCTCCCTTATTTTTCTGTGAATTTTCTTTTAAAATTCGTGTATAATAATGCAGATAGATATTTTTCTGTAGTAGTAAGGGGAGGACGAGTTCTGCCTCTGTAATAACAGACTTTATCGTAGAAACGGGACAGAAAAGAGAAGAGGAAACAATTTTTATCGTGAAACTTCTGAAAGAAATCTTGATTTTTGTGCTTGAAATAATGTCACGTGAATGAAAATGTACAATACAATCAATATTTTCTTAAAGCTTTTCCGATTTTTAATCATATTTTTCGCAATTAACAATTAACTATAACTGCAATAATCGAGACACTATTATTATTAAAATTAAATCGAATTCTTAAATTTGAATGTATTTTTCTGAAATTTCTCAATTATTTAAATTCAAAGATTTTCAAATATATCGAAGCTCAGAATTGTTAAATTAAAGGAGAGAAAAGATTAAGTGATCGAAGGAAAAAAATATTGCACAATTTGTATGATAGTTCAATTTTCCTCCAAAACTGGAAACACGATATTCATTTCATCGTCTGTTAAACACGATGTTTCAATATCGTTTCAGTGTCGGTTGGGAAGGCAAGCTTCTTGAAGAATTACACGCCTGCTCTAATTAAGGGTTTTCCTTCTTCGCAAGGGTAGTGAAAAGATGCTTTTAAAAAATCAGCACGGTGAATGCAACGAGCGAACTGGACCGCATCAACGAAACGTTTCCTTGTTGAAATTCTCGGCTTTGTGCCGACTTTCATACAAGAAACTTCTTCTACACAGACGATATATAAAGTAAACTCACAGCGATGAATGTACAGGTCAAATATGAAAATTTTAAAACACGTAAGTTGTTCGGTATTCGACGACAATTATAGCGTAAGTCGATCCATTTTTCGTAGGAGAAAAATATTTCTTTAACTTTAACTTTTCATTAAATATTAATTTTAATATTTTTAATATTTTTTTACAATTATTCGTAAAATATTGAGAATTATCAAGTCTAAAAACGGTGATAAAAATTTGAAACGATCTAGGGAAAACGTGATTTGAATAATAAAAGAATTACTTGTAAAACACCCGATCGTAGGAGTTGATGTTTTAACCATGTTGACTGGTTGCTAACTCGATTCTTAATATATTCACCTTCTAAAGATCTGGGGAATCTCTTCACGAGACAAAAGAAGAACTCGCTGCGTATGAATAAAAGTTAAATGAAAGTACGAAAGTTGATTCAAGAAGATGTCTCTTTAAGACGAAAAAAATAAATCTTTAAGATTCGCTATCGATTCCTTTAAAATCTTAAACAATTAAACCTGCAATTAAAAAAATTAAATCGTTTAATTTAACACAAAGCATTCGATTTAATTCCGTTCCAAATCCAATTTAATTTTACACGATAAATTTCAGAAATCAAAATGTTTAATAGTAATTTTTTTTTTGATAAATTTCAGAAATTGTTTTCTACAAATTAAAAAAAAAAAGAAACGAGTTAAAAATACACGTAAGGAAATAATTCAATTCCCTCAACCGCGATAAAATAAAAACAATTAATCATCCTCGAGGCTGATGAATGGAAAATCGATTTATCGATCGACCTGGAAGACTCGTCACAGTTTCCGCCATCGGTTTCCGATCGAGTTCGATTTCAGAAGCGTAGAAAGCCGGTATAAGTACCGGTGACGCTCCAGAACACGTACACGCCGCACTTTTTATTTCAATGTCAGTCAGTGAGAAAAGAGATCGAAGGAATTCCAGATTACGATTGGAAGCGGCACTAGGGGCCTAATTAAATCGCATAAACAGAGCGTGCCTGTCCAATCCGTTCCACGAGGCCATACGTTTCTGCGTGGTTTGAGGCATCGTTTGACGCCTAGAATTATTCACATCGTTCCTTCGTACAATGACGAAAAAAAAAAAAAAAAAAAACGAAGATATTTCGACGTTGACTCGATACAATAAATTAAGAGATATTAATTCGATTAGAATGTTTACTATGTAGAAGATTGATCACTTCCATCTAGTTGACGTGATTCGATTTGTGAGAAATTGTTGACTAATTATGGATTTTGATGGATTGGAGTAATAAATTATTTAAAATAAATAAAAGAAAAATAGAATGGATCAATTTAAAAAATTAATCGATTGTTCGAAAATTACTAAAAAAAAAAAAATATTGTATCGTTAATTATCGTGTATTAGAATAATTTTTCTCCATTTGATGAGCATTCGAAAATAATGGTTCTAAAGCGAGCCAATTGCAACACCCTTTAAAGTCCATCGAACGAGAAAGGGTCTGAAGAAAACAGACGAGAGAGAATTAAAGCTCACAACAACGTGACCGACCCGTTGATTAAAAGCTTTTAACCCTCTCGATTGCGACCTGTTCCATCAATAGATTTTCTTGCGATATATTAAAAGGATGATCGTTGACATAATAGAAATAAATCGTCATTTTGAAAATGATTCGATAAATTTAAGATTTTTTTTTTAATAGAAATATATACATAACTTGGGTCGAAGTTAGAGAGGATTTAAAGAGATACATATAACTCTAAAGTGCGGTAATGCTCCGTTAGCGGTAATAAGATGGAAGTAATGAGTAACAGTTTTGGAGCGTGACGATTACAAACGTGTGTAGGTAAAGTTACTTACGTGTGCTACAGAACGTTCTACTAATCAGAGAGCTGGTGCACGAGATATTCTTGCGAGATGCAAAATTAAAGATTGTCTTACGAAAATTCGTGTGTTTTAAGAATCTTTTGCTTTTCTACAGAATTTGATTGATAATTAACAATCAAAACAAATTATATATTATTAATTATATTCGATAATTTTAATATTTTTTTCATATTGTATTGTATAAAGATTGAATGCAATTATAAATAGAAAAAAAGAAAGGTCATTTTAAATATGAATCGTATTTAATTGATTCACAGATTAAAAATTGACTTAAAGAGATTTGTTCATTGAGATCTCGTGCAATGTTCTATCCTTGTTTATTTTATATTCTATTCTTCAATTTATAAATAAATTTTGATTTTTCTAACTTTTTTCAATTTTTTTTTTCAAATGTATATTGTATTAAATATATCGTATTAAAAGATTTTATTAAAAAGATGAAGACATTCAAATCTAATTAAACCATCCGATGAACAAAGAGGACAATCCAAGAAAATAATATGGGTAAGTAGAATTTTTTTCTCTTTTAATAATAATAAATCTAATTTAAAAGACATTTAAGTTTCGAAAGATAATTCTTATCTATGGTTTCGTTAAATACAGACTGACCGAGTGTATTCCCAACAATCGAATGCTTTATCGATTTTCACTGTAAACCTGTTTATTATTATTTGCAGCGCTTTGTATGCAGTAGGCATTCCTGGAACGTGTAGATTCAAAATCGTGACTTCGTTAATCCTATAGACGGTACTTTCGTTGTAAACACACGTTCTACCCCTAAAATTTTAAGTAATTTAAATGGTATTTCAAACCTGATGAAAAAAAAAAAAAAAAAAAAAAAGGAGAGAAGAAAAAAGAGAAAATTTCTTTCATCTAGTCTAGTTTCCAATTTAGATATGTAGATTCGTGCTTATATGGCAAAGTCGACGATTTCAGAGGAAAAATATTATGCAATCGATTAATCGAAAGCCTTCGATTGAGAAATTACATCGATTCCGAGAACATCGATTTCAACAGATCGTGTGTTTAGTTATACACGCTGATGAAAATGTAACTTCTGTGAATCATCGAAAACAGCAATTGTATGCATATGCAACTATTGAATAGCTTTCGAAAGAATAGCGGAGAAAGAAGTAATGAGATGATTAGAAATGTAAAAAAAAATTTTGCTATAACGAATTATTTTCATAATAACGATAGTTTCGAATTATTCTTTTAATTCCTTTTTATTGTCAAGCTTTCTAATTTTATTTTATTTTATTTTTCTTGATATAATTACATTATGATGATTATCATAATAAACGATTATTTTTCTTTCAATTTTTTCTGATAATAATAAAAGAAACAAATACGATACGATTGTATCTCTTATTCGTTTACTATCGTGTAAATATTGACATTGCCCGATCTGATCTAATAATTTTAAACCATTTTCTTAATCCTATTACTGCTTTTTTGCATATTTTAACACTAAATGTAAAAACTAACCTCTTAATCATTCAAAATCAGTTATTCATATCATGTAACTTCGTAACATTACGTAATAATAATACATGTATTAATATTTATGTATTTCAAGTTCTACTTTATTTTATTATGCTTATGCAATTATTATGCTATCAAACATTTTATATATATCACTTATTAATTAATATCTGTTTCACGCTTCAAAATAAGAAACCGTAATCAACTGCAATTACATTCTCGTAAGCAAATTAAAATCCGTTATAAGAAAATAATTATACAGTAATCACCAAGAGCATCATCAAAAATTTTAAAAACGAAATTTAATCAATTAACTAATAAAAAAATTTTTTTCGAAAACTTAGATTAAAAAATAATATGTTTCAATTTCATAATAAATTTCAATTATACGAATTTTTCTGCAGAGTCTCGTGATTGGCAACTGGATATTATTTTACAAACAAAATTAAATATAAAATTGAAAAAAAATCTTGTCATCTTTAATGCGTCATTTTTTTAGAAAATCTAGTGTGAAATAACAATCGAATTGACCACGATATTAAACATGTTACGTCCAATTGACATGAGAGACAAATAAAGGTTAGGTGCAAACATTTAATTACAGGAGACAAAATATGTATGAATTCTTGTTACATCATGTACCGTACAATCGTCTATGGCGTGTAATGAAGTTCACGAAGGTAGGCCGTTGTCCGACGCCTTAGAAATTCTTTAATGACTTTATGTTGCACGACACATACGAATAAACGCAGTTTAAGCTTTGTATCTCCATATTCTCGACTGTCGTTTTTTCACAATCTTGCCGCGCCACGGCGCGGCGTGTTCACGGTCGAAGGAAAGCTGATCGCCCCGCTGTGGGAACCGGCATGGATGTTACCTTCGAATTATAACCTGATCCTGCATTTGTGTCGCGAGGAATCTTTTTATCCGACCTTTGAAAACTTTTATGAAGAAATTCGATGAAGAACTGTAGTAATTGACTCGAATCGTTCGTTCTATTTTTATAATTCGTATGGAATTATTGAAAATATAATGAAGAAAGCACATTAAGGATAAAAATGTAAATATTGTATTCGATAGGTGTGACTTTTTTTTCCTTGTGAAAAAGGATAGAAGTAGATATTGTATTTATACAAATTTCCAATGTAAATTCGAATGTAAACAAAGCATTCAGATTATATAGAATAAAGTCAAAATGGTTAAAAAATTAAGCATGAAGCTTGAATTAATTATCTTTTCTTTTTTTTAATCTTTTTTTTTAATTTAATATAAACTGTGTACTTAAAATTGACAGATTATATCAAAACGATATAATAAGCGACGAATCGGTGATAATTAATAACAATCAAATGCGTAATTTTCACAATTAAAGAGATAAATACTTGGCAACAATGAGTGTTAATAAAGTTTACGTAAGGCTTCATTTCAAATAACGAATAAACACGTGGGGACGAGACTACTACTTCTGTTCATTACAATCATCGTCAAACAGTTAAAATAAACAAGCAAATACAAACATAAAGAACGATACTTGTCGTCAATTGAAATATACGAATAATCTATTATGTATACGTACGATTTTTCATTAAACCTGTTCAGTTGGTAACTCTTCGTAATTCGTCTCAATTACATTCAATTCTAGAAATTTCACGCAATAATCACGCAAATAAAAAGAATGATTGTCAATAAAATAATTCTTACTTATTGTTGCACTTTCACGACATGAAGTATGTTATTATATCATTAATCGATTAATTATTTACGACTCAGACACAAATATCGATCGAGTCGGAAAGAATCGAGAATCGAGAATCTCGCGATTCGCGTTACATCTCGCATATGACAACGATTCTAACGGTCGAAAGAGAACATTTTCAGATTTTTCGCGATGAAATGTTAATTTCATTTTAATCACAATTACACATAACAAAATTAAGATAATCAATAATGATATAATGATTTTATCAGCTATTTTTCTCTCTCTAATTATTTTCTCGGAAATAAACGTAAACTAATCTCGTCATGCATCGTTCGCGTCTATCGAATCGACCGACATATGCTAATCACTGTGTACATGTACAATTCATGAAAAATTCTCTTACCTCACGAATCTTCGTGAACATTGCTCACTCTCGTTTTTCGATCCAAAGCTTCAGCCTCGTTATTGTTTCGATTCATCGAGGATAGGCGATAATGAGAATCGAAAAGACACCTGACATTCCGGGCGAACACTCAACGATGCGCACAACAGACGCGTACTCGTCGATCATCCGATCGCAACTGCAGCCCTTCGGTGCCAGTGCCGGTTCTGTTGCTGCTGGCTGAGAGAAAGAGAGGGAGGGAAGCCACACCGCGAGAAAGCAAGACGGACGGATGTGAAAAAAAAAAAGAGAGCGAGAAGGAGGTGTTATCGAGACGGACGAGCCTCCCGTTGCTGTTTCTCCAGTCGGCCACTCTCAACTGACGACCACTATTGTATATACTTCGTATACCGGCGTATAACACGCTAAACGCCACACGAAATGCGACTTTGACGAAGATCACTCTCGTTACGAACCGTGAATTGAACAGAGACGAAAGATCTTTCTCACGTGAGTTCACATTACGAAGATATATTATCTTGAATGATTACATACGTTGCGAGGGAGGTTATCTTTCCTCGAATCGTATTCTTTCTTTCTTTTTTCTCCCTTTACTCTCGCAGTTTTCACAACCCGATTCTCTTCTCTTTTGTTCGTCAATCACCGGCAACGCCACGTGCAAATCGCCAATGCGTATACCGGCTCGGCAACCGTACACTGTAAATACACGCAAAAATGTGCATGCGTGCAAGAGCGGAGGCGCGGCACGCATGCGCGGCACACACGCACCCACTGCGTGCAATCCCCAGAGCAAGTACATGGGGCAAACACCACCCTCGGCCTGTGTCGGCGTTCTTCAACCCCCCACGACAATCCCCACCATTCAACCCCACATTCACACAGCAAATCCCCTCGACTAGGAGGATACCTCCCTGCGAACCCCTTAATCAATACTCGCCGTTCTACGCCGGCCAGGAATACCATCCTTCGTGTCCTCCTCCCTGGACCAATTTTCGGCATCGTCCACGGCGTTTATCGTTGCGCGATGAGAAATTCGATTCTTCGTATTCGCCCCTTTGTTTCACGAATATTGCACGGTGACAGTTTTCAATTTTTTTCTTTTTTCGAAAAAAATGAAGATCATCGGTATAATAAAATTGTTAGAAATTTTTTTAATCGCTTTCCAAAAAAATTAATCTAGTTGATTGAATTTTTTTGTAATGGTTTGTTAATTTTTTTATAAAGCGAATGGACGAGGGAAATGCAATACTCGCAGCAAGGATGTGGGGAGTTACAATTAAACGATAATGCACTGCGCGTGAAGATAATTCCGAGGGCGCGTTGGTTCCCCGAGGAATAACGCCACAATCCTACGAATTATTTTATTAGCCATGCTACTTGGCGGAAGAAACCTCTTTTCATTCAGCAGCTGTACTCTTACTCGCGCAGATGTATCGTAAAATATTATGGCGTGTTCGAGACTGGAATAAGCGTGCAATGAAAACAATAGTTTCGTTACCAGATATAGGATACAGTTAGAATATTTTAATATGTAAATTTTTCTCATTGAAATTTAGATTTAAATGTATATCACTCGATATATGATACAACTTATCGTCGAAAAAGATTATTCCCTTTAAAATGGAAAATATGTAGAAAAGTTATGTAATTTAAAAATCATAACATGTGTTATAATTTCATTCGATATAAAAATTAATCGTAACATCCTGATTACGCAAAGGGTGCCTTAATCCACGAATTATTAGCCCTTTTTACAGAGAGTGTTAAGTATACTTGGGGGTTGAAAAACGTGTCTACAGTGCCGCGCCCAAGTATACTCATTTGTGTAGCAAGCGTTTAAAAAAGCTTTCAGCTTAGGGTTTCGAGCGGTTTAGCTCGTTTATCATTTATTATCGGCGATAAATCTTTATTTATATGTAGAAATAAATCTTTGATCTGAAATATGATAATTGAAATTTTATTAAATTACAGAAACAAATATCTTTTTCAATAAATTTTACACGTATGTTATATATGTAATATTTATTGTAATGAAAAAGACCATTTATAGATCAGTATTGAAAAAAATTTGTATTTCTTATTGTTATTGAATAAACAAAAATTTCTAATCTTAATTTAACAAGAAAAATTATCAATAAATTTCAAATATAACAAATATAAATTTGTTATGTTTTATAATGACAATTTCATGATAGGAAATATTATTTTTATCTCAAGTTCCACCGAAAGAATCACGAAATATGTCACGAAATATCGACGTCTTTACCAATTTTGCGTGTAACTCGCTTGTCTATTATCTATATTTTACTTGTTTAGCTTTTCATGATAATATATTATCCAAAGAAATATAATATCTTGAATCAAATTCCCATAAAATAATATATAAATATAATTCTTGAGAAAAATTAAAATATATATCTATATATTTCTTTTTTATAATGAACTATGGATAAAAGATTTTTGCAATAAATGCATTTAAAATTGAATGATTTATTGGTACCAGGAACCATTACTACCGTGTTTAAGAAGTTTGTCCTGAGCTCTTTCGTGCACCATTATTATATTTATCGATCATATTTCAGAATAGATATTTTCGACATATTATTCTTGAGATCAATTTCATTGTAATCTTGATAAGTTAATTTTATTTAGATAACACTTTACATAAATAGAATCATACATGTCATATTTCATGTAATTTTAAAAATTAATCAGTGATGTATATTTTTCTAAATGTTTTATTTCAATGCAAAAAAAAATATTTGATAGATACAATATTATTTGGTTATTTAAAATCTTGAAATGGATTAAAAAAAATCTATTTCGAATTTTTAAAAAAAAAATCGGAATAAAAATATAATTTATAAAAATTACTTGCATAATAATTACGGATTGTAAAAATTATTCTAATAGAAATGAGTTTAGGAATGACTTTAACGTGATTAATATGTACAAATCGAATAAAATGAATATTTATAATTAATACGAATAACTATGAAAAAACTATAAATAATATATAATAAATAAAAATTTGATTAAATATATTCTATTGAAATTAACAAAAAAATATGCAAAAATTTCGATAAAGTTAATTAGAATTCTCTTTTAAGAAAATAAATTTTCGTAATAAAGATAAAAAGAACAAATAGCAAAAAAAGAATAAAGATTAGGTAAAAATTAGGGAATCAGTGCCATCTGTAGAGTGTCGCAAATGAAATATGATTTATAGAGATAAAGAGAGTAAATAATAGGAAAAGGATAGAAATAGGATTAGAATTGATTGACAATGCCATCTTGCGAGCATCAAAAACAAGATAAGACAAAGTAAGAATTGAGAATCACTGCTATTTTTTAAATATTTTTAACAAAGAAAAAGACCAATCTTTTTTTTTAAGAAAGATGGCATTGATAGTAAATTCTTATTTTATCTTATTTGCTTCTTTATTATTCTTCCTCTTTGTTTATATTGTTTCATCTACGATACTCTAGATGGCACTAATTGTCTGATTTTTAGCTTATCTCTATCTTTCTTTATTATTTGTTTTCCTTGTTTATATTTTTGGCGCGTACTTATGCATAATTTTATTAAATATATAAAATTTATGTATTATAATAAATTTAATATATCACGGAATTATAAAAACATAATTTTTAATAATCATTTTTGCAATATTATCTTTTATAAATTTAATTATTTTTTATAATAATTTATTAAGGTTAGAAAAATTCGCACACGTGTTATTGAAGCTAAAGTTATAAATTTTATTTAAATTTTTAAATAAAAATTTAAATTTCTTATGTTAATTTTAACTTTTTTATTTATGTCATATTATATATATAACAAATTTATAAAAATGTCATTAAATGATAATAATTCGGAAATCGATTCTAAATGGTAAGAATATTTAAAATATTCTATTAATAATTTAATAATTTAAATTAAATAGTTACTTAATCATCACTATAACATAACATAAGTTTCATATCTCCATAGTATAAATAAAGATAATAATAAAAGAGAAAACTATATAGATTGGGAAGATTATTTTATGGCTATAGCTTTTTTAAGTGCAAAACGTAGCAAAGATCCTCGTACTCAGGTTGGTGCATGTATTGTGAATGAAGACAAACAAATTGTAGGTATTGGATACAATGGAATGCCTAAAGGTTGTAGTGACGATGAATTTTCTTGGTGCAAAAATTCTAATGATTCATTAAAAAATAAATCTTTATATGGTATCATGATAACACTTTGTAATTTATTATTGTATATATCTATATAATTTAATGTTGTATGATAATGATAATATGAAATTTGCAGTATGTCATGCTGAAGTTAATGCTATTTTAAATAAGAATTGTAGCAGTGTTAAAAATTGTACCATTTATGTTGCACTCTTTCCATGTAATGAATGTGCTAAAGTAATAATACAATCTGGAATAAAATTAGTTAAATATGTATCTGATAAACATGCAACAAAGGAAAAAACTATTGCTGCAAAAAAAATGTTTGATGCAGCAGGTATTATATACAGGTATTTTAGTTATTTGGATTATATATTTATTTTTATTAAACTTGTATAAATGTCAAAAATATAAAAAACCATATAAGAATTTATTGGTACTTGAAATAATTTATTTTTTTAGATTTTTTAAAATTAAAATTTTTAGTCTTTGACAATATTTAACAAATATTTTTTATTATGCGTCTTCAAATTTACTAACGATGTAAATTTTCTTTTTTAAGCCAATATTCTCCAAAAAACAAACAGATAATAATTGATTTCACTGAAATAGATAGTAATAATGAAAGTAATTAACAAACTTTCACAAAAATAATGTAAGTAATAATAATAACAAAGTCTGTAATGAAAAATTTTTTTATATATGTATTCATGTTTTATTTTATTTTTTTCATGACATTTTGCAGGTTTAAAATTGTAAACAATATTAATTGTTTGGTAACACAAACATGGCTTATAGTTTTACTGAATATTCATTTTTACTGAAAAATTATGGTTACCAATATTTACAAATAAAATTGAATTAGGTACAGATGGAAAGTAAGAATATCTCTACTTATTTTAAATTTTTACAAGTCTATTTTTACCTTTAACATTAATTATATAATATTATGGAAAATAAATAAAACAATGTACAGAAAGTGAAAGAACTTTAGCAATAATACAAAGATACTATGCAGTGTTATCAAGATAATATTATCTGCAACTATATTGCAAACAATATACTGTACAAGTGTAAACAGTGATACGATAAAGTATGGCATGATAAAAACATGTAACAAGTATCTATCATTTCTTTGAAATGATAAAATGATATCTCAATATTCTTTACAAAACAACTGAAGGAAGGGCGATTGTTGATGTCTGATATAATATTTTCATGTTGACTCGTTATTAATATAACAACAAACAGAAATTGAACATAGAGTTTTGACATATATGATAATGATAATACGTTTATGTACATACTATACATATCCATGTTTTTGTCTTTAAAATATTATTTCACTTACGTTTGTAGTCACAACTATGGAGTAAAGTTACATAAAGAAATTATACATGGTGTGATTGAATTCATCATATAGAAAAATATTTAATTAATATTGTGAAAATGTATAGAAGTTTTATAAAGAGACAAAAATATTAATATTTATAAAAAACATATTTGATATTATATGTATTATCTTTTAGGAATATATTATTTGAGCTTCTTTCGCATATTACTCAATGTATAAGTAGCAATTGCAGAAAATATAATAGTAGATTTCCGTATAATGCGAGTTGCCATAATACAAAAATATTACGATTACTATTTTCATATAACGCGATTCCTCGTACAATGTTTACGATATGTACACGTTTTTTTCTTTTTTTAATCAATAGCATATATATATATATATATATATTATTTATTTTTAAAAACTATTTGATAAAAGAGAAAATAAAAAGAATATAGAAAATAAAGATTAATATGACAATAATTATTCCAAATATGTTACTTTATATTATTCGTCGTATACGAGAAAAATTCTTGTACAATACGATTTCCTATAACGCAGATTTTATACAACCGCGTTATACGGAAGTTTACTGTAATAGCTTATTGCAAATGGCAGTATATATTAATAATACAATGATTAAAATAATAACTAATCGCAATTTATATATTATTATTAATTTGCTCGATTTTCAAATCCTTTTAATTAGTATAACAAGTCATCTTAGAAGTTAATTTAAATATATATGTTATAAACTTTATATAAAATCTATATGATGAATTCATTTACATGAGGAGATGGAAGAGGATGTGAGTTGAGGTACCCATGCACTTATTATTTGCTCGTTTGATTAAATCAAGGACTTAAAGGCAAATTTGAACTGAAATCTTTTAAAGATCGATATACCATCCTTAATCAACATTATTTATTTCTTAAAGATTTGATAATTAGTTTTACGAGCGAAATAGAAATTTTTATATCGAGGTAACAACCTCCGGTAAAGATTGGAGCAACTAATATATATATACACATTATCTTTCCAAAATTTTGTAATTATGCATGAATTTAAGCGTAAAATGTAAATAATATATTTAAAAAGGAAATAGTATTAAAAGATACTAAAAACGCTTCGGTAGATGCATGGTCAAAAAGTTGTAATGTGAGTGATGTATGATAATGTGCATTACTTTTTCTAATGTAAATTGTTTACATTTCGTATATCGATAGACTAGTATAGTAATCATATATTTTATTTGCATTGTACAATAATTAAATGACTAATGGCAAAGTGAATGAATAAAACATCTACATTATCGCTTATGTTACGATATTATTTACGTAGCCCTGAGAAACATTCCATGCATTTACAGAAGGTATGAATTTAAACAATATAATCATGTTCATTATATTTTGATAGAAGATTATTCCATCGATTAATTTTGCACGTAGTGAAATTTTATTCGGCATGTTTTAAGAGCAAATTGAAATATTAAATATATATTACTATGAATACCGCTTGATGCAAATATCTTATTTTTATGATTACCATTAAGATGATATTCAGTGAGCTTTCAACACTGCCATATTATTATATTAACTAATCGCAAAATTATATTCTATGACTTAAATAAAATAGGAAGTGTGGTATGTATATTTATATATATATATTGTTAACGTAATAGTTGAAATATATACAAACATTATCACTAGTTTGTAATATCTGCATTTTGTTGAACTTTTTTTCATTTTCATTCAAGGAAACTCACAACTTATAAGTATATATTGGCATTTTGAAAAATAAACAAGGCAATCATAACATCATTCGATTTATACCTGTAAATTTAAACATTATCTTTTATTAAAATTTCTGTGTATCTGATCACATACAGATATATGTTTTTTTATTCTGTTTGTTTGTTTTGCTATTGACACTTATTTTTCAATTTATCATATACTTTGGTAATTTGCGTACACAATACGCACTTTTATCGTTCTTATAATAAGTTTCGTACAGAGACTTTCGCAAATGGACATTTACTTCCATATTGACTGTTCTCTCGATGGAATATCAGGGCTCCAATCCAAACGTAGATTATTACCCTGGTTTTTAAACATAGGAATAAAATGATATTTCTAGAAGGAAAACGATAGATTGTATTTGTTCACTTGACAAATTTGAACCAGTTTTTTTTTTTTACGAATGAAGTGAACCAGACAAATTACGTGACTTGGAACAAAGTCTATTCTCAAAAAGTAGCGTCGAACATATGTGGTACAATTATCGGTGCTCGATGATCGTCTAGTTTTCAAACTCTACATAGTAGAGTATTTCATGTAGACATCGCTGAAAATAGTACACCTTAACATCAAGTAGAAATATTCATAGAGCGCGCATATGAATGTATACAAGTCTTGTATTTTGTACCAATGTGTTAGTTTACGCACGTCATATATTTTACACACTGTACTCCACCCCCATTCCTCACCACCCTGCCCCAATCCCATCCGTGCACTAAACATTTTCACACTTTGTCAATCCTTCTTAACGTGAACGTTCTGTCGATAGAACGTTCATTTAATTCGTTCTGTACCAATTGTTAATTAATATTTAGCTAAAGCCATTCTTTTCTTCGTTCACCTAAAATTCGGGACCGCTTCAGAGGCGTTTGTCTCTCGTGTCCCATCATGTTATAATTTATTATTAAAGACTGTTTATCCAGCACTGTTCACACTACATGAAACGTTCCAGGAACAGTTCGTGTATAATACATGTTTAATAATTATTAATATTAAATCCGCCAATTTCGTTTCTTCTTTCACTATATATGTTCATCGTTCGTTCAAGTTCGTTTTTTTTTTTTTTTTTTTTAATTCAACGTTAATTTCGTTCTTTCTTTTCTTTTTTTTTTTTCTTTTGTTTCTTCAACGTAGATCGAAACATATTTTAGCATACTTCTCATACCTCGCTTGCCTCGTCGTCTAACTACGATAACGATTCAGTAACGCTGGACAGCGCGTGCCTGGATCAGTTCTTGATGGAATTCTCTTTCTCTTGATGTTTGATCGTTACCGTCACTTTCGTTTCTGGCGGTCGAAAAGCGGTCGCGTATGGGAAGTATTTATGACATTTCACCATATAATCAGCGATGGTTGAATCGCAATGACCAAAGTCGCCGTTGCATAATGACTCCAATACTTTTGTACAATTCTGGAGTGTCACACTTTCGAGACCATCAATGTTTGTGATAAGTGAGAGAGCTTTTGTTTGAGCAGAGGGATCCAGGACATATAACATCCTCGCGCCCTGAAGTAGATGCGGCAGTGAGTTTCGATTCTTTTTTAGGAATTCAGCATTCAATTGGGTGGCTGTTGAAGCTGAATAAATTCCCGATGTTTGCCGTTTCACTACTTCGCCTACGGGTCCTTCCAACGGTGAACGGTTAATGTATAACATGAAACGTACCAAACATGTATGAAGATCTGGATTATTAGGATCTAAACCGTGTGCACGTTTTATCGACCTTAACATTAACAACGTACGACCTGCAAGAAGCATTTGATTATTAAAAATTAATAGTAATTAAATTTTGAAGATATAACATTATATTTTAAAATCATTATTAACTATTTAAAAGTAATTGTTAATGTATTACAGTGTTTTTGATTGTTATAAATAATGTAATAAGTAGCAAATTATTTCAAGTGACTACTCTTGTTAAAAATAACCTCCTTTTCTTCCTAAAACAAAATAATTATTCGAAAATTTACATACCTTTACGAATGTATATTTCAAATGCCATAAGATGCGTCTCTATTCTATTCGATGCCAAATCTTGTAATGGTTGTAAAAATTTGATTGCCTGCTCTAACGGGTCCTCGATCTGAAAATAATCATTTAGTTAGTTTGAATCAAATTCCCTATTATTTCAATTACAATTAATTTATATCGATTAATACTAACCCTCTCCAGTTTCTCCGGTATAAGTTCATCTAGCGTAGGTTGTTCTAAATCAGGATCGGTCTGTTGCCGTGATTTATTGTGCTGTTCTCTCTTTTCTTGAGCTTGAGCAGCCTGTTGTCTTTCCAATTCAGCCTTTCTACGTTGCTTCCTCTGCTTGTTTCTCAATTTTTTTAATTCCGATGGCGCTAAATTTTCTGTAAACGAAAATAAAAACGGAATATTAATCACAATATAAAAAAAAAAAAGAAATACGTGCACATATAAGAAATTAATATTTTAAAATTTGCAAATTCCAATTTCACTATTACCTTCATCACAAATTTTATTTTTCTTTGTTCAGAACTAAAATACATCATCTACATTTACAAATATAAAAATTCTTTTTCTCACTTTATTAAATTTTTTTTTTTAGAATTTGTAAATCTCCATAGAGTATCGTTCGTACAAAAACAAAAAACAGGGAGAACGATAAATTTCAGTTGCAGAAAGAATTAACGTCGTTTTCCACCGAGCGCAAGTAAATTGCGCTTTAACCAGCATGAATTCCGCGTTGTCGTGAATTTTCAAGCACCGTAATATCATCGTAATTTTGGCAATAATAAACACGAGAACTGTCCCCAAAGCGAATTTCGACAGGCACCGAAACTTTTACCGACTTCTTCGGCTCGCGCGCACGCGCGCTGCATTGAGCAAGGTCAAACGTTTACGCCGCGGCCGGGTGGTAAAAGCGATTCCGCCCAGTTTCGCAAAGCCTTTTCTAACTTTTCCTCGCCTCTGGTTGCGACCAGACCTACTGACAGCTGTTTGTAGGTCTGGCATGCATGCACGTGTCACGCGTGCACCACAGTCACGTGCAACCGTGCCGGCTTTACCCGTGAGAGACGGCGATCGACCGAAGGAAAAGGTGGTATCGCCATCTTGATCAATCTTGATTGGACGTAATATCGATTATAAAAAGACAAATTTGTAAAATTTATTTAAGGATCAGAATTAATATTGATTTTGATTTTTTTTTCAATAATTAAATATAATTCTAATGTAAGTTTATTTTTATAATAGATAAAAAAGAAAAGAATAAATGATTCCTTTTGACTCTTGTAAATTCTAAAAAATGTGTAATCATAGAAGAATTATATGTGACAGAAGTGTGTTAATATTCAATGTATTTATTGTATTTTTTAAGAATTGGAAGAATGTATAATTTTAAAATAAAATCCAAATATTTTATAATGATGTAAAGAACCGAATTACTTAAGCGAAATATGGCTTGGCTCAAAGTATTCAAATGAGAATGCCAAAAGAGATGGTTACAACAGCGTTGTTTTTTTATCAATAAAATCTACACCACGTAATAGGAACGTTTCTGACGAAAACTTTTCTTTTTTTAATTAGATGAAAATTTGCAACGAGCCCTAACATCGATCACGTTGATTTATAATTAATCGTGGAAAGTACTGTTCGAGGCGGTCGAAGAAATTCGAGTTTATTGCGCTAATTCTTCAACACTTAACTTGCTCAGTGGGCATCAACATTTTAATTACAGTCCTATTAATGCAGTTTTATAACACGAAAAATCACGCGCACGCTTTCCAATTATGTAAGGAATAGTCAATGCATTTTTTTTTTAATTAAAACGTGATAGAAAAAGAGACTGTCCTCTATTTTATAAATTCGTGAATTTAATTTCTCCGAACAATTTTCTTCTTCTTTTTTTTTTTTATCACATTGGATAGAAATTTAATTAATAATTAAAGTTGTACATTAATTGTTAATCACAATTAATTTTAATTACTTAAATCATTGAATAAAGAAGAGAAGAATAAGAGAAAAAAAAGAATATTCGATTATCTGAAGTATCAAAATAGAAATATATTAATATTTACGCAATTTGTTTTGTAATTATTCTTGGAATCATGTTTTATACTTCCTTCCATTAAGAACTTGCGAATATCATATAAAATAATCGAAGGGAAAAACGAATCAAAGAGGAAGAATTGATGATAATATTTCGCGCGTGATGATAAATATTTAATTTATTCACTTTTATTTAGATTTTAATTTGATTTTGACCGTGCAATTTCATTCCTTCCTCGTACGATTATATATTGAGCATGCAAAAATGAAGGTTATCATTGACCGTACGTTTAAAACAATATTACACTACAAACGTTGCATAATCATACACAACGTCAAGATACTGATATACGAAAACATTGATAAAAACAGAGATAAGATGAAGATGATTATCAAAGATTGATGTAACTATCTTGCCAATGAATAGTCTACCATGTTAATGATTTGAATAAAAATTCGTGAATATATATTCGAATCTGTGAATCAAGTCCTCTACCACTTAATTATTTATACAACTTAGGAATTTAAATTAGAATTTATTTCTAAGATCAATTTCATCAATTCCTGAAAATACAATTTTTAATACTTCGTAAATTAATCTTTCAAGAACCGAATTAATTTTTTGCCTGCAATAGTTCGTTTCTACTCCAATTTAACCTTTTTCAAACTTCATGATGATCAATGTTCAATGATCCACTGCCCACAAACGTATTATCCATCTCAAACGATCGATCACACGTTACAAAAGACGTAACGTATCGTCGATTTTAATTGGTCTAAGTGACGAAGGAAATATATCATGGGTAATAATTAGGAGGCTGCGTGCCGAGTCGAGCAGGCGAAGAATTTTTCATCCTTGACAAAAGCTGGACCTTGCCGCGTTACGACCGCGCTCCGGAATGTGGAGCAACAGGCGTTACCGGCACCGCAACGACGTTTATGCAAATCGCATCTGTGATCGTTAATGCGCCGCGAGGAAAATCGTTTCCACTCCCGATTTCCTTTCAAAGAAGATTCGATCGCGTCGAGGAGGATCCTCTCCCTCCTCTCCTTCCGTTACGAAAGTGGCGTTGTGGAGGATTCGGTTACGCGATTTCGAATTCCGATGCAAATTACGGCCGAATCGTTCCTCGATCGCGGTTCGACGAACGATGATTATTTGGATCGCGTTCGACGAAATTTCACACGATTCTGGCAACGGTTGGTTGGAAAGTGGCACGGCCGTTCGATTTTGCACCTCGTCACACCCTTCGGCTCCCAACGTGCATCGATTGTTTGCCACGATGCACAATCTTGGATTCGATGGAAAACACGGTCGCGTTTGCTACGTGATCGTGTTCTTTCATTTTTGAAGGTATGCTCGGTATTTTTATCCTGGTCTTAAATGTTGCCTTTTCTTTTTTTTTGCAAGGGATCGATCGAGGAGTGGACAGTACGCGAGCATGTAAGTGATCGTGAGGTTCAGAATCAAGTTTGAAGGAATTGGATCGACACGATTCGATTGGATCGATTCGAAGTTCTCTCTCCATCTTTGTAGCATGAAGTAGTATCAGAATTGGACAAACAAGAAACAAATCTCTCGTAAAAGCTGCTTTGCTCTACTTTACTTTGTGTAATTCGATGCATCAACACGAAGATCTTTTTTTTTCATTCTAAAAATTCTGTTTTCAAAGTATATCCGATTTATTTCTGAATCAGGGTCACTTCAATAAAGCGACTCTCATCTCGCGATTACATCTGAGAAATAGGCCACCGATCAATCCAACTATCTATCAACGTTTTACGTTCCTCTTTTGCCATCGGCAAGCACACAGTCGTCAGCGTTTTAAAAATATCGAGTTCTTTGTATAAAACGGATCCGCGCAACGGATCCACATTCCCTGGGTGAAATAATTGCGGTTAGGTAAAACGCTCCAAGTAGTGCAAATGATGGGGGCGGCAAGGTCGATGGATGTAAAAAGGCAGCGCGTCGTCTCGCTTAAATCGCAGCCATTAAGATGGAAGAGGGAAGAGGGAGGAAGGGGAAAAAAGTAGCGAGAAATAAGGAGAATAACGTTTAAATGACGCTTTTATCTTTATAATCGAGTAGTACGCAGAAGAGCAGCTGTTATTTCGATTTAACTAGCAACATTGCATGTTGCAAACCATTCGCCCACATCCTCATGGCGTCTTTATGGCGCTATATTTCTGTTTCTGCCTCCGGTTTTTTACCAGATTATCGAACGAGAAACCAATCCAGTATAAATAATTAATAAAATTTAATAATTTTTACGAGACACGAAATAAATGATGTTTTTCTTTTGGAAGAGGAAAAGATTAAATATGGTTTTGAAATATATTTATGACAAATTGTTATTTTTTCTTTTTTTTTTTTTTAATGCAACGATGCACTTTATATTGCAAGAGGTTGTAAATTTCCATTGATATAATTTATTTTTATAAATATCAGTTTCTTTGTACGTTTTATGTACAAAGATATTAATTCAAGATATTCGGACGGATAATAATTTACAAGACAATTCGAATGTAATAATTTATGAAGATTTTTATAGATTTTGTTTATTATAATATTTGGAAATACGTCATCTGCCAATTACCAATGATAAATTGAATACATATGAATGAAGAATCTCTCTCTTTTTTTTTTTTTTTTTTTTTAAAATGAAAATTTTTCTCATATCATTGACCACGTCATTGAATGCAGAATATTCAAAATTTACGTTAAAATATGGAAATGAGATCATGATATATTCTCGTAGAAAGATTTGTTGATCAATTCAAACATTCTTTCGACTTGAACCAATAAAGATAGATGTAGTTTTTGTCATCGTTCGTGGTAGATGTCGAATTTCTGACGTCATTTTAATCATCATAAAATTAATTTCCGTTCTCTGGTATGCTATCTTTATACGACTTTTCAATAACAAGAAATTGAATACCTTGAAAGCTATCTGAAAAGGAATTCCGTAGAGGAATTACCATAAAAGACGATAAGTTTTTCAAAAATTTACACGCGATATCTGTATCGATGAAAATGTAAAAAATCACTGAAAGAAATAATACTTATTATTTATTAATTGCATTATCTAATAAAATTCCAAACTCTACTTCAAAACATATTAAATCTTCAAAACCTTAGAAAATTTTTCTCGACATGAATTTTCCATTCTCCATAATTTCTTTTTTTTTTTGAGAAGAAAAATTAAATTATTTTACGTTTTAAATATTTTAACAGCACAACGTTTAACATTTAATAAAATCACTCAAATAAAATTCGAAGGATATTCTCAAACGTAATCTGGTTAATCGTGCAACAAAAGAGACGAGAAACAAATAGAAATTGAAATTGCTCGCGACGCTTCTAAGAAATCGACATAAACGGCGATAAAATTACCGATTGAATTTTAATTCGCGCGTTGCCGGGTGTGCGATACCGCTAGCCGTGGCGCATTAAGAGAGGCCGACGGATAACGAGGTAATAAATAATTAATTTTTTGCCGCGGGAAGACGCGTCGGTGCATTCATTCATTCCCTCGCGCCCTTGTACGCCTTGTATGCCGCAATGGTGTTTTCCTTCGTTCGATGGACGTGAAAGTCGAACACGGAAATGGATAAATGGATAACCGGTAATCTGTTACTCAATAGCCGATAAAAGGATCGCGATGTTAACGTAACAAGTAGTGGGTGAAGAATTAAATTTGATTTTTTTTTTAACCAAGTGTTGTACGGCAACAAGTGATTAATAGTGTCGTGAAGCGTGTCAAGGTGCGCCATTTGAAAGAGTAAATTTAAATCCTGGAATACGTAAGAAAATATTATCGTGATTGATTCTTTTTTCTCGCCGATATTCAACAAATAATTTTCTTATCGAAAATTAACAATTTCGATTTCAATTTCGTTTTATCCATTACTTTTTTTTTTTTATTTTAAAAGAAATTAGGCAGGGAAATATAGTATCGAAAATTGAATATATATATATGTTAAAAAAAAAGAGGGTAAGAGAGGAATAAATTAATTTGTTCTATATTTATCATCACACACTTGTTCATTAAATTAAATTTACCGCTGTAATAAGTTATATAATAAATAGTTTACTCTCAATGGTCAATAGCTGTGTAGTTTTTCTCCTATTTATTCGTAACTGAGAATTTGGTGAAAGAAACGTGAGGTATTTCGTATATTAGAATTTAAAAAAAAAAATTATTAATTTTAAATCGAGCGGATAATTTCGTAATCTTCGTAATTTTCAGTTTAGAAATATAGACATGGGATATAAATGTAGATAGAAAAGCGGAAGTTCAAGAACGGACATATGGTCAAGCGACGGAATGCATGGAACGATGCGCGTGTTTGTCAGTTTCGAGGCAGTTGCTCGCTTGATAGAAATTCAAAGTGAATTGAAAACGAGCACATTTCGTAACTTCGTTCGTGGCCACTTTTACCACTTTACATTGAAACAATCGAATTTCTGTTTCTTTCGAATAAATTTTGCAAGAAAAATTTCCTATAATATGAAACTTATTTTCTCTCTCTCTCTCTCTATAAAACCGTTTATTTAACCATTCTCTAATATTCTTCCTTTCAGAGAGAATTTTTTTTCCCCAATAATTTAAAAATAATTTCCATTCTTCTTCTGCGTAATCCCTCTCTTTCAATGTGTTCTTTGGACATAAAATTTTTATTGAATTGATTCGAATCAAAGGACTTTCGTTTAAAAATTTCTTCGACGAAAGTGAAAATATGATTTATACCTGAAAGATGAAAATAAGTTTACATCGTATATCTCAGAGGTTAGATAGAAATGCTATCGAGTTCTAAGAATTAAGAATCGAATGGCTTCTTACTTCCTGTCCTCTCCGATCATGATTTTATCAGCGAAATAATCTACGGATACGGAATATTGGACGTTATATGAAACTGAAAGCGAAGAAACGTGTAAATGAAACTTAATGACAAAATTTATTACAATTACACAATTGTATTGTATATGCGAGTATATAAGTAATGTAAAAAAAAAACCGTAAACAATATCGATCACGCAAGAATCACGGCGTAAAAGGAATTACAGATTCTAAAACATCATTTTATTGTACGCGGCACAATGCTGATCGTATCATGAGCAAATCATAAACAATTCGTAATTTTTTTTTTTTTAATATATAAATACAATCGCAACAATAATTAAAAGACGTATTATTTAATAGGCAACTATACGATAGAAGAATTACTTGCTATTTCGTTAGAATCGTGGATTGCATAGGCTATCGAAGAAAAAAAAAAGAAGAAAGAGAAAAATATTGTTCAAAGTGAAGCATATGATAACATTCAAGTGGGATAAAGCAAATATCTAAGATTACAAAAAGATTATTAATTTTTTTCGACGATAATATTCGTATATATCATTGAAAGAATTGGAAATATTAATTATATATGTATATATGGCTCCAAGGAGGACATTAAAATGGCTGATAATTACAGGCAATAATACTTCTTCGAATTACACAATATTGTACCAGATACAATAGCCATCGACATTTCCATACGATTACGTTACCGGCTAATGGCTATATGAGGTTATATTGATTATCATCTATTATGGATTGTTGAAAAAAAATATGAAATGTTTTGGTTACGAAAGAGAGAAAATTTAAAATCATATTTTAGTACAAATCGATTTAAATAATTGCTGATGTCACAAGTTATATTTTGAAATCTATTTTCACGAAACAGCCGAGTTCGTGAAATTCTAAAGAAACATTCATACACGTCTTGAATCATTTACGATACTTAGAAGCGTAATAATAATAGCACATAGTATATTAATAATATATATCTTAGAAGTTCGATGATTTAAAATGATTTGTAAAATAAAATTGAAGATTTATTATTTTAAAAAAAGTATTTCAAAATATAATTTAATGGATTAAAAAGTGTAACACCGATAGTAGCTCGCGCAAAATTGGTTAAATAATAATAAAAAAAAAAAAAAAGATAATAATTAAATTAAATCTAATCACTCGAGTTATCACAATAAGGTTACGCAATGTTATCTTAGAAGCAACCTCTACTACCGACGTCACACTTTCTATGATACGTGATATTCAAAAACCTAACCAGCACCGTAATATTAATCATATGACAAAAGTACGATTGATCAACCACAATTAAAAAGCAAGGAAAAACAAATAATGGAAAATTCAATAGGGAATTCTAATTTCGTATAAATAATTTTTTTTTAATCTCAAATCATTATAAACGTAAGTATAATCATGTAACGTAAGAACAATTGATGGATTCTGACAAAAAAGGAGAAAAAAAATATGTCATAAAAATTTAATGAGCAATAAACAAGGAATTTCAATTATAATGCAATATATCTTCAACCTCGGGACATTACAAATGTTTATTAACAACGCAATTACACAAAATCAAAATAAAACTTAAATGACGATTAGAGGCCACTTACAGATTACACAATATCGTCCTAGAAACGCCGCCCAACCATATTTCCTCCATCCATAATATTACACGATACATATCCGATACGATACGATACGATACGATACGATTTTCATAATACACGATACATATTCATGTAATCAGTGACAAGAGACCGTGCATTAATGATGGATGGGGATATAGGAAATCTTCGAGCGGGTTTCGCGATTACGGAGGAACGTGCCATCGAAATGAACGGTAATCACGGAGAAAAAGTCGCGTCTCTATGACCGTTCTTACGATCCGCCCTTCCACGTTTTTTTTCCATTTTGTAACCCGTGTTCTTCTTTTGTAATAGCGCGCAGTTACGCGCGAGTTATGACAGAGCTTTACTAATGCATAATAATGACATAATGTACGATACTCCTTTTGAAAAACAAGCGTTTAATATTTAAATTTGATCCACGGGTAGATAAATTTCCAAGCTCGTCGGGAAGAAAAATGACTTTTGTCAAACATTTTTACTATTTTTATAAAAAAATCTACTGTATCTATTAAATATATAAAAATTCATCATCGAAACATTTGATTGAAAACTAAATCGATTATAATCCATTCTTTTTCCATCCGAATAAAGGAACCGGAATGAAGAGAAATATCGATGGATCAAGGAATTGTCTTCGTTCGAAATATTATGAAAAATGATCACTTGCTCGTTAATATCCTGTTTGTGCAACGGGAATAAAGAAGGGAAAACCGCGACGTCTTTGTTTCTTTCGGTATGGAACTCTTGGCACGTGGACCAGCTGCACTTTACATTAACGTTATTTCAATGTCGCTGCTTTATTGAGTTATTGGATGCTTTTTTCATTCATTCTTGATCGAGTAATTGCGAGCTCTGTTTATTTATGCGAAAACATATTATGTAAGCGGCAACGCTACAACGGTGTACGTGTGGTATACCATCTCGTCCGTGTTGACAGATATTTACGAGATGCTGAAGCTTTCCTCGGAATCGAGCTCCACGGAAATTATCCCATCCGATGTTGTTGAGATGTAAAAATGTTCAGGCATCTTCGACGATGGATAATCCTGATCCGATGATTCGATATGTATACACACGGACGGAAATTGGTTTTAGATTTTAGTCGTGGTGTGTGTGTGTGCATGCGTGTGTTTGTGAACGTTATTTGCACATTGGCAATATCATGTAACTTGTGTTAAGGTTTTAAATTTCTAACGAGCGATCGTATAAATAAATGTGTGTGATAAAAAAAAGGCAAAGATATTTTAAAAGTGGAAAAAAGTTTTAATTATAGACAATTGAATTCTTTATAATTTCTAAATGTCTTCTTTTATTGATACGTGAATAATAAACGGCTTTAATAAAAAAAGGAATGTCCATAAGAGGACAAAAGAATTTTAAACGAGACATTGAAATGCGCGCCAAAAGATATATAAAACCATGGGAAGGACAAAGAAACAATGAACAAACCAAAACAGGTTGACTCTTAAAAGTATGATGATAATCGCGATGACGCTCGCCAAGATTTATACTCGATCTATCGCGTTGATGTAACTTTAAAAGGCTACTCCGACTCCTTTGGCTAACGCCAACAACGTCACAATCATTTTATCGAAGCCTTCACTTCCCACGGGGAATTTTTTTTTTTTTTTTTTATTAAACATCTGCAATTATTAGAGCAAGTTTCCATTTAACTCAACTAATTTCCAAGAAATTTCTGATTCTTCCCTTCGATTTACCTATCATCTTGTAATAATCAAAAAATACGATCTACCCTTCCTTCTCTATCATCCCCCAACCATTCCACGATCCTCGTTCATCGTCCATTTTTTTACAAACCCAAGGTAGTACAACACTTTCGAGAAGAAATAGGAAAAGGTTAAATTCCTGGTGCAACAACCTGGATTTGTTATTCACCGGTAACGTAAGTATGTACACGTGTAACAAACAAAAAAGAAGAAGGAAAAAAAGAAAGAAAGAAAGAGGGGAGAAAAAAAAAGGAATAAAAAAATCCCGATACGAAATATTTAAAAATCGAAACCGATGCACGCGCGCCGATAATAATTGCGACAATGTTCGTCGTATCTCGCCGGGTTATTGTATGCAGATCGAAGAACACGAGCGGTATTCGCGGTTCAGTCGTAAATTACATATTCGAAGAGTATCGTGACCGTAATGGCGTGTATGAGGCGGCTAACAGTACGAACGCACCGCTGGTGACGAATGTATTGTTATAACCGGACGATCGACGTGTGCCACCACCCGCGTGTATTCGTTTGCTCGGTCCACGCTGAGAAAGCTGCGATCGATTATTCAAGAATCGGTGATTCATCGTTGTTGATCGGCTCGAAATCGGTTGGTTTCGACCGATGTTTTTCGACCGGCACACGCCTTCGTGCCGATTTCGCCCGATCGTTCGACATGCATGCGACATTGCTATTGGGCGACGGCGTTTAAATGATTTATAATTGGTCCAAGCGTCACGGTGGAGTGGAGATCGATAGAGTTTCAAATAGCGTTCGTACATTTCCTTAAATAATTTGATTGAAATTCGTGAAGAGGAAGATGATTACGTTCATTTCTTTCTTTTTTGTTTCGTGTGTGTGAGAAGAAATACGCGATTTGTGGACAAGTATTAAGTTATTTCATTTATAAAATTTTTATTACGATCGTATTAAATTTTTAAAGTGACAACGGGTTAAAGTTGAATATTATAATAATTGAAAACGATGTTGCGAAGAAAGGAAGTTGTTTTCGTATGTACGATTACGTAATAGATTAAAACTTGAATTTTATAAGGATATATAGACGGGTTGCAGAAAGTTAGGGTACTATTGTAAAGAAAAATTGTCATGCACGAAGAGGAAGTAGATTATTACAAGCTTTAGGCAAAATGTCAACGGTGAATCTAGGCTTCTATTGTGATTTCAATTTCAGATTCAATTGTTCCACCGTCTTCAAAAGAATAATAGAGTAAGTACGTACAAGGTTTCTTTACCAACGACTTACAATGAAATACAATTTGGAAAGTTCTGATTGGAAGCATTAAAAATCTTTCAAATAGAAATCAGAATATATTCAAATGTTCTCAATTCTTAAAGGTGAAAGTTTCCATTAGTATTTGTACTTATCAACGTTGGATTTCCAAGATTTCCTTCCAATTGAAGTACAATTAATGATACATAATCATTAGCATAAGATAAAGTATCACAGTGTATCTTCAAATTCAATTTTCTTTTTTACTCTAACTTATGGATAAAACAAACTTTGTAAAACAAGTTTTAATTTACATATTCTTGTCCAAACGTAAAAATTTGATGAAAACAATCAAACCCAAAATTGTTTTTAAAATTGTCCAAAAATTCAAATCATAATCGATATTCAAAATTTCCATTATAAGTTTTCAAATTCTGTTTTTATAAGTTTTATTCTCCACAGAGAATATCGATTCAATCTTTTCTTATCCATATATTGAATTTCAAATAAAAGTTTAAAAGGAGAAAAAATATATAGAATCCACGTGAAATCTAAAAAAAGAATAATCCAGATTTACGAAGAGAAAACGAAAAGTATCTTGCCAAAGAAATCTTCCTACAACGAACACCTCGAAGTTCCATCGATCCATTCCCCCCCTATGACGCAAATCGAGATTGAATTCGTCCGCTTCTCTTCGAATCGATTCTCAGATTCTGATTCGACCGAACTCTCGTTTCATAATGAAGCGTGCAAAGTGATGATGGAAAAATAGATTTCACGCGAAACGTGTTCAGTGATCAGCTCTCGTCTCTAAATTGCGTCAGATTTTCTAAACAAATAATAAACGTCAGATATCGTTGCTAGAAGATTCGTGAAGCAAGGCTCGGATTAAATAAAGTTGAGATATCTCATCATCATTGATGAGAGAGATTTGAACTTAGAATTGTTTAGCACTTATATACTCGAGATATTTTTAAAAGTTGTTCATAATTCGAATCCAAGTATTTTATTTAGTGAAGTTTTTTTTTCGATTTTATAAGAGGATTAATATTTTAATTCAATTTTAAAAAGAGGTAAGAGTGGACGAAAGATTATTAACATTCTACGAAAATTATGAAAGCGGTGCACTAGCTATTTTTTTCTTTAAATAAAAAATATGTTCATATTACCTTGATATCTCGGTGTTCCGAGAATCGTTCTTATAATCAAAAGTATTCCATGACTTCGAAACGGTTAAGACCACTTAATGATCAAACATCACAGTTGAAAGGATTGCGGCAATAAGAAGGCGGTTTCCACTTCTAATGAGAAATCATAAAATAAGCACATAACTTGTAGAAAAATAATATCATGACCTTTTGTACGATACATATTGGCTTATTTTCTCCAAGACCAATCACGAAAGATTAATAAAGCAAAACGAATAATATTCTTAAATATTCTTTTCTCGATTTATACAAACATGCAAATCAATTCCAACCCATTTCTCAAATCTTCCATCTTCAACTTGCACTCAGTGTGCACAATCACAATCGATTTCGTTCCCTGGTTCCCGATAACCATATCATCGATCGAGATACACCTTACATAGCCTCTCCTTGCGTTTCCTAACGGCGTTCTATATGTGGTGAAGGGTGTGCGCGAATGGTACACCACGGGGCAAGGCGTGGCTTCATAGAGAAGAAATAAGAAAGGGTATCTCAGAACACCGGTATCTCTCCGGTCTATATCAGCTGGAAAGGCCTTAAAAGTCGGGATCGACGCCACCGGAATGTTAACTTCCCATGGCGGGGCTCGTGATCGACGCACGAAAAGAAAAGGCCAGTTTCGACCGGGCAAAGCGAGCGTGATCGAATCCCGGATTCGTGACGGCAAGGTCGTGATCCTTAACCAGAAAGTGCATCCTTCTTTTTTCCCTTCTTTTTTCTTCTTCTTTTTGAAATTCTATCAGCGGGATGAATGCTTTTTGGACTGATGCTCCTACTCTTCTTCTTCTTTTTTCCTCAAAGTATTTCGTTGCTTGCTTTTTTTTGACGCCCTTTTTGCTTGTTTCACGATTCTATCGTTATTTTTGAGCAATATAAAAGAAGATGGGAGGAGAGATGTTTTTTGTTGGTTATAATAATGGTTCGAGTCAGTTGTGATGTGCGGAAGAGAGGTAAAGTCAGAAAATATGTGTAATAAATTGAAGCTGATTATAAACTAAAAAAAACAGCGTTTTTTAATTTTGTTTACGAGTCGAAGAAGCGAGAAAAATGATATTGTTGAAATATACCATAAAGAATAATCGTTTGCAAAATCGTTTGTTTTCAAACGATTTGCACCCTATATTTCATTTACTATAAAAATGAATTCGTTCCGCATACTTATAAGATTCATTAGCAATATTTTGATAAATCGTTTTGAGGTAAATCGTTATGCGGTAATTGTGTAATAGCCGAGGTAGCGATAAATTTAATTCTATTTAAAAAGAAAAATAAATAAATAAATAAATGGAAACTATTTCCATTTATATGGAAACTATGTCCATATATATATATATATACATATATGGAAATAAAATATGTAATAATCTACGTTTTATATTTTCCTTTCCTGAATTTCCATTAATACTTCTGAATACTTTATTTTATACCATATTTTTACAAGCAAACTGTTTTTGAAATCAGATTTTAATCAGACTACCATTACTTATCGAGGTGAATTATTTATACCCGTTCCCGAAATTGTAAAAATGTTAAAATAAAATATCTTGATATGTTTCAATTACATATAATTCTAGTTCAAAAAATTAATAAATATATCAAAAGATATTAAAATATATCTCTTAATATATTCCTCCATCTGTTCGTTATTCAATTAAAAATACGATTGAGTACAATTAATCATTTTCCATCTTTTTTTAAAAAAAATTCCTCTTTGAATATGATCATCCTTCGTTCCCAAACAATTCATTCCCAATAATCTTGAGAATTATCCTACATTATATTTATCAAATCGCAGAAAAATCGCGATCATGATAGAATTTAATTTTATAAAAAAAAGGGAAAAAATTCGAGAATGGAGAATACATGAACCGAGCGAATCGTTCTGGCCGATATAATCGCAGTATTCATGGCTCGCGCCATGAATTACCGCCACGTAACAGTTCCCTAGGCATTTTCGCTACAAAGGAACGCGAATACGAGAAATTGAATGACGAAACCGCGGTAGAATATTAATGCTCATTGCCCGTGGTGGCTCGACGCGCATTATAATCAAGAGGTGAATGCAAAACACACCTACGGATCATTTTCATTTTGGAAACGAAAACTCGGACATCCTTGCGTAAACGAGTCGATACTCGCTTCTTCTTCTTCTTTCGTCGACATGAAATAACGCGCTTGGTGAACAGATAAGTAAAATATCCGAGAAAAAGGAAGATGCGACTGTTTCTTCGATTAAATAAGTAATCTCTCGATCGAGAAGCTCGTCAAATTGTGAGAATACGAGATCTTATTCTACGTGCTACTGTCCGTGAAAGCGTTGCAAATGAGGAAAGAAAATGTTTTGTGAAAATGATGTGTGTGTGTGTGTGGTTACGAGTATGCGCGTGTATTCTTTTAAAACTGAAATAATTTCTTCTTTATGGGTGACTTTCGTGTGAAGTAATTTCAAAGAAAGTAAGGAAGTATTTCTAATTTTTCCCCCTTTTTCAGTGATAACGATGTATTACATATATGTGAATAGTGGAATTATACGGATAATGATGTATAATTTCGTAGAATCTATGAAATTAACAACTTATGCAAATATTGTTTTGCAAAAAAGGAAGGAGATTGATTCTAGGAAAATAAATAAATTGTTGGAAAAGTAAAGTTGAGGATATGCTGCATTATAAGTTGTGCTTTATATAATTATTATTCGATTGGATCGAAAGGAATCTTAATTATCTTACACTCTTTCGTTTCTTCATATCATTCTTTTTCCCAACAATGTATGGACAAATTCATGGAGATTTCAACACGAGAAGGTTACAGATACATCTGGACACGAATAGGTAAATTCCACGAATGGGAAATACGCGTTAAATACGGATATCTCATCGTGTAATCGATCGAACAATTAAGGATACGTTAATCAACGTTCAACGTTTCCACTTTACTTCGAAGTTATGACGATACGCATCCGATATATCGTGTTTCTCGTATTGAAAAGTATTTCTGTAAATTGGATTTTTATTTTTGCCAGGGCAGAGCACAACGATTTTCCTTTATATAGGATAGAAACGATTTCGATATCGAATATGATCGATAATTAGCTCCGGATATTGGAAATAATTTTAGGAATCGTAAAGATGGAGAATGAAAAGAGACTTTTGTTGAACGTGGATTGGTAAAGTGGTAATGATAATACAGAGAATTTATGCGTATCATTTCGCCATAGGTTGGAATAGTTAACAAGAAATTGATCGAGAAGAAAAGACTGGTGGTCTTGTTAGATTTACCATCTAGAATTTTTCTAGTAACGAAATTATATCGAAGAGAAGAAGAAATGACAAGAAGCGATAAATCGAATAATCAGAGAAAAAGTAACTTTCCTATACTTTGAAGTTTGAACTTATTAGAAAATTTAGATTCGAGGCTAATAATTACTCGAACGTTAAAGAAAATTTTACGAATGCATCGTTTCCTTTTTATTTATTATCGAACCTAAATAAGTGGAGTTCGAATAAAGATTCTCCATATACGAATTTATATCGAACGATCCATTCCTCGATCAATGGAAAAGGAATGGAAATAACAATATTTTATTTCCTCGTATTCAACACGTCTTATATGAAAACACTGTTAATTGAATAGTTAAAAACCGTCTTTCATAAATAATAACTGAATTCTGAATAAGAGAGTCCAGGAAGTGGACATTACAACACTATTCGCCTTTTAAGAATCCAATCTTTCTATTTCTTCTTATTGTCGACGGTCCCCACGTTCAGCCATGTCAACTCTCGCGCAAAGACAATGGGACGATTGAAGCGTGAAAATGAAGCGTGAACGGGCATGAAAAACACGGGAAGAAAAGGGTCACGCGTCGAATCCTGGGGCACGGAATGGCGGCGAAAGTGACGGATGTTGGCGCTAATATTTCGCGACGAACAATGACACTTTCGCTGCTTGCTCTTCTTCTTCTTCTTCTTCTTCTTCTTCTTATTCCGTGGAAGGTCATTGCACGTGAAAAGGAAAAAGAAAAGAAGAAGAGAAAATGCAGACAAAGCGCCGAGAGAATTCGTAACGAGCGGCCGCGTTTAAGTCGAATTTCTAATTCCACGAGCGAAAGGGAAAAGTTCCGCCTGCGATGTCGATCGAATCGCGAGATGCTGTCCTTTTATTAAGCAAATGAACTCCGCGAGATTTGTTCTGGTACAACGAAGATACCGGGAAGACGAATGAACACGTGTTTATTTTCTTGTTATGCGTCTCCAGTTGATTGGAACAATGAATCTTATTAATCGTATACAGAGAATTGCGTAGATGATGCGCCAGAGATGAATAATTTTTAATGTTGGAAAGTTGATTCAATTATTGGAATATATATATATATATTTGTACTTGAAAATATATTTTTAATTAGAAGAGATAGTTACAATCAGATTTATGGTTGTTGAGAAACCAAGTAAATCTGAAATGAAATCGTTAAAGAGTAATTTGTAAACTTTGGCTGATAAGATTAGACACGCGAGAAGATAATTTCGTTCTAATTTCTTTTCTATTTAATGTACACAACATATTAAGACGTTTATCTATTAAAATATATCAACTTATAATATTCGTAAGAAATATAAAATTGAGGATGTCAAGAAACTTTTTTTAAAAAAAGTAAATTAAAAATCAACCATTTTACGAGCCATTTTATCATATTAAGTATGAAATTTACCGTTATTCTAAATATTAACACGTAGCTTTCACAAAATCTATTTATATATCGAAATACTTTACATAAATTCCTATGAAAATATCATACAACAATTCACATGCAATGAATGTAAATTAAAATTTTATACAATTTTTACGAAATTTTGTCGATATCTTAACATTGTATCACGCGATATACGCGTGTTGATAAATACGAAACAATTAATCAATAATCAAATCGCATTGTAAACTTTGTTATACATCGAAGATATGCGATAAGTTAATTTGCAATTTGCATCCTTCGTCAATGCACGCCTTGTAAGCACTGTGCTATATATCGATTCATTGAGCAGATGTCCTTGCTTCGTTACGTCGAAGCGAAAAGAAATTAGCAATATTCAAGCCTCGAGAGCAAAAGTTAGAATAGTTTAAAAATATTATACGACGTTCAATTCAATCTTTCATTTTAAAAAATCCTCGAATTTGCATTAACACGTGGAACGTTATAAAACCGTTTTCGTTAATTCTTGTTTATTCTACGAATTCTTGTTTGCTTCTCATTTCGTTATCAAACTCATATTTTTTAAATCCTAGTTTCACAATATTTCATCGTGTTCTTCGTTTTCTTCTTCGTTGAAGATTTGTCATAAGTTAATAAAACTCATTTTTCTGGAGCATAAAAAATTTTATGCCCTCCATCGATACTCCATTAATAATATTCAACAAACTTTCTATATAAAATTTGTACAAGTCTGGGAGAAAATATCAATAAAGATGTTAAAAGGGAAAAAAAGGAGAAGAAGAATTATTAGGCGGAAGGATTTATTATAAAGGAAACAGTGTCCTCAACTGCATGCAATCAGCAAATTGCGCTCGTATCAAGATCTTTCATGCTGTTCCATTGTCGTTGACTCAATTACAGCCACGTTAAATGGATTGGTTCTAATTGCAGACTAACGAACCATGAATTTTGTACTTAGCATTCAACTACCGGCAATCATCATCAGAGACCTACATCCTACAACAACTACTGTAAGATTTTCTTTCCTTCTAAGAATCCTTTTCGCTATCCATTAAATTGCATCGATCAGTTTACATTGATAACCAATTTTTCACTCGTCCAATTGAAATTAAAAAGAGAGAGAGAGAGAGAGAAATAGAATAAAATAAAATAATCAAGGCCGAAACTTATTATTAATACTTGAATTTCTTTCTCATCGATGGAAAAAACAAGAAGAAAAAAAAAAAGATTTAATAGATGATTTTATACACTATTGTATATTCGTATACAATGCTCATTGAATGAGAAAACCGTACGTACGAGAATCTCAGAATCGTTTCTATCCCATCGTTAAAATCACCGGAACAGACGAGGGGAATTCCGAGAAAAAGAATGCAACTGTTCATCCTTATTCCGGTCAGGTTCACGTTGGACGATTGTACCGGTACAAACGTTTCATAAAACAAAAAAAAAAAAAAAAAAGAAAATAAAGAAAAGGAAAGGGACGAATATATACGAATTCAACGTCCTAAATTTGAAAGATAGAGGATACAGGATCTCACACGTGATCACGATAGATTATAAATATCTAATAATATTTAATTTGCTTTCTTCAATTTAAAATCATTTTAATTTCCCCTCAAGTTTTTATGAAATTACATTTCATTCATGATTTATGATTTTTCATGACCGCATTTGGATTTAAAATTCAATAAGCATCAATGATAAAATTCTAATAATTTAAATAAAATATATATATCTATATAGAATGAAATTAGATAGAATTTTCAATCAATTGACCGACAAACTGCTATGACGATACTTGTCCAATTCAATTATTCCAATTAACGATTAATTAAAGTCCTTGTCTTCGCTTTCCACCGTTAAAAGTCGGCATATCAAAAAGACCATGACATCGCGCCACAATCGGCGAACAACCTTTTCGCCGTGATCTTGAAATTAACCAACCTGTGCCCCGGTTCTCAAGATTCATAACGATAAGGGACAACCGTGAGAAACTGCATTCTCGATTCTTGTGCGAAATTGCGGGAAAATACGCTCGCGCTCTGCCAGAGACAGCCCGACGACAATAGACACGTGTCGTGGGGAAAAACGAAAAAAAAAGAAGAAGAAGAAAAAAAGGAAAAACTCCAAACAAGGAGAATATCGGATGAGTTTAATTAATAAGAGTTGGTCGTTTCATTGTCGAGCATTTTTCTTCCGAATCGCGATTAGGCGGCTATTTATCTGATGACAAATCGAGGGGCCACGTTTTAACGAGGGGATCGATTTCGTGGTGTTTCTCACGGAATTAGAACGAAGAAAATTTCTCGAGTTTCCCTTAGCATTATTCTCCGACGGGAGAAGGAAATCAGGAAGAAACGCAATTATTCGTAAAATTGTTCTTTCCTCGCTCGAACGCGTGAAATTTGAGCCACACTTCGATAATTAGACGTAATTAGAGGTTTCGATACGGATCTTAATAACTATTTATAAATATAGAATTTCTGGAAAATTGATTATAACAGATACGACTATATAACGTAACGTTGCCAAGTGACAAATTGATAAACATGTTTCCTGTTTCCCGTATTGCTTATCATCTTATTAAAAAAAAAATATACATCATCTAAAATCCTCTTCCCTTCTCTCCAATCACGTTTCAATCCAAAAACAAATTGACCTTAAACCCTTATAAACCCTTGAACTTCCTCGACACTTCGATTTAACAACAACTTTCTCTCTTACCTAATCGCTAAGAAAAAAGAAGAAGAAGAAGAAGAAGAAAAAAATTCCTCGAAGAAACACAACACGATCCCTTCTTGGCTCCGTGGCTATCCTCGATCGTGCAAAAGGAAGAAAAAAAGTGGTCAGAAATATTTCGACTTGGCGCCAGAAAATCGGTGTGGCCGCGAGGGTCGCGGCCATCGACGATCTTGATAGCGGCCGGGAATCTCTTCCGATGACTCACGCACGCTAGAAGACACGCCGCGCCGATTCGAAATAAACACGCATCCTCATGCGGCCGGCGATCGAACGTATTCTTCTTCTTCTTCTTCTTCTTCTTTTTTTTCTCACGGGACGTGGTTTGAGTTTCGCGTTCGTTACGATGATTCAATTCAACGTTCTTGGGAAAAACGTGAATGAAGCGATCGAGAGGCTTAAAAATATCTCCTGACAGTTCCCCCGACAAACCGTTTATCCGTCGTTCCGTGTCAGGATGTGCGTCACGCGATTGTTCGTCACTAATCCCGAGCCGAAGGTGTCGTCAGACGGCTAAGAATACCGTGATCGTCGTCCCAGAAGTGCATAGTGTTCATCAAGAAGGTAGACAGAACAGGAGCAGAAACGGAGAGAGAGATCGCGGTGTGGGTCATCGTATCCGACCAAATATGGTTACGAGATCGGTTTGGATGAAGGATTAACGACGAGAGAGAGAGATTAGAAGGGCGGAGGGGGAGGAGGGTTTTTGGCAGAAATTCGACCGGTTTTCGATCTTATTTGGGGACGATGCACGGGGGATATGCTAAATAAGGCGGCGTGGAATGCGTGTTTTCGGGGTTTTCTCAGGTGAGTAGAAAAATGTTAATGCATGAGGAGCGTAGGCTCTGTTTGATTGGGATGCAGTTTTGGTCATCGTGGCATCGGGAATGAGTTTTTTTCCTTTGTTTTTGCTCGCGATGTTCTTTTTTTCTTTTTCTTTTTCTTTTTAAAATAGCATAAAGGAAGGGATTGTCGTTGTTGGGATTAATAAATTTCGTCGGATCGAAGATATACAATAAATTATTATATCTCGTGTATTGGGAATTTTTATGTTTGTTAAAAAGAAGAGCGTATATATATGTGTATATGTACGAATTAAAATTATTTTTTACAGGCAAAGGTGAGGAGAAGGAATAATAATTTTATGTTCTTAATCTTTTGTACAAACGTAAGACGAACGGAATAGGTAAGCGAGTTGTAACATAATCAAAGATCACGTTTTATGCGACAGATTTGATCTTCAAGTTCAAGTCTGATATTTTTCTTCTGATAAGTTTTTTTATACCTCCTTTTTTTATCTGTATTTTAGAACAAAGTGTCACGTATAATAAATGGACAAAACATGAATAAATGGATGAAAATAAAGTTGAATATTTATACGGAATAAATATATTATACAAGAGTTCGCGGTCTCATTACGATAAATTTCAATTACAAAATAGCAGATACAAGATTCTTTTTTTTGATAATTTTATACATAATTCCCTGACATTCTATAAACTAGGAATAGTATTAAACGATCCTTCAACAATAATTCAATTTAAAAAAAATAAAAACTTTCTTCTTAACAGATTTAAGAAAGTCGGGTGAAAAATTACCACACTTTCTCCTCTTTCTTTTTTTCCTCTCCTTCATTTTTTAAAAAAAACTCAAAAGATTTGGCGCATAAAGTATTAAAAACACGTAATTTCGCGAATCCCGATCCAGAAACTGACCCAAAATATAAAAAAAGTAACCGACCTCGCGGAGAGTAACACGAATCGCGCTCGTGATATCAATGATGCTTATCAACTCAAATGTCGATGGAAATTTCGCACAGTCGACAAGTGGGCCAAACTTCCGCGCACGTTCGTGTTTATTGCACGTGACCAGCGTCGCGAAACATTTTTGCGCCGCGATTTGCACGCGCGTGCCTGAAAAAAAAACGTTTGTCCCGCCGCGCGAAAGTACCAGAGGAGAAAATTTTGAGAAGAAAAGAGTGTTGTTTGCCTCTAATCAACGATTGCGAAATAATTTATCTTCCAATTGCATAAGTTGCGGGAATAAACAAGATTGACTGGGCAAATTGATCAACGCGTTGCTCGAAGGAAATATTTAAATTGGCGGCAATTTTAATTTGTTTTCGATTAGTGAAGTTAATTTCAACAATTTCTTTCTTCCTTCGTCTTCTTCTTCTTTCTTTTTTTACCAGTAAGAAAGGAGTAAACGGAGGATTAATTTTTTGGAAGGTTCTTTCGACATTTTCACCATCACGTCCGTCGCGTATATTCGATTGACGAACTTCCGCGAGAGCCCGTCAATCAGGGATTGACGGCAGTTTCAATTACTCAATTATGATGTATAAAAATGATCATTACACATCATCTTTCCATTGACATCATTTACACTTTCCATGCGCTCTCACAATGTTAGATCCTCCTTCAAAAAATCATTTCGATTTACTTTCTCTCAATAATTAACTAAAAGAATAAAATCCTTAAGATTTATCATTTTTATCAAATAAATTCAATTTCTCCGATTCTTCGACGTTTAATCGTCGATGCACGACGATATTCACAATATGCATCGAACATTTTCGATTGAATAAGGCGATGAAACGGGTGAGGATAAAAAACCAAAAAAAAAAAAAAAGAAGGTGTAAACACAGGATAATTATTAACCGAGATCAGCGGCCACGTCAATTAACATGCGACAGGCCTGTTCGCGTTCATGCAAGGTGATTCATTCCTGAGTGGCACGTTTGTTCCACGAGCTCGACAGTATCCGTTCCATGCTCGTTACCTGGGTGACACGATTGGCCAGCCGGTCACCCAATAATAAACTCGTTCGACACCAACGTTCCACCAACATTTTACTCTCCGCTCTCGAGAGAATTCCTTTGCCGCCTCGATCGAATCCATCGCCGCCACGGACGATGGAACGCGGCGGCCTAACGAGAATGACGTACGTAAGAATTTACGTAAAGATGAACAAGGCGCCTCGTAACGTAACAGGATTATTTCCGAGGCCGAGAACGAAAAATCTGCTCGAAAGAGAGAATACCAGGCGCGAATACCTCTTTCATGGAGTCACCGCGCGGGATCGATCGGTAAAAAAAGCAGGTTTTTCCCAAGCTCGTTTCCGTTTACGACAAACGGAACGCGGTGTTGTATCGGTGTTGGATGTGTGTTGCATCAGTGGGCATTACGGAAAAATTATTTAATTGGACGTGGACTATGGAAATATCGGCCGGCAAACGAACGAGAGAATTCTCGGTTCAGGATCCTGTTTCGACGCGTGTATTTTTATATCGCATCGGGAATGATTAATCCTTTCTGACGTCGATTATTTATAAACTGTTTAGAGGATTTTTTCCTTTTTTTCCTCCACGAAATATTATCGATTTATCTTGTCACGATAATATCACTCGGATGAAAAAAAAATTCTTGCGAAATTTCAAAAATGTTCAAAAATTAACGCCCCCCCTCCCCAAGTTACAGTTACAATAATTGAACAAAATCACGATTAAATTTCAACTTACCAGATCATTTGTACATCACGTAATTAAATATTCCTTTCACGTAAAAAAAGAA
Source organism: Apis mellifera (assembly GCF_003254395.2). Lineage (NCBI taxonomy): Eukaryota > Metazoa > Arthropoda > Insecta > Hymenoptera > Apidae > Apis > Apis mellifera. Next base: position 9,694,675 of record NC_037643.1, on the reverse strand, counting down.
AAGAAATATATAAATATCGTCGACAACACAACCGTCTCTCGAATCCATCCATCTCGACGAAATGGCAAATGACAAATTCGGGGGGGCCCGTGCACAAAGTGTCTCGTAGCCTCCACGTTCGGCGGAGAGGAGGTGGAAAGCGCGTTTTCCTTCGAGCTTCGAATCTCGAAGGGGGACCGAGAGATTCCGGCTAGGTGGGCGAGAGGAGGAGGGGGGACGGCGTGTATCGGGCGCAAAAAAGGAAGGGTGAAAGAGGCGTGCAAGCGTGAACAACGTGATCCGTCTGGCGCGGCCAGTCGTAGGAGAGCCTCGTGACGCACACGATCCGGGCTCGGTGTGGTGTATCCCTTTTTTTTTCGCCGCGAGATATCACGCTGATTCTCGCGACGGTGATTCGCGACGGGCGAATACCTCGAACCAGTGTATGCAGAGAAGCGTTGGGCCTCTCCTCCTGTTGTCTCTCGTGCTCGGGAGAGAGAGAGAGTGGAGGGACACAGACTGGCGCAGGGCCAGTAGGATCCACCGATATAAAGATCTGCGGTCGCACCGGCCGGGAGGTTACTCGTTTCTTCATCGCCGTCCAAGTGCAACGGGAGGGACGGCGGACGCAGTGAGTGGTATTATAGAGCTCAGTGTTATGGGCGCGTATCGTTATCGGTGATAATAATAAAGGCACAAAGTTGTTGGATCGAAGGATTTTTCTTTTTTATTTTTTTATTTTTTCGAGATCGAGGAGATCGAGGAGACTTCCGCGTCACGTGTGTCACGTTCCGTTTTTAGATGAGAGACGACGGTGATTAGAAAAAGGGAGAGATTCTTTTATATTGGCACGTTTGGATTCGAAGGAAAATAGTGAGTCCCAAATTTTCAAATTATTCGTTTCGAATGAATTCGATGGATGAATGGAATTGTATCCGGTATATAAGGTCGATGTACGATTTCGCGTGTTAAGATTAATTTGATAAATTTTTCACGATTAAGAGAATCGTGTGCGACGCGAATCAAAATGGTGAGAGAGGTAAGAGGTGTGATATTCAGGATTACGATGATTGAGATAAATAAGGGGAGGCAGGCAGGCATTGGTTTCCAGATAATGGGATAATCTTACCCGGTTCGCACGTTTTCTTTCGAATGCACGGAACGTTCAGGAAATTTATATAACGGACACGAGCGTGGCATAGCTTCCCGTGAATCATCGTCGAATAGCGGTTCACGTGTCGTATCGAGAGGCAGGTAAAGGATCGGAGTCCTTGCGTTTTCCGGCATGAATATTTATCGATTTTTCTCTCTCTCTCTCTCTCTTTCCCTGTTTTATCGAGCGGATGCACGCGATAATCGTCGGTCGACGACGAGAACGGATAATAATAAAAATCGAATGGATGGAAACGAAGCGAGATTCGTTCGATCGAAAACCCGTAAACGATTGGAGGGAACCGGATCGCGAGACTCGGCGTGGCGGTGATGAACGATCGAAACCGCTCCGACTACGACAAGATTATTGAGAGCAAACTTGTGGAGTGCTTTCGCAGGAAGGAAATATTCTCGTGACATTTAGACGCGCGAGCGATAAGAAAACTGTGTGGCTACTACCGATTTATCGAATTTCTAATATACGAAATAAATCTTTCTCCCGAAACATCGTATATAACATAACACAACGATTCTACGTTAAAATTATATATCTAAAATAAATGGTTTCAACATCTCTCCCAGTCAACGCGATAACAAAAAATAAGATTAATTTCATACCGCGAAGGAATGAAATTTCACTCCGTCCATTCCCTCCACGACCCAATATCTCTTCTCGTTTCCAAAAATGATTACTGAAATGTCACGAGGACTTCCGAGGGACACGCTCCTCCAACATCTTACAAAATTATCCTAGGATATAGATTATTATCGTATTATTGAACAGGAAGCCACAGAGGGGGAGGAGGAAAAACGTTTTTCTCCAATCTCTTCCCCAAAAAAAAACTTGTGAGAGATGTTTCCAAAAATAATAACTGAAATGTCACGAGGACTTCCGAGGGACACGCTCCTCCAACATCTTGCAAAACTATCCTAGACTAGCATGTAGATTATTATTGTATTATAATTAAATAGGAAGCCACAGAGGAGGAGGGGGAGGAAGAAAAACGTTTCTCTCCAATCTCTTCCCCCAAAAAAAACTCGTGAGAGATGTTTCCAAAAATAATAACTGAAATGTCACGAGGACTTCCGAGGGACACGCTCCTCCAACATCTTGCAAAACTATTCTAGACAAGATGTAGATTATTATTGTATTATAATTAAATAGGAAGCCACAGAGGAGGAGGGGGAGGAGGAAAAACGTTTCTCTCCAATCTCTTCCCCCCAAAAAAAACTCGTGAGAGATAGAGAAAAATTCGTTCGACCGGCAGAACGAGATCCTCGAGTTTTTTCCCCCGTCGTATCCGGTCAACCCGCGAAAGTTAAGATTTCCGGCAAGATCGATCGGTGTTATAATAAACCGGGGGCCGCTGTTCACGTGTCCGCTTAATTACACCGCGGATTCGTCGTTGGCGCGGAGAGAGAGGGGGAGAGATCGGTGTGCTTCCTACTCGCGCGTTTACACGCGGCTTTCACTTTGACATAACCGCGTCGATGAAAACGAAGGCAAAAAGCGGGGACACGTTTTCGTTTCGTGTCCACGGATAATATAACCTGTGTGTCTAGATATCGAGATATAAATAGGAATAAAAAGGGTGATATTTTTCTTCCCTCTGAATTCTGTCTCCAGAAATTTCCTCTTTATTGCTCATCGATTGTCCCCATTGAAGAAGGAACAATCATCGATTCGAAATCCGTGGGCGGATCATTTATAGCAGGAATGCAGCACGTGCGTTCCAACATAAGAAATTCGCGCCTTCACGAGATTTCAATATAATCGAGTCTCTACTCCATTCGAGTAGAGGATCCAGAGAGACGTTTTCGCAGGGAAGATAGAGGAAATATATAGAAAAGTTTCCCTTCCTTCCACGAACAATGAATAATAACGAAGAAGGAAGGCATCTTTCGATTGACCAACGATTATTAAAGTTTAAATGCCTCGCCAGACTTCGAAGGACTTGTCGCGGATATAACTGGATTGGACGACGGCTCGCTTCGAATTAAGCGTGTCAACGGATGATGATGATGATGATGATGATCGTCCCGATCGTCCAGCAATTAAATGAAATTGTGACAAACGATCGTGCTCGTTTCGCGATTATCAGCATCGTGAGAGGACGGGCGCCTCGATTGAGCAACGCGCGTCCTTGTTTCCTCGTCCAATCGTCAGGCGATAGACGCAGGGGGCGAATTGCGATCTAGAAATCTCATTTCCATCAGATTTATTTCTCGATTATTATTATTATCCATATTGTGGGATATCCGGGGAGAGAAAAATCGAGACAGACTGTCGCAAGCGCGGCGATCGCTGTTGTCGATTCGAGCACCGGAACCGCAAACTACTTATCAACTTGCGCAATTCGCTATTTATGAAGGAAGTTGAAAAAAAAACAGAGAGAGAGAGAGAGAGAAAGAAAAGATAATTAAAACAGGAAAAGCGACTCTCGATAAATTCTAATATAATTATCCGACTGGAACTCGGATTTTAGAAGAAAATTGTCCACGCTTGGCTCGATAATTTCAACAAGTTTGAATTATAAAATTGGCAAGCAAGTATATAAAACGATAAATTCCTTAAAAAAAAAGGAGGACCCACTTGGACGAAAATGCTATAAAGATTTTTTTCCATACCACAGTTACACGCTTGCAACTTGCACTTAACGTCACTTTACAATTATTTACACAACCTAAAGGCGACATCAAGATTGAATCATGGAACGGCTTTAAATAAGTTTCACGTGTTACATTCATCTTGGAGAGGGAGAGGAGGAGAGGGAAGGAGAATTGTTATCAGATAAAAATGCTTGGAATAAAAGTTGTCTCGTCGGTTAATAAATTACGGAGCGAACGACCACGAGGCGCATCGTGTCGGCGATAAATTTTTACTCGCGATCTGGAGTACGAGGGAGGGAAGAGGAGCAAGAGCAGCGGCAACGGCACGAGGCTGGATGGGTAGTAAAAATACGAATGCACGGACCTTGGCTTAACCTTGGCTCGAGGCTTTCCCTCTTGTCCACCACGATCTCCTTAATTTGCGCCTATCAAAAGTTGCGGGGATAAGTCGATAAGGAGGGTCGAGTGTGGGAAATGAAACGGTTGAAACGGTTTCGCGGTTTGAAGAGAGAAATAAACGAACGAAGCGCGAATTTCGAAATTAAATACCTAGTCATCTAGGCGAGATGATGATTCATCTCTTCAGAGGCCAAACTCGTTCGATTCGTTCGACGTGACGTGTGAGAAAACGAAGAAGAAAAATCGGAGAATGATAGGCAAGATCGAATAAAAGGTGACACTGTGTCGTTTAAAATTTCTCAACCGATGCGTCATATCCATCATCGAGATGTATTACGAGAAGATTTTTATTTAAAATATTCGTTAATATAATTATTCGAAGAATAATCGTTGTTGATTGCAAAGTATCTATCCAGATGAATAAGTGGAATTTTTTTGAGAGAAGAGAAAAAAATAAATGATAAAATTTTAAAAATATATGTTCTTAAACTAACTTTTAAATCACATGGAAGCGTAGAGAGGATTAAACAATTCGAAAGTATATTGAACGTAGAAATTATTATGCAAATGTTACGAAATTGCATAATGAAACATCCCAAGTTTTGTTCGTGTTGTTTTAATAGGTCAGTTCTCTAATATTATGGTCGGACGTGTAAAATGAATCGTTGGCACCGAGTCCGAGAGTATCTGATTCGTTGATGAAGCCAGGTGACGGACGGTTAATCGCGTTTTCCAACTGTAATCAATTGAATTATAACAGTCTGGAAACGTTTCAACGTTGTGCGGCCTTACGAAGTCCTTGGAGTCGAAACGAGGCTTATTAAATGTTAAAAATTCTGCTGGACGATCGACTAATCGGTGACTAATTGGAAACTGGCGGTTAATTGGTGGACACAACAGTCCTTGGGATTCGATTTTTGCCTAAAACGGGATGCTTTAACCGGGACATCTATTTCAGATGTTGCTGAACGACGAAAGGTCACGACGTCGAGAAGAAGTCGTGTTATTTCTCTTAAAATATGGCACCGATTTCACGATATACATATATATACGTGTACACGATATGCGTTCGTCATACGAAGGCGAACAGGTGAGCGAACAAAGAAAAAAATCGCGAACGTGTTTATGAAATTAGCGATGCTGTATTTATCGTACGAATTATTATGCCTCGGAAGTCCATGGTTTGACTCGCTGTGCTTCGCTCAGTGCTTGGCCAAAGCTTCGAAAATGTTTTTTTTTTCCAATAAACCAAGATCGATCGAATAAATTTAATCATTTTAATCAATTATGCTTTAAAACGAGAAATGTTCTTTCACAGGTAGATCGATAATACTTTTTTGATCCTGATTGTTTTTATTATACACCTTTGAAAAGATGTAACGTGGTAAAATTTTAATCTCAAGAAGAAGAAATACGTATTTATACGTATTTAAAGAGTTAAATATATAACGAGAGAAAATTAATATTAGGATACTTTTGAGCGTTCAACTAATGTTTTCGAAAAATATATATATATATGTGATATATATGAAGATATATATTGAAATAGACGTCGCAGATGTAATTCAAGGTAGGAGAAATTTGCATATCCTTGCGGCACGAAAAATTTCGTCATTTGTTTGTAACAATAAATACAAGAGGGGGTAAAAATCGAAAAAATGACGATGTTCGCGCGATGAAAAAAAAATTGGGCCGTTAACCTTGTCTGACCGGTACCGGCTTTTATAGTCGCGACAAAAATGTAAACCGGTATTGGTGGAATACGCCATATGCGTTGCGATAGCTTTTGTATAATGCTTGTCGGAATATCTTTGACGAAACGACAATCGTGGCTCAATAAGATATTTTTCTTTTTTTTTTTTGGTTAATCGTATTGAATTTGAGAAAATTTCGTTTATTTATTTTCTTTCGTTTTCGGCAAATTGAGGATTGTAAAAATATATTTTTAAATGGCACATAATTGAAAATCTTTTCGAGACATTTGAAAAATAAAAATCAAAAACAGCTCTTCTTCTAAACCTTCAGAAACACTTTCGATTTCTTAGGTCGCCTATGATTTATTTCCTAGAAGACATATAGACTGATATCGCTTTTGAAAAATTTATATTACGAATCATTAATTCTCGAATAAATATGCGAAAATGAAATTCCAAAGATTTAGCTAATGATTTTTATTGACCATTCTATTAATATTCATAGGATCGATGAAAATGTTAACAAACATTTGGCTACGAAAAATATCGCTGATATTACTTAATATCACTCGTCGAATTAACTTTAACAATTTCCAACGTAACACGATCAATCCGATCCAAAGAATTTCTTAATTCATTAGAAGAATTAATTTCTTAATTCAAAATTCAAAATTTAAGAATTAATTTCTTAATTCAAAATTCCTTTCTTTTTAAACTTGGAATCCTATCTTCTACCTCAACAAACTGGCAACAATTTCATTTTGAAAATTCCTATTAAATCAACTCACCAATTCGTTCATTTCAACTTTTATTATGAAGAACGATTGTTTATCCGATTCAGCGCGACAAATAATCATTCCCTCGATAATCAAAAAATTAACCAAAGTTAAAATCTTCCTTAAAAAGTTCATCAAATTTTGGGAATATCGAATCGCCAATTAATGATCCTGATATCCTCCCATCACAACCACCGAAAGATCGAATCACTCTCGAATCTTTGGTCTCGGCGAATAGCCAAGTTAACTGGCACAGTGCCTGGCGTTAATTCGCCTTCGCGTGAACGAGACATTCGAGAATCGAGATAAAGGAGGCCCCATGTTCGCCGCGGGGCGAAATTATCAGTGATGAGGTTGCCGGCTTGAGAACTCTCACGGAGAGGAGTATCAGCGAGAGTAGTGGTACACCTTGGCATTGACCGGCTTGCTCTGCAAGGCAACTCGCTTGCATAATATGCTCGTCTCGTTCATCCCGCTCGATCATTCCTCTCCTCTCTTCGCGCCACCTGTGTGCCTCCTTTAACGGTAGTATTACACGGGGAGGGAGGGGAGGGGGAGGGCGTGTGATCCGCCTCATCAGTGTTTCGTGTTGGGCAAAAACGTTTTATAATCTGTGATGTAATAACAATGATGATAACTCGTGCGTCGTTATAATTGCTCGGCAAAAAAATATTATTTGAATCAGAAATTTGACTCTGTGACGCGATTATTTATCATTATTTGGATAGATAATTTTTTTTAATCTTCTCGTTGGAGTTCTTTCTTTGTCGGACGACAAGAATAATATATTTTGGAGGAAGGATGAGAATTTTTTTTTTTTTTTTTTTCTAACGATGGCAAAGTGACAAAAAGATCTCTCGATGGGAGGATCAGATAACCGAGTTTGGTTTTAAACGACAAAAGATAAGTGTTGAACTCTATGTCTTTCAGCTTTCACCTCTGCGTTACGTAAACGCGAAGCTACGAACAACGTGAACGGTCTGAAAATTTGGAAATTTACGAAATTTCGAATGCAGCGAGTCCTTTGCTACTTTTCGAAATTACAAACTTCGAAATTAGAGACAAGATTGAAAGGAAATTTTCTTCTTATCGATTTCGAAGCAGGAACGACATTAAATATGAAACACAAATATGGTGATTTATTGGTTGATATTACTATAAAAAGAAGAGGGCAAAAAGAAGAGTGAAAGTAAAAAGAAAAAAAGAAAAGATAGAATGCAAAATTATAAAAACTACAAGATAAAACTACAACATATAATGTAAGAAAAGAGGAAGTAGGCTATTGCTTATCCCAAGCATGAAATTAGTCACGAAGACAGACGATGAAATAAGTCAAAAACTAAGATTACAAGAATGAAACTAGCTTTGACGAAATTGATCTTGGATCATCTTGCGACAAAAAAAAAGCAGACCTCGCTGAGTCAATGACCTACAAATCACAGATCTGTGCACTTCGATTGGAATCGTTTCAATTCCAACCGGCGCCCGTCACTTACCCAATTCAACATCCAATTATTTTAAATAACCTTTTTAACATCACGCTCGTGCATAACGATTCAATAAAAAAAAAAAAATAACTCGTTCATAACAGAACAATTATATCACAATTCTAATAATTTTAATAAATTTTAATCAAACGATTTATCGAAAACAATTACCGATCCATTACTCTTTAATTTCTCCTGTTTCGTGTTTCCACGAAATGCAAATCACGCTCCATCCATCGATCATCAAACGAGGAAATTATAAAGTATTACACACGTTGTCCAAACTTATACATTCTACTCAGCTAGGAGGAGGGCTAACGCCGTCCGCAATGGAGGGACGCACAAAGGAGGGCAGGCGTCTCTGTCATAACAGGAAGCACAATAAAAAACTAACGGCTAACTAGGGACGCGCCGAAAGTTGGCCGAGAGGCGTTAAGGAATTAATGCTGCTCACCGAGCACGACGCGAAACAAAAAGGAAAGTAGCTGAAAGCGTAAACCGAATTGGATAACTCGCCACTTGGGGGCCTTTACGCGAGGCACGCGCGTTACACGAGAGCACGAGCTGTGCAACGTGTTGCCTCGAAAAAAAATCTTTCTCTTTCCTTTTCTCTTTCTCCGCTCTTTTTCCTTCTCTCTCTCTCTCTCCCTCCCCCCTCGAGAGTGTTTCGATCGAATCGATATTCAACCGATAAATCGGCACTCGAACCCCGGCGCTCAGCCTTTCACCGCCTCTTTTCTCGAGGGAACCGCCGTTCCCTCGCCTCGATTCAATGCCATTTCGTCGCCGCGCGCTTTTGATGACCTGCATTCAAGGCCGCGTGCTCGCTCGCTCGCTTACTCGCTCGCTCGCGTATAATCCGCGATCGTAATGAAAAATCGCTCGAATTACGAAATTTTTAGGGATATGAAAACGAGTGCTTATTTCAAGATATAAAAATGAATTGCGTGGAGTAAAAATAGTACCATTGTTAAGGAATCGAAACAGCCACTGCATAAGAAATAGAATTTTCATTGACGAGGGCAGAGAAATTCTCCCTCCCCGATTTCTACGGTTTGATTCAATGTTAGCGTATAAGAATAGAAATTTCGATATAAGAAAAATTTTGTTAACCAATTTGCAGAACGGGATTTGAAAGAAAGAGCGCCGGTCAGTCATCTTTAACCTTCGATTTTCATTACCTATTTACACCTACGTGAGTACCGTTACGCCAGACGGTCCATTGATCGAATCACAATCGCGGAGCGTTTTATTGCTCTCGAACCGTAGCCGAACGATAATCGGCCAGATCTACGCGGTCTCACGCGATTAGGAGTGAAAAAAAAGAAGAAAGATTGAGGCTTGGAGGAACGATATTACGGCAAGTAACGTAACGATAGCGTAACGGCACCTGCCAACGCCATGGGTATATATATACGGCGTTCTTCTTACGTCACGTCGCGAAAAATCGGCGATTCGCGTTGCGGAATCACGTTCCTCCTTTTGCAACAAGGCTCCTCCTACTCCAGGGCTGCCCTACCCCGCGAAAATACAAAAATAGAGCAACGAAGGACTTTCGTTCGACAAGGGATTTAGAATTTAAATCGGTTTGAGTTTGAAATGTCATATAGAATGAGCGGTTATGCTAATTATTCGTTTGAGATTTCTTTTTTTCTTTATGTGCGTCTCGTTCAACACGCTCGTTAGAGTTTGGATGAAATATGAGAAAGTTGTGTAGGGACGTGTATCATGTATATGATTGTTATGTATGTATAGTTGATATTACAATTTAAATTTTCTGCACTCATTCGTTATCGTTCATCTCGATATTCTTTTAAATTGTTTTGATACATTACGTGATATGGTATCGCGAAATTCTAGAATTGTTTGAATGGCGAACGACAATAAATTCGATTCATTATTTTTAGAATTCTTCTTATTCGAAATTTTACTCAAAGTAAATTGTTAATTACCAGAGAATCATCATCTATCATCTAATTTCTCAATAAAATTTAATCGTATGACTTCCCAAAAGATAAATACATATAGATTTTAGAAAAACATTTGAATTTGTGAAATACATTTTACATATTAAACGATATTTCTCTTTAAAACTAGAAATATTCAAAGATTGACAATTTTACAAATCTTTAATATTCTTTCCCAATAAATGAATTAAATGAATCATGTCAATTCGTGTCAAAACATGTCAAAGTCCTAACCCAGTTTTTATCACTTCAGAAATCCCTTATCGAGTTAAAAGGTTCACAAACGCTGTGCTACACGAAAGTGAAAGCCTTCGTTTCGAAATCTTTTTTCTTCTTCTTCCTTTCTTATTCTTTCGCGAGTCAAAAGGGAATTCGTGCCACCGATCTATCGCGATCTATCCACGATTATAGGCGAATCAGTCGATGATCGCGTGAACCTTAATGCGAATCTTAATCAAGAACAACGACTTCCTCGCTTCCAGGTGGACGTGTCGCTCGGTGGAAATGGCTCCACCTTTCCAAACGAACGTCCTTGGAGGAACCGGTGCACCGGGAAAGGTGATGAAAACCGGCCAGTCACGTGTACCATGCCAACGCGAGCGGTTGTTGTTCCCCAGCTTCGCCCTCTTGTCGCGCGTCCCAGTGATTTTCTCACCGATCTTCGACCTATATAACCGTCTATAAACCGTGTTAAAAGTGCTCGAAGAATTTGTACGATAACCCCTTGAGGAATAACACGTTGTGTACGTTGGAATTTTAATTTAATTTTTCGCACGTGATCACGCTAAAGTCGATCGAGCGTAATAGAGAAATATAGAAATCTTCGTTCTCGCGGTTAATTTGGTGAGGATTTCAACTGATCATTCTCTGCTCTCCTTATTAAAACGTTTTATCTACCGTTTCGAAATGTCCGAGAAACGCTGAGGTTTTATCTCTTTACTCTTTTTCTCGTCCTCGTTCCAAGACAAACACGTTACACCGCTTCCAGATCTCTACAAATTACGTATGAACTTTCTAAAATAATGAAAAGATAGAAGACGGAGTCTCGATATATCTTCAAGAAGAAAGGCTTGAAGATTTTTCAAAAATTTGAATTTCTTTCTTTTAAAAAGAGTTATTCGAATAATTACGCACAGTTCGTTATCTCGAAAAGAAAAAAATTGCAAACTCCTTTCTGGAATGAAAAAATCGTGAAAAAACGTATGTTTCGGAATGCAATCGGCGGTGTTTGCGTATTAGTTCGTGGAAGAAAGTGTCTCTCGAGGAAAAGCGATGCGATCGCTTGTTCCCCGCAGACGTGACTGACCTTCGTGTTTCTCGCGCGAGGAGGATCTTCCTCCGTGGCGTCTCGCGAGGAAAGCGAGACACCTGGCGTTCAACACTTAGCTCTTAGGGGCTAATGCTTTTTAAATCGATGGACGCGTGCACGGATTCGATTATTTTCAAAGTCATTGCTTCGAACAAGGAGAAAGCTAACGCGGTTGCTGGCAGTTGTTACGTTGCGCGGCCAGCGATCCTCGCCACGCGGATTAGATTAAATATTATATCGGCTCGGGAAGAACGGAAAAGAAATCATTCTCGCGATGAAGACGATCCGAGCGGAAGATAGAAGCGGAATTGAGCGTGGCCGATGAATCGATATCCGGGGAAGGAATTTCACGATTCCGTCACGTTTTCGAAGGATTGAAAAGCGGCACGCGGAGAGAGATCGTCGTCACTCGCCGTTGTAGAATAATATCGTGGTGAACCGCGGCTGGCCGAGCGCAAACCCGACTCGTTCCCCTCGGAAGAAGCGCATTATTGCGTGCGCCAACTCGATTACAGGCCATTCGACGACGTCCTGTTCAACGATTATACGCCGAGAATCGCGACTGCCCGCTACGGAAATCGAGAGAAAGGTACTCTTTTATTCAACTCAACGACGTATTATCGTCGTATGTTTGTCGGGTTAAACAGACGTTTCCGTTCCAAAACTTTTACCAAGTGTCGAATCGTTGCACTCTCCGGATATTATCTGATTTTCCAAACAATTTTTTTACAAATGCTTCCTTTTAATTTCGATTTCAATTTAATTCCAAGTTGCTAAAATTTAAATTATTTCGGAAGGATTATTCTATAAATCCATTTGAAAAATACTTTTTTCCTTTTTCGATCAATTAAACGTTTGTTATACGTTCAACAATTTACTCTATTGGAGAATATCTTCGATACATTCGATTTAGAAACGATTATATTATCATTGCCACAGCCATCCATCTAACAAAATCAAGTACAACAACTTCGTTTGCCGGTAATAAATTACGAAGCTCAATTATCTCCGTTCAAACATCCTTCCTTCGAATGTCTGGCGAGATGTAAAAGGCAGTAAATTTCAGATTCTTGTCGGAAGCGAAGTTACTTCCGCGAGATCTCGCCGACTCTTGGACCGCGGATCTATGGAGAGGATCTTAATAATGCATCGACGAAATCGGTCGGGCTTACTTAGGTTTGTTTCACTCGGTTGCAAGTCGTTGCAAACGCCTGGCTTTACTCCAGTGACCCGTGAATGTTTGTCGACCACCGTTCACCAGCTGTTCACCGAGGGAAAGGCGTGGCCCCCTCCGGACCTGCATTCTTATATTATTTTCCGCCGTTAAATTCGCGAAATTCCACGTGAAATTTTAAAATTTTAAATTCTCCTCCTCGAAAATTAAACCTTGGAATTTTTTTTTTTTTTTGTTTCCATATTAAAATCCCATTATTCCGTTGATTTCATTTTCCAGAGATAGGAAAGAAGATGAGACGAGTATTTTTCTACTCGAAAAGCGAAAGAGACACTTTTTGGAAGGGATCAGTAAAATTTTAATGACGAATTCCAAACTCGAAAATTTTGATATATATTGTAAATTGAAGTTTGTACGGGACATGGAAAAAATTACTCCTTGATATATCAGTTTCTAATAACGGGAATTATTATTTCCATGCAATAGTTGAGAAAATGTTGCCGTTTCAATGGGGAAAGCAAAGTTACTCCCGTGGAACGGAAACACCTCCGCAGAATAAACTTATACTTTCCTCGAGCCAGGTGGCAGTCACCGTATGTCTCGCGACGAATAACTCGATTCCAATTTGAAAGAAGCATGAATTGCCAGGCTGAATGGTATTAAATCCCGTTTATAATATAAATTAAATCACACAATTATCCATTGTACCAATTTTTCTTTTTCGAAGATTGAATATCGAGAAAGAACACGGAAAAACACATCGCAGAGAGAAAGATGAAAATATTCTCTCCATATATATATATATATATATATAGGAAGTAAAGAATCATTCCATTTCCTGTTCCAGATGATGCAAAAAAGACTTGCCGCGCGAAAGCTCCTCCTCTTAACGATATTACTGTGCGGCATCTCGATCGTCGCATCATCGACGAGCAGGGAAAGGCGGCACGTCGGCGCGGAGGAGGCCGTTGATCGAGGGGGGAGGACGTTGGCCGGCGGTAGCAACAGTCATTTCAAGTCATCGACCGGCAGAGAGAACGAGATAACCACGGAAGTCGGTAGGAAAGTGTCGCACAGGCTGATCGGTGGCCACTTGAGCGGCACGGATGCGAAGCGGCAGTCTTCGTTCTGGGACGACGACATCCTCTTGTCGTCGTCCGGGAACGGGAAGGAGGGGAAGGCGGGGCGCAAAGACGAGGACGACGACAGGAAGACCCTCTCGCAACAGGTGAAGGAGGGTAAATACGGGCTCATCCAGAACGAGATCTACGCGACCGGATCCCCTAAACGGCCCGGGATAATTAGCTACTTGGGCAACCCGGAGGTGCCCAAGGACACGATAGAGAATCTCGGTGGCCTGGACGAGGAGGAGATCTGGCTTGCGGAGAATCACGTGCTCGTGTTGAGGGGTGGGAAATTTCCCGGCCACGAGGCGACGCGGACCGGGGACGACATCGCGCAACACACGTGGCCACCGATCGACGATTACAAGGCGCCCAGGAGGCAGGTCAAGATACCTGCGAAACCGAAGGTACCGCCTCCGTTTCCGGTACAACTCTCGGAAGGCGGGCCCATACAGATCATCGGGCCGAACGGGACCAAGGAAATCGGGGCCAACGGGACCTTCGATTACGGGAAGGACGCGTTTCTCACCAAGGGATTACTATCGGAGGACGACCCGTTTTTCACGGTTGTCGCCAACGGGAGCGTGATATCGATGCCCGATACCTCGTCGGGGAACGCGTCGTCCGACGAAGGAAATTCGAATGGAAAGGACAATGATGTTTCGCCGCCCCCCGGTTTCCCGCCGTTTTATCACGCGATACCGCCTGGCGCCGTGTTCGTGCCACCGCCTGCCAACAACAATCAGTCGGATTACGACGAGGAGGATCAATCCGTTTACTACCCGCCCCCGTACAGCTTCCATTATCAGCAGGACAACGCGACGGCCGTGCCGCCTGGCCCTTTGGTGCCGGGCATCATTCTGCCGCCCCCGCCGGATTTCTTCTCCGCGCTCGAGGACAAAAAGGCGACGACGAAGAAGCAGAGGCGGCCCGAAACGACGCCGTTGCCGAGGCCGAGGCCCACCTATCTACCGCCCAGAAAGCTCACCACGAAACGATATAAGAGCACGACGACCGCCATACCGATCGCGAAGCAAGGGTCGACGTCCGTCGTGGATGATCGCGTGACGAAAGTGTTCGGTAGAATAACCTCGAGAAAAAATTCGACGCAGGACGCGGTTGGGACTGTGAGATCGGCAGCCAGGATGAAATTAGGAACGGTTCCGTACGCGGAGGTTACGACCTCGACGCCCGATAAATCAACCACGCTCGAGAATCCGGAAGAATTGTACAACGTTGGCCCGTTGGCGGAGAATCAGGTCCCGACGAGGCAACGGGAGAGCGAGCAGAAGAACGATGGTTGGCCAGGCGTGGTAACGGGTAAAACGATTCCTGCGATCGCCTACCACGCCACGTCCACGCAGTCCACCTTGGAGAGGCCCGTCGAGGTGACGCCGGCCTCGATAAAGAGTATCATTACCACCACCGGCAGCCCGCAACGATCGCACAACGGCCAAGCTTCCTACTATTTTTACGAGGAGTCGAACGACGACGAGCAATCACCCCTCCGCACCACCCCCCCGAATCCGGTTTATTACGAAACTACAACGGAGTCGCCGTTCTTCCAGGGGAAGAAGAAAGAATATTACAGGGTGGAGACAGTTCCGTCGATGGATCCGTCGAAGGATTACAACGGTATTAGGTTCGTAGGCTCGCCGGCGAAAAATTCCGGGCCAATTCGTTACAGCGAGTCGACGATCGCGCAAAGTTCGTCGAAGTACAGCAGCCCGGCGAGAGCTCACGGCCAACGCATGTTACCTGATCACCCGCCTCTTTACTATCAGACCGTACCCGCTCGTCTACCCGCGCACCCTTCTTACACCACCTCGAAGCCACCGCAGGTTTATTACAGGCAGGAGGCGAAACCGAAGCCGATTTATCAGTACAGTTTCGAGGCGGCCGATTACTCGAAGCGAAGCGGTAATCAGAGGCAGCGGGTTAACGCTGCTTATCGAAACGATTATCAAAATATTCGAATCGGGGGGGATTACAACAACGGGGCGAGATACGATTACGACGAGTCGATCGGCCAAAAGAGAATTAGAACGGAAGTGTACAAAAACCAGCATCCGATCTTTCAATCGAGCACCACTGCTCACTCGGTGATAAGCACCACGGAAAATCCTCAACAGGTTTATTACACCCGTCACGAGGAGAAATTGCTGGACGATGTAACGAAAGAGTATTTCACGATCTTTGGAAAGAAGATCGGGAAGAATATACCGAGCACCACCCCCCTCTACCCCAACAAACTGAAGAGCGTGACCGAAACAACGGGTTACAACGGTTACGCGGAGAATTTCAACAGCCCCGAACCACCCGTGTACAAGATACCCAACGTTAAGGTGCGCTACGGGGACCAATCCCAAAAGCCGTACTCCCTCAAAGATGACATACTCGTCAACGAAAGGCAACCTCTGCCGCCGATCAATCCCGACAGCGAGTTTATCACGGTGGTCGATCATCGACGACAACCGTCCAACTATGGAATACACGACAACAAGCAATCGGGGGACGATCGACCGTTGGCGGCGATTCGCGTCTATCCGTCCGAACAGCTCGTGAATCAAAGGATCGGCCCGCCCAACAGCAACTACGTGCCGGTGGTGGAGTCTCCCGAAGAATTGGACGACGTTGGTTACCCACAATTGCCCATATCTCTGGAGGACGATATCAAAGTGAATTATCGGGACCCACGGCCCACGATAAATCCCGACGCGGAGCTGATCAATCTGGAGGACGACATCAAAGTGAACTACCGCGATCCGCGACCCACCTTAAACCCGGACGCCGAATTCATCGAGCCGATCCCCGAGAACCAGCCGGAAAAACCGAAGGCGTATTTCGCGTACCGATTGCCGGGCGACGGAGGCCACTTTTACTTCCTAACGCCGCAGGCGATCACGCAGAGGCCGGATCACAGCGCCGGATCACACCACCTCTACTCGAGAGCGGGAACGAGGCTGCCCAGACGTCGACGGAGGCCGGGCAACGTGTGATACGCTTTGTAAGGCAGCGAACGAGTAATGCCATATATTAATCATCGAGGACGCACGATGGAAATGTGTGTCATATAGAACGCAACGCGTGAATCGAACGACGTTCTGTACCGTTGCTAGGATATTTATTGTACGTGTAAATATATATAACGTGTATCTCTTGTACGATTAAGATAGATGATTATCGACGCCTAGTTTATGCTATATTAAATGCTTAATTTATACGCGATATCTAACTCTATCCCCGCTTTAGAGCGTGTATGTGTGGATGTATGGATGTGTTAAGTGTAAACGATAGTGCGCGACGATAGGTAAAGCGCGGGTCCTTTTGAAAGAATATCGTGTACTCGCGCGTTGTCTGTGATTAATGATCGATAGTAAACGCGTATTGTGTACATATAATTATGATTGACGATATTTAGATTCTGTCGTAGAGCGCACAGAGCGCATTTTTATAAACCGTTAAACCGAAATATAACCGATGCATGCATGGAATATAAATATTGTTTGTACGAAGTTTCCTTCCTTTGTGTAAGAAGAAAAGTAATTAATAAAGATATTACGTATATCGATAATCAACGTATACGATAGTTTCTACAGGGCAGTATTTGATTTCGTAGTGGTTGACACTGATATTATTCTTTTGTATTTCTCATACGAAATGAATCGATTAAAAAATTGTAAATACTTAATGATATGCGTTTAATAAACGGTATTATTATATGTAGGATTGTGTAAAGTACTTTTTTAAAGTGACAAATGACAAATGAATTTTTTTAAGATCGATTATTTGGACTTAAAAATAAAAGATGTAACAAATTTAAAAAATTCGAAGAAGCGAAACTTTATGAATGAAACTTTCTTCCATTTAAAGCCACGATAAAAATAAATTAAGAGTATTATATTCTTTGTATCGTTAATGGATAGATGTATAAATATAAATAACTCTACGACAATTGAAGTTATTTATATTTAGTAATTGATTGATAAAAATAAATGATGCGAGGAATGCAAACTTACCGGTGTCGATTTCTTGCGCCTGCGTTGGATCGGGTAACGGTTCATCGTGTAGTCGTAAATAAACCTCCATTGCACATTTCGCTGCTTTAAAATAAAATGGATGAGCTCGAAGCACATCTTCTAACCTTAGAAGACCCACGTAAGACCTCAAAGTCATTTTTCTCATACAGTAGGTATGAAAGTCGAATTGATCTTCTATGATTTCAGAAAAATGCTACAATCGATACAATTCGTATATGAGCGAGTACGTAATGATGAATTATTATTTGTAAACATTTGTTACGAATCATCACTTACCCTGTCAACTTCGTGACATTTTTTTAACGCCTCCCCATACTTTCCAAGGCGTTTATAAGCGTTGGCTGCTTCTGTTTGAATCCACATGCACTGCATTTCATTTAAATTCTCCATAGCTAAAACTCCTTCCCTGGTAAACTTGCTACACGTTTCTTCCGCCTCTTTAATGAGATTCGCTCGCAACATGTACTTGGCACATTTGGAATTGATATATCGATCTGCGGTATCTAATCCTTGTGCTTCATCCAACCATTTATAAGCTTCTTGGACATTACCGGCATGCTGATAAGAATAAAATATATTGTAATTATGTTGTTAAGAGGATATATACGTTACAAAAACAAAACTTACCTTATAAATGCGACCTTTGGTAACAAAAAGTTCTATAAGTGTAGGTGTATGTTCTATGGCAGCATCAATTTCATTTAGCGCTTTTTCTGTAAGTCCAAGATGATCATAGTGTTGTGCTAAATAATAGTAAGTCCATAACAACGCCGAAGCAGGTTCTCGCGGATTATCTTTCTCTTGATCGCTAAAATGCCCATGAGCTTTTAATGCTTCTTTGTATTCCAAAACCAAAGACTGTATGGTATCAACCTTTTGTTGATCTGTATATAAGGAACGAAGATTTACGAACAAGGGCGGTACACCTTTATGAAGACCTACAATAAATAAGATATAGTTAAATCAAATTTAAAAATTTAATTTTTTTTTCTTTTTTGAACGAAATAACTATAAATCGTAATCGTACCTCTTCGTAAGTATCGATCTACTAATGTTTTAAATTCATCTTCTACAGCATAATTTAATTGTAAGCGACGCGGTGCTAACGCTCGAGGAAATAATTCTTCGTATCTTTGGAGCATAGCTAATGTTTCTTCAGGTTTAGTATGTCTTTCAGCCTCTGCTAGCCTAGCATAATAAGTTGTATTTTCTGGATTTATATTTAAAAGTTCCTTATAAACTTGTGCTGCTTCTGCATATTGTTTTAATTGTAATCTTAATTTACCTACAAATAATGAAATTAATAGAAAGATATTTTTATAAAATATTTAATATTTTTCATAATGAATTTTCTAGAGAAATTATAACTTACCATATGTTTCTTTTACAGTAACTTTATCACAAATTTGATCACTATATTTGTCAAGATGTTTTAATGCTTGTTCGCATTCTCCTGATTCTTGAATAACCATATTTTGATACAATAACAATTCACTGTGCTCATAATCATAACAAATCTATAGATTTAAAAAATGTTTCTATATTATATATTCATATCTCATACTTAATTAAAATATAAATTAATGAAAAAAATAAATCTAATCATAATGTATTATTTAAATATTTTCTTTTTCTTTTTTACATAACAAAAGATATATAATATTGAAATACATACCATGGGAGAATTTCGAAATGTATCTAAAATTTTAAGAGCTGTTTCATAGTCTTTTAATAAATGATATGAGATAGCGAAACCAATCCATGAAGCACGCTGTGTAGGACGTAACATAAACAATTGATATCTTGTATCCTAAAAAAAATATGAATGTAAATATTAAATATAAAATATAAAGTATCACACTCCTAATAATATAAATTATTAATAAAAATATTAATAAAAATAAGAAACTTTTAAAACTAAATTTAAATTATATGTATTCATAATATGCAATATATTGTATTGCTTAATTTTCCTTTTTTAAATTTATTTATATCTTTATGAATAATTAATGTTTTTAATATAAATTATACATTACATGCATTATTCGCATATAAATATTATATATATTGAATGAAGTGAAAATTAGGTTAGCAATATAAACTTATAAGAAATTAACACAAAGATTAATCAAGTATATGTAAATAATAAGTAAGAAATAGATTTTCATATTAAAGATTTACCTTATAACCCTCCAGATCCCTCATTTGAATTTGAAGCAGCGATAAGTCTCTAAGAATTTGAATATTATCCTTATCCCATTTAAGGGCATTTCTATAACACTTAATAGCTTCATCATATTTCTTATCCGAGCGTTGTAAAAGTCCATAAACGTGCCAGCAAACATGAGATTGCAAATCATTCCTAAGACCTCTCCGGACATGATCATATGCTTCTTCCTTGCGACCTAAGCAGTTCAGAGTGAGACCTTTCATTGCCAAGGTCTCTCCATGTTCACTAAATTTAGGGTTTGATAAAATTTGCTTTGCAAACTTTATCCCATTTTTATATTGTTTATGTTCGTAACACCTCTGCAAGAAACATAAATACGTTTCATACAATAAAACGTTTTCATGATTTCAATACTATGTATTTGAATAAACTGGCATTATAGAATATCGTGAAAGGCAAACAAGAAATCACGTTTTCATTCATAACATTGATAAAATTTTTATGATCTGTGATTGTCAGTGAATTTTTTGTAATTTTTCAAAGAGTGCTTCATCATTAGAGCATGATGAATACTTCTATTAGCCGGAGAGTGGGGTCCAAAACAGAGTATTTTGATTGCATATTACTCACCAGAATTCGTTTAAACAAGGCATTTTCTTTGGGTGGTAAGGGATTGCTGGAGGGCATTTTTGTATAAATACAAAAATATAGGGCCTTTTCCACCCGGTAAACTTAATTTTCACCACAAAACCTCGTGGCCACAAACGAAGAAGTCGATCTTCGATCACGTGATCATCTGCGACAATGCTGTTCCGCCGGAAGTTCTACATTCACGGTGCCGCACACTTTAATAAATTTTATGAATTTTACAAATTTATTAACGATAATAGTCCTTTATTCATTTACGTTGACGTTTATATTACGTTCTCTTTGATGCATTCGATGATTTTACCTTTTTCGGAATTGCATGAAATACGTAATTGCAAGTAATGATAACTAACGATATTTAAGAAGCATTTCTATGAAATTATAAAGATTACACAGAATATGATATTCTTTGAATTATACAGGAAAAAATACTTATTATTATAATATATATATGATAAATTTATCTATTTTAAATATGTTTTACATATTATATATTTATTATTAAAATTATACATATCCTTCAAATTTTTTTCAATAATCTTAAGTCTTATTCATAAATCAGTATACCATGATTTGTCTGTTTTTAGAAACAAATCCTTTATTTGTATAAGCACATGGATCTTAAATAAGTGGATTTATAAATGTTTCAAAATAATGTGATATACAAAAATATGAAATATAAAGTTAAGAAGAAAATAATTTATATTTCTTAAACATAGTTTTATTAAATGTAAGCAATATTTGTACAATTTAGGTGAGTTCAGATTTTATTTCGTAATTATGTATATATCAAAGGTTATGTAGACAATCTTTTGAGTAATTAAGAAAAAATTCTAAATTATAAAATATATTTCAGATTTTAAAATTTAGAGATAATAGATTTATTTATATATTATTGAATTACATATATTTATCAGATTTCGTGAAAATCAAATGACAATATGTCGTTAATATGTCGAAAACTGTGTTCTTTTATTTTATTTGAACATTTTGGACAAATTGTACAATGTGTAGGTGAAGATTTATTTAAATATGGTGCAAAACCATTAGTATTAATTCGACATACAACACATCTTCCTGTAACAAAGGTAACAATTTTTTTTTTTCAATTTATTGTTTGTAATTTTTATTTAAAAATTTTTGTTAAAGTAATAATATAAAATATATTAATATAGTATTCTATAATCAATTTTTAATATTATTTTAGATTAAAGAAGCATTATGTGTTTTAATAAAACATGGTCTTGTAAAATATCGTCAAACAGAAAAAGGAATAGAATATATTTTAATTTATGAAAGAGTCTTAAATATTCTTCGTTATCCAAAGTAATATATAATTTTATATAAAATTTTTTACATTTAATCTTTATTTTACATATGTATATGAATAAAAATAAGAGTTTTAAAAAAATATTTTAATTTTAACAGGTATATGTTTTTTGTAAAAACAAATTGTGGAAATGAAGCTGAAATGATGTTAGAACAAGTATTAAAAAATGGATACATTACAGCTTCTGAAGTGATTATAAAAACATATAAAAGAATGGAACAATCACCTTGTATGTATATACATATATATATATATATATATATTCTGAACTTTTGCTTTAAAAATAATTATATTATGATAATTTTAAGAAAATGTTTTCTATTAATTATTCATTTATATTTTTTAGCTAGTATACAACCATCAATTCCAGTTTTAAAAGAGAAGTTTGAATTGCTTATCAAATATCAATTTTTAATGCGTAGTACAAATAAAAATGAAGAAGAAGGAAATTCAAAACGTGATTTTACATTACCAGATTTGGATTTAGCTGCTATTTCAAAATACTTAGAAGGAGACAATTGTAATCTTAAAGATAAAATTTATTGGGAAATTAATATTGATCGTTTTACTCAAGATTTTAGGTAAGATTCATATAAATATTATAAAAAAAATATTATGATCATAAAGAAAATAAAAAATTTGCGATCTATATAGGGATCAAATTATTGTATCATCTATAAGTAAAAGACTTGATAAAAATGCAGGGGAATTGATGAGGCGATTATTATTTCTTATGTATCTAAGGACAGCATCATGGGAAGATACATCTAATCCAATACCATTTGCGGAAATAAAAGATGCAGTTAAAAAACTCAATTATCCATTACTTACTCAGCATCTTGATCAATATTTACGTCTCATTGGTATGGACAATAGGTGTACATAAAAAGGTTTTGTAAAATGTTTAACCACTGTAAACAATATTGCATGAAACTCAATTAATGTATCGTTATAGAGGAAGATAGTAGTCAATTTTTAAAACGAGTTGGAGATTCTGGAGGTGGTCAATACAGTGTTAATATGAAAGAAGCATTTAATCAATTGGCATGGGCATCTTTAGAAAATATTGTAATGGAACGATTTGGTTCAAAAGCTGCTAGAATTTTTAGGTAATTAACAAAATTTGATATTTTTATAATATTTAATATTGATAATTTAATTATATCCATTTTAAATTAAATAGGTTAGTGCGTGCTAGAAAGTATATCGAACAAGAACAAATTCAACAATTAGCTATGATTCCAGCAAAAGAAGCAAAACATTTGACATATACTCTACTGCAAGAAAATTATTTACAAATGCAGGAAATAAAAAAAAGTGGAGTATCAGCTGCACCAATAAAAACATTTTTTTTATTTCACATTGATTTAAATTTGGTCGTCCGTATGGAAATCGAACATTGTTATCATGCATTATACAATATAATGCAAAGAAGAGAGTATGAAGTAAATAGTAATAAGCGTATGATTGATAAACAATTGCGAATGCAAACATTAACAAGTAATTTAAAAGAACATGGTGCTCCTGAAGAACAATTAGCAGAGGTGCATATAATACTCATTATTATATTATATCATTAATTATTAACTTATATAATAAAATAATTATGTCAAAATTATTTACAGATTGCAGAAATGATGACTCCAACTGAGAAACAACAATTAGAAAAAGTTCAAAATACAATTAAGAAATTGGGTATCACTGAATTACAGATTGATGATACTCTATTTCTATTGACGATGTATTTACGTTATCATTAAACGAAGGCATATTTTGTAAAAATATGACATATTATCATGATTATTATATTATAATAACGCTATTCATTTTTATTCAAGTACGCAATCAATGCGTAAATTCATCAAAAAACAAATACATAAAATTTCATTCATTTATATAGTTATTTATTTATGTATAATAATGGTTACGCTTGTAAAATACAAACAACAAAGAATACCTAACTTTCAAATTATTGTAATAAATATAATCATATGTCTATGTTTATAATAGTGCTGCTCTCTATGTGATACAGTGCATTTGATGTCACTATCTGTCAGGGAAAATGATCTTGGAGTACACACCTTTAAATGTTCTACCATTGACAAACTTCGTGTAATTATACCTTTTGATGCGATATAAATGTATGTTAGTTGATTAAAAACAAATTATTAGAGTTATGAATCACAGCCAGCTCAAGGTGCTTTATGGATCAGTAAATAAGTCGAACGCTGCAAATGCTATTTATAATTAGCTAAAAACGTAATTTCATTATCTTATGTAAAGATTGGAGACCATCATTTTTAGTGTGTCGCTATTAACATACGTTTTACTTCCAAGTATGATTTTCCCTTAATTCCTATTATATACGTTGTACGTTCATCTCAACACTACTGGCAATGGAAACGATTTTCTCCGGTTTTAAATTACATATCGGTAATGAAAATTCAAAGCGGATAGTCTTAATAGTTCACCGATCTTAAATATACATATTTTGATTGTATGCTATTGACACCAATTAATAATGTGTACAACCAATCGCAAATAGTGATAAGATGATCGTAAGCGTGTAATCGCATCCAACATGCATTTGACTGATTTTATACTTTTCTTTCTCTCTTTCTTTCAACACATATACACATACATACACGCATTCAAACTTTTTCCCTTCTCTCTCATTTACACGGTTCTGCATAGACTATGTACACTGCACGTACATACAAGTTTCTGCTAGAAATAACGTTGTATACCTAAAACTAAGATTGAATTTCGGTAAAGCGTTATTTTATTATATATATATATTTTTTTTTTCATACCATTAACAACAACGTACATGTAAATGAAGTGAATTGTTGGAATATTGAGATTGGATGTTAGTGTTCACTTTTTTCTTCGTTACGTTAAATACACTATAGTATTAGTAATGTATTCGTTTTACAATTTACTATTCTTACAATTTGCATTTGCACTGGTTGCATTTCTTTTCTTTTTTTTTTTTTCCTTTCGAAATTCGATGAATTTACAGCGAGTGCATCGGGATTGAATCGTGAAAAATGTTTCGTTTCTAGGTATACAAACGAAAAAAAAAAAAAAAAAAAAAAAAAAGAAAAAAAATGAAAAAATTAGAATTATGTATTTAATATTAAACATCAAATTTTTTTTTTTTTTTTTACTAAAATCCAAGGAAAAATCATGCATTATTTTCGATTTTTGCAGTTGTAATCCATGAAATAAACGGAACTAAAATTAACTGTTAAAACAAACGATGTGCAAGATTTAATCGAAATTGATGAAAATTGGACGAGGAAGATACGAGCCGAGCTTAATTATACACGATTCGAAAATGCCTTCTTGATTAGAACAAAGGAAATGAGATTAAAAGAAATCGAGGAAAATGAAAAATTAGGAAAATCAAGTTATTTTGAAAGATTATAAAGATTATATATGGCACAGTAGAAAATAACAAGGCGCGCATTTATATCTTCCGCATTGAACAATGAATTGATTTGTCGAATGAATTCAATGAACAAGATGAATAAGGCTGAAATGTCGGTCTTTGGAGATCAAACTGGCGAAGAAAGAGGAAGCAGAGAAAAACGAAAAAATGGAAGGAAAATGGTGAATAGCTTCTGAGAGAAATGGCTTCGAAGGAAAATATAAATATTTAAATTTTTCAGAATGTGACAGAAGAAGAAGAAAAAAAATACGTTTCAGTGTAAATGTAAAAAAAAAAAAAAAAAAAGCACGTAATTGCGTTGCGTGAACGATACGACGATCGAAAAAAATTTTTGAGTATATTCGAGCACGCAAACGATCGACGATCTTCCTGTTGTCGTCATCGTTGTCATCTTGAACTGGCACGTACAACCTCTATTGCTACTGCGTAATAAGGATAATTATTAAAAAAAAAAAAAAAGAAGAGAGAAATAATATAATAATATTAATAATAATCATAATAATAATAATAATAATAATAATAATAGTAATAATAATAATAATAATAATAATAATAATAATAGTACTAAATAAAACTGATGTGACAATAATATTAAAGGATAATAATAAACATAATAATGACCAAATAAAAATAAGGATATGCATCGCATTTTCAACATTTTCGTTAAATCTACGTGTTCTCGAGTAAATTACATATATGTAGCGCTATGCAAGATACATCACAATATAGTTACACTGTACATTCAATAGTATTGACACTTTTTTTTTGCGTCGGTCGATTTCATTCTCTCTCTCTTTCTCTCTTCTCTTTCTCTCTATCTCTCGCTCTCTTTCTCTCTCTCATTCATCTTCAGTCGTACTTTCTCTCTTTCTCTCTTTCTCTCTTTCTCACCGCCGACGCAGTTGTACAAATCCATGTATATACATAAAATAAATTATTATCAACATTAAGCTATCCTATCTGCCGCCGGCCGCGGTATTCGAAAAGCACCCGACGAAACACGGGCGCAGATATTACGAGGATACTGGCTCTCTTTATATAAAATTATATTAGGTACCTTGTAATAGAATTGCACTGATTATAAATAACAAAAAAAAAAAAAAAAAAAAAAAAAAGAAAAGAAAAAGAAATGAAAATGAAAAAGAAGACGTAGAAATTATTATCGAGTTTTTCACTTATCGAGCCAACTCTACCGGACCCGGGAACCGGAAAGGGGCACACCATCATGTCGCCCTCTACTTCCGGCCCGCGAAAACGTTATTTGGCACATAAATATTATCACATCGAGCTCCCGATTTTTTCCATGTTTCGGTCACAATTCGTTTTCCCCCGAACAAAATGTTACGCCCTACAGATTTTATTCTTTTTTTTTTTTTTTTTTCCCTTTTTTTTTGCCCATTATAAAACGCTGCTCGTTTTTTCATTCTTTTTTCCTTTTTTTCTTTTTTTTTTTTTCCTGTAACATTCATCAACACCACGGTAAATCAATGGTCTCTCAGATTAATCTCGATCAAACACTCCCTCATCGGAGGAGGGGGGTTTATCGTGCTTTCACGAACTCGCACGAATTCGCAAGGAAATTGAGAAAAAAAAAAAAAAAAAAACAACAACTGAGAAAAAAAAACGTAACAGCGTGTGTCCGGAAACATCGAGAAACAAAAACACCCAACGTCGTATTAGAATTTGATTATTCGTTCGTTTACATCGTTTACAATAAATAACGCTAATTTTCCCCGTCCGTAATTTACACATTGTAACATTGTACTAAAAAATTGACGCCGCGCGTGTCCTTCCTCTCATTTTCTCGCTATTCATTCCTCCTACGCATACACACAACTCCTTTCCTTCTAATAATACGTTTCGATTATTTCTCTTTTTTTTTTTTTTTTTTTTTTTTAGATTATTCGATATTTTTCTTTTATTTAGAGAAAAAAAAAAAAAAAAAAACGAAACAAGAAACATTCTCTTTATCGCGCTTTCCACGCTCTTCTCTCTTTCGCTCAACCGTCGATCCATACCCTCTCTCATCTTCTCTCTCTCGTCATTCTCTCTCTCTCTGCCCCTGATTAACGGTCCATAAATTAATTGCGAAAAATACTATAAGTACTATAAGTGTTTCTTTTCTTTCTTCTTTTTTTTCTTTTCAGAGACGCGAAGAAACGAAGTGGCCACACTATCCCTGTGACTCGAGCGGGTGCAAATCGCGTGTGACGGAATATGAGATTTCACATCTTTCTTTCATCCCCTGTTCCGGCCTCCTCGCGCGACATACCGGATAACAGTGATCGCATGTGAATAAACGGAAAAAAAAAAAAAAAAAAAAAAGGAGCGTCCGCCGTGAACCTGGAATATTACATTTCGATCTAAATACGACGCGACAATCAACGGACCATAGTTTCTTTCTCTTTCTTTTTTCTTCATTCTTTCCTTTTTTTACATTCAATTTCTTTCTTTTCTTTTCTTTTTTTCTTTCTTTCTTTCTTTTTTTTCTTTTTAATTAACATCATTTCTATCATCGTTTCTCACGTATCGACACGGCCGACCGGAATGGCGTATCGCTATTAGACCACACACACACACACTAGAAGGAATAGGAACAAGACTTTTTTTTTCTTTTTTGGCCGCTCACCGTATTATCTTCGTACACACACATACTCACGCACGTGCACACTGAAATACAATGTCGCGATCGTCTCGCGGTGTGTTGGAAACGCGGTTCATAATACGAAACGCGATAGAAACGAGTTCGATCGAGCATCGAGCGGGAGATTGCATCGGATCGATCTTCTTCTTCTTCTTCTTCTTCTTCTTCTTCTACGCGCGCACGCACACACGTGACACATGGCAGTCTTACGAAAAATCAGGTATGTATATATATATAATTGTGTGTATATATATATATATATATTTTTTTTTATATTTATATTTATTTATTTTTATTTTATATGTATAATTCTAGCGTTCATATGTTTGTTGCTCCCGCGATATAAACACCCGCGAGATGGATACCCCGACATATACACGTTGACACGACGCGTTGAATCGACCTGTTCGTTACCTGTTCGACAATTCTACTCGCGCGCATATCTCTAAATCAACAGATCAGGCCTTAATCGTTTTGCGCTCGCCTTGGTCGCGCTTTTGATTACACCAACGGAATACACCATGTACTCCTCGTGTCCGCCGTCGTGTCCGCCGTTTCTTAAAAAAAAAAGACCAAAACCGTCGCCCTCAACTTCCCCCCACGTGTATATTTCAAGTATAACGGTAATAAGCTCCCTCTCCCTGCGTTTTATCCTTAGAGAGCTTCACCGGTGTCTCGTTCTGAATCGTACGGATAACGGGAGGGGGGAGGGGCGTAGGTTCGATTGGCCGAGATTGGGCGACTCTTACGAAACTGTCCCAAAGAGGCGCGATCCTAATTGCGCAATTATCATTATTATTATTATTATTTTTGCTTGCGCACGAGCGAGACGAGATCGTCTCGAGAAACGATCGCGCGTTGAAACGACGACACGACGACGGCTGATCGAGGGAAGGCATGGACTCGCCTCGCTCGAATCCGCGGGAGGGCCTCCACGCGTCGTACGATGGCACAGAATAAATCGAATCGTTTATTATATATCACAACCTCTCGGGCGAGGCTTCGAAACGCTCAGTCACTTATTTTTTTTTTTTCTTTATCATCATCTCCCTTCCTCGATTTTCACGGATATATTTTCACACGGCCTATATATATATATATATACCACCGTATATATATTCATATTCATCGCGTATATATTTCCATCGCGCAAGAATCTCTTTTACCAGAACAACTCGTGGCCGAGTCTCGTGGACGTGGACGTTGCTGTTGCCGCTGCTGCTGCTGCTGCTGCTGCTGCTGTTGTTGTTGTTGACGACGATGATGCTCCGGGCGGCCATGGCGGCTGACCCGGAGCCGCGGTTCAATCCTCGTCGTGGTGGCGGGGGCTCGCGTCGTAACCGCCGATCGATCCCGAGTTCTCTGGCGAGAAGTTCATCATATCCGTCGGCGAAAGGCTGTCCTGGGGGTAATAGAAGGACGGATGGTCGGAACTGGGGCCGGCCGCGCCTCCGTTCAACATGGTCGCCGGAGGGGACACGCTAGGCCTCGCCGACGGCCCGGCACCGGTCCCCGGATGGTGTTGCGTGCCCAGTTCAGAGCCGACCGGGGACAGGAAGCTCATCTCTGGCCCGCTGTCACGGCACCACAGTTGCCTCATCTCCTGCCTCCGTTGCCGCATCAGCGACTTGTACTCGGATATGCGCATCTTCTTCCCGTCCACGATGCAGGTGCGTTTCGGCCGCGGCCTGTACCTGTAGTCGGGATGCTTCTCCATGTGCAGCTTCGACAGCCGTGATTGCTCCTCGTAGTACGGCTGTTTCTCGGAATTCGACATCGCTTTCCATCGAGCTCCTGTTGAAGAGTTGTAGAAAAAAAAGAAAAAAAAAGAAAGAAAGAAATAAGAGAGAGGGGAGAACAAAAAGAAAGAAAGGAAGAAAATGATAAACTTTCGTTGAAGATGACAAGGAGAAGGAGAGAGGAGGGGAAGGGAATTTGTCGGATCGATGACTTACCGAGTATCTTCGATATGTTCGAGTTGTGCATGTCCGGGCAGGCTTTCAAAATTTTCCTACGCTCGTCCTTGGCCCACACCATGAACGCATTCATAGGCCGCTTGATATGTGGCTTGTTCTCACCCTCCCTCTTCTGCTGTCTCACCATTTTAGCTGGACAGAGAGAAGAGAGTGTTAGATGTCGACTAGCCGGTGGCCGGGCTCCCTCCCGTGAGAAGCGAATCTGATTTCGTGAGCATCACCTGGCGCTCTCGAAACAAAAGCGTGAACGTCAGCCCCGTGGCTCGTCAAAAGACTGCTTACCTTTTTCCGTTATGTCTTCCGGTACCTTGTAACCCGGCTCCCGCCACACTGTAATTTCAGAAACATCGTAGCATGTTATAATTTGCAACGGCGAGTTTAGAAGAGCAGATTATGAGGAATCGTGCGACACCATTTATCGAATACACATTCGTGATTTTATTTTTTTCGTTGTTATTATAGTAAAATATACGGGATTGTATTTAGGGTATTAGATAGGTTAATGAAAAATAGATAAATAACAAGGAGAGAGAGAGAGAGAGAGAAACATCTTTTATTCATATTTCGTATAAATCTCTGTTTCTCCGTAAACATTTGTGCATAAACTGTATTTCATCCGCGTAATTTGTATTTCAGCAATAATTAATGATATTAGGTAGTTGGTGCATGGACGAGTCGCTCGTCGACAGAGACCTACATTTTAAACGCTTCGTTATGTACAAATAAAGTGAGAATGAATGTGTGCTTATCAGAAGAAAAAAAAGGTTTCTTTCATCTTTTATTATTATTATTATTATTATTTTACACGAGAATATAATTATTAATTTTGTATCTCTCCTCGTGTAAGAAAATGAAAAGATTATATACGATAAATATAATACAGGGAATGGATCGAAAAATGGAAGCGTGGAAACGAAATGGAAAACGTTGAATTTTATTCTATCCTATAAGTTATAAAAAGATATTATAAAAATTTTATATCTAAGAGTTTAAAATAGCATCTATTTTTAAACACATTTATTAACGATGTGAGCGCGCCTTTTTTTTTTAGCTTTTTAACAAATCTAATGAATGGATCATTTAAAGATGTGAATGAAAGAAAATGTGCGCAAATTAAAAATGTGTATCTGGAAGAAAATAGAATCTTGAAAGATGATTAATCATTGGTCTTGTAAGAATAATCGAAATTATTTTGTAGTTAAATTTTTAAATTGCATAGATTAATGATTGATAAATAATTTCAATGTTAAAAAAAAAAATATGTAATTATTCTCTCATAATTACAGGATCATTAGGGAATCATTAGAATTCATATTAACCGTCTACCAAGCGGAACATTAATAATATCTTTAATTGTTTCTCTTCTTCTTCACGAGACGCATTGTGCGTCACACTGAAGTATATTGCCAACAGATGCACGATAATAAAAATCAACCAATCTACGTTTCAAATCTCCTATCTTTATATTAATTAATTTTCTCCTATTAAAGGAATTCCTAACATTTTTTCTTTTTTTTTTAGATAGACAAACGTGCTTTCAATTTTTCGATCCATCCCGCGTTATAAAAATTTCTCGAAAAATTACGTTATCGTTTTACGATAATAACCATCGAACCATGAAATAAACTTTAAAGAAGGAATATTTACTGTGAGGTGTCGACAGGTAGTCCTGTTCCTCCTGTGCAGCCTCTTCCCGAGAACTGGAGTGCTTGAGACCCCCGGGTCGTTGGGTCTGCGGCGACGGGGGCATCGCGCCAGCGCTCGGCGGTATCGCGTAAATACTGTGCATCGCGATGTGCTTCTCCATGGCGGCGACCGCGGCTGCCGCCACCGCACCCCCAGGTCCAGCCGCCTCGTCTTTGGCCATTACCTTGCCCACTGTAATGATAAATGCCAAAGGTAAGCAAGGAGAAAATTATGAAGAACAATGCATAATGTAATCGTACAAAGAGCAGCAATGATATATCGGAAAATCATGGTTGTTTCTCCAAAGTTGTAGAAAATAATTTTCAAAATTTCAAAAAGTTTAAAATTTATCCTGGCTAGCTTTATCTTTTTACGTTTCAAATCATACGTGAAAAATAAAGATCGATCATCGTTCTTGAAGATATATCTTCTTCGAGTTGTAATAATTAGAAATGAATTGATTGATAAGAAAAAAAGAAAATTGAAGAGATATTGAAAACGGTAAAAGGACGAGAAAAGATGGGTTTATTATACAGCGTATTACCCAGTATTCACTTCGAGATCTTGACGAGCTGATTGTTCATGATCTGATAATGATTATATGAAAACCTCATTTTATAAACCTACAATTATATTTCTGAAAACCTGCAATTAATCTAATTTGATTTTCAAGCAATGCATTTTGCTTTCGCGATTACGTGTAAATTTACACCTTTGTTCGTGATAACGAATGAATATTTATACGAATTTTGTTTCCCACATGTAAGAATTTTAGTTTTAAATTCGTCTTTGACCTATATACACTTCATCCCATTTTTCTTTTTTACTTTCTTTTTTGACTTTAATTTCTCGTCAAATATCTTTTTCCCCGTTAACATCTCGTACAACAAAGTACTTATACACTTCTTACCGCGTTAATTATCGAATCAATTAAACAAAAACAATTCAACGCTTTAAAATCGAGGGGAAAAATAATTTTTCCGAGGGCAATCGCTCCTCGGTATCCGCAGCCTCGTTTCCCCGTTTTCTCCCTTCTTCTCTTCTTTTCACTCTTTTTCCTTTATTTATTTCCTTTATCCTTTTTCCTTTTCTTTCTCTATCCCCCCTCCCTCTCCCCATGTCTTTCCCCTTTCCTCGAGGATACAAGGTGCACCGGCTCTTATCTTAGAATCACGTTACGCGTCGTTGATTGTGCTTTAAACCGAAAGCAAAAACCGGCCGCGAAAGGAAACAGGTTTACCAAAGGAGAGGGGAGAAGAGGGGACAGAAAGAGAAAGAGAGAAAAAGAGAGAGAGAGAGAAGGAAAAAGCCGATCGCGAACAATCAGGTAAAACGCGCGCGCATACCCGAAGATAATTAACCGTACGTTTCTGATCCCGCCGCTTATTCTATGGGGTATTGATCGAATTTTTTCCCAGCCCACGGCCTCTGTCCGTCCCCCGAAAAGGGGTACACCTTGTCGACCGTTGTACAAACCGGGCCTTAGTTACCGTCGCCAGTCGCAATTGCGGTACGCAACCGATCTCGACGGTGGATCGAGCATCGATATTCTACTTTCGCCCCCCCCCCTCCCTCCTCGGGATCGGAATTTCTATCAGCGCGCGTACATAAACGATTTAATGATGAAATTCATCGCGATTCCGGGCAGCTTTTGCCTCGTTAGAGAGCGGCCATCGAGAGACGGCCGATAAAAGCAACAGATGTTTAAATATCGCCGCGTATCATCCGTTACATTTTTTCTTCCATCTATTTTTTTTTTTTTTTAGATTCATTTACTCGTTCCTGATTATCTATATCATCGAGTTTTATTTCGAACGTATTTTTCTTTTTCACTTATTCAAGAAAATCCTATTCTTTTTTTTTTAAGAGAAAAAAAAAAATTCTTACTACGAAAATTAGTTGAAAAGGTAGTTTCCACTTACTCGGGGAGGAGATGGAGCTGAGGTGAGGCGGGAGGCCCGCGTAGGGAAGGGTGGTGAGATAATTTCGAGGCATCGGTAGCCCGGGTGGGAAGAGCTTGGGCGCGGTGGCCGCGAGCGGTTGCTCCTGCTGGCCGCTGCTTCCGGCCCCGGTCGAGTGGGAGTCGCTTCCGGGCGACGAGGAGGACGCCGTGGCCCCGGACGACGAGGACTTGGGCTTGGTGAGGTTGAGGGGCGCGTCGAGGTCCTGCAAGGGGGCAGCGGTCGGCGCCACCGCGGAAGAGATCGGCGTCGGCGACGCTTCCTTCTCCATCTGCGTGGTCATCTGCGCGAGATGCGCCGTCGCCCAGCTTGGCCCTTCCCTGTGGCTGCTGATCATCTGTAATAACAATTTCGAAACTTCGTTCAGTACGCGCCATTTCGCCATTATTCTAGGAAAACTTAAAAATATTCCTTTCTCTCCCCCTCTTTCTTTTTTTTAATAGCCTTAACGGGTTCGCTTTTCGTCTCGATCTCTACTCGGCCAAATTTTTCAAAAATTGGATTAGAAAAATTTAATCGTAGAATTTATGCCTTGTTCTTGTTGACAACAAAAGTCTCAATCTTTGTCACGCTAATTTTAATGTATATGTATATGTTTCTGAACGAATCGAAAGTGGGGCGATTCTTGATGAAAAAGAAAAATTGAAGAAATTCCCTTTTCTTTCGTGAAAGAAAAGTTTTTAAGGGAGTAACGTGATCCATGTGAATCGATACAGTTTCGAAGCACCGTGATCGAATGCTTAAAATACCAATCTAAATCAGACACGCAATCAAACATTAACTGTTGCCAATGCGACTCGTGGATCTACCACTCCTCTACATACGACGGTTGATCGAACTTCGTCAAGATCCATGTTTTTGATAAATAAATAATTTCTCCCCCGAAACGAGAAAGGAAACAAGCCGTCAAAGTTGACGGTTTCGTTCGAGCCAGGATCTTCCACACCCTCGTTGACATCCAATAATAATTTTTTCGACTTCTTTTTTCCTAATCACGCGGTTATCAATCCTCCTCCGCCTTCCCTTTAAAAATCGGTGGCGCCACCTAGTCGTCGCGCGCGTCTCTGAATTTTTCATCCATCGAAAGAACGAGGATCGCCTCCCTTTTAAAAGTTTCAAACGCTCCCAAACGTTACATCGTGCGAGCGTAAATAAAAAGTGGAGCTTAATCAAAGTGGAGCGCGGGGGAAGAAATTGGGATTGCGGGTCTACGTACGTTAGCGATCGAATTGATATGTTTGTTGGTGGTGGTTGACGTCGACGTAACAGGCGGCGGCGGCATAGGCGATTGCACCGGCAACCCTCTGAGCTGTTCGAGAAACGGTAGGAACATCAAGGATTGCGGCCCCGACATGCTCAGCTGGTTCTTTGTCATCTGAGCCTGTAGCTCCTGGATGTTGTGCTGCATGATGTGCTCTTGCTGCCGCTTCAAGTGCTCCGTTTGCAGCCGCTGCATCTCGATTTGCTTCTGCGAGTCGACGGTCATGTGCGCAGGATACGACTGCAAAGCCATGGGACGAGCAATTAGAGGGATGATGAACCCCGTTGTCGCGGGCAAAAAACAGAGAATGAAATTTACCCCTCCCCTTCTCTCTCTCTCTCTCTCTTTTTTCTCTTTCTTTCTTTTCTCTCAACGGAACGAAAGCCAGCCATTGTCGGCTCGGATATTCATTTTCTGCTTTTCAGTTGGAAACGAGAGGAAGAATGATGAAAACGTAATGTGGGAAAATTGTTAGATCCATAGATGGTTTCGAATGACTATCTTTTTTTTTTTTCTTTTTTATTTCCTTTTCTAGGAAGTTTTCCTAGAAAATCATCAAAGTTTCGCGTACGTTGTAATATTGGAAGAATTGAAGATTGGATTATTTCTGGGAAATAATTTCCGGAAATATGTTGCATTTTAATAAAAAATTCAAGTGAAATAGATACAAGTACAACGTAAATAATACATATTGACATAAACTTTACGCATACTTAAATATCCGAAGCTATAATTATATCATTATCGCGAAAAAATACGTAAACGTTAGCTGGATCTTAAAATATATCAAATTAACATTCCCATTTACGAACCCATTTCTTCCAGGATTTTACAACTTCCAGGGAAACCGCTAATTGAAGAAGCGTGTACAAACTCCGTCACTTTTTCCTTCCATATATATATATAAAATAAAAAAAAAGAATGATAAAGAAGTCCTGGATATTATATTAATATCCAGAAACGTACGTATATCGCAAGATTTAAGAACGATTTAAACAGACGTAATCTCCAAGCTGGCAAACACAAATTATAGAAGAAACATCAAGATTTTTCTCCATATAAATATTCCCTCATCGTCCCCTTATTATTAATAACCGTATAATTTCCTTTCTGTAACAGCCGATATAATATTTTACGCGCTCGCCTAAACTCGCCCTCCTCCAACTATTTCATAAATATATAAACTATAATTTAATCTCGTTACGTTATCGAATCTTCATCTATCATTACTCTACCAGATAGAACATCGAATACTTGCTACACGCATTCACGTTTTCCAATCGAACACCTTTTCTTTTTTTTTTTTTTTTCCTTCGTCCAAGCATTCGAACGACGCGACTAGAGAACCAGTCCAGTTCAACACCGAGCTTTCCCAGAAAACGTAATAAAAGACGCGGGGCGTGATACCAACTTTAATTGCCGGTTATCGGCCGCGTGAAACGGAAGCTGGAGCTCGCTGCGAGTAAGGAGAGCGCGACAGGAAAAAGAGAGAAAAAGAAGGGAACGTTATTGGCACCAAGTGTCGTGATAACGCGTATCTCTTTCGATCTATGGGATCCTTAACCACCTTCTCGCTCTTTTTCGTGCGATTAAATAAAGCTAATAAAGCTGGCCAGGCACGGATGATCGGTCGTTAGACGTCTGGATCCGATTCGATCGAATAGTTCTTCGACTCGAGCGATATTCGCGGTTTATTTCGAAACATCCGGTTATGCAACGCAGACAGCGTTACCAAAATGAAAATGTATTATTATTATTATGCGCGTTATTAATCACGAGCGTAACGTATCCACGCTTATCTCTTTCTTTTCTTTTCTTTTCTTTTTTATTTTTTTCACGCGTCCCTGATGCTCGCCGCCGCGACCACTCGTCTCGACGAGCATTGTTCCGCCGATTTGCATTGAATGCGCGTGAAAACGCGTATAACGAGCGATCTTGTAATCGATGTTTTCGATTGTTCCGCGGTTATCTTGCAAACACGACTCGTCTTTCTCGAAAGTTTCGCCATTTCTTTCGAGGATTCGAGAAAGAAAAGAGAGAGAGAAGATTATTTTTAAATCTTTGTACACACTCTTCTTTAAAAAAAGAATCCTTGAGAAAGATATATTAATATAGAGAGACTCGATCCTTTACACTTTTGATTTCTTCAAACTGATATTTGTATTACAAATTTAGGCAAAGAGAAGATGGAAACGCGCGACACGAAGATCGATCGATCCTCCATCTTGTTCTCCACGAAGAGCGCACCAATTGTCCCCAATTGGATGATTTTCAAAGGATCGGCCAAGGAACCGGCCTCGACACGCGTTGACCCTTTTCTCCCGCGTATGTAGGACGGAAATACACGCCCCTCGGTGTGCAGCCAGGGGTTAAGGTGACCGGAATGGAATTATTTCTTTTCCAGCGGCCAGTCCATTAGTCAAGAGGAGGCCGCTAGGTGGCGCTATTAATTCAACGAGGGGGGAGGGGACGTGGTTTTCAGCGCGGAGCATCCTCTCTCTCTACCGTATAGTAACCAAGTAAGTGTAACAATTCAACGTGGTTAATATCATTGTATTTTCCTACGACCTGGCTTTGGTCCAGATATGCATGAAGTTTAAAGTCTATTTTGGACGATAAGGAAGACGTTTATTCATCCAGCCTGGGCACCAGCTGAAACGTCACATATGCACGATATTAGGCGCGCGCGCGCGCGCGCCCACCTCTCCTCCTTTCTTCCTTTTCTCCTATTTTCTTCCTCTATCCGCTCGCCTTTCGACGAGCGATTATTAATCCTCGATGCGGATTGTGGAAGATCGCGGCCCGTGATTTACGATCGAGCGAGGAGGACACACTCGCGAGGATAAACCGCTCCGTCTCGCGTTCTCCCTTTCTTTTTTTTTTTTATATTCCTTTGAATATAAGGGAAGGAGGGGAGAGAAGAAGAGGAAGAAGATGAAGAGAGAAGTTCGATGTTTGCCTTTCCTTCAGAGAACGTTACCATGTGACTTTCCGACTTTTTTCGGGAGAACCTGATGATTCATGTCGCGGGGAGAAGAAAAGAATTTAACGCGGTAATTTCGCTCGGGTTATTTATAATGGATGGAACGCTCGTATGGATTTTTTTCCTTCCTTTCCTTTCTTCTTTTCCAACGTTTCAATCTGATATTTTTTGACATTTTCATTTGGAAATATCCAAGGATTTAATAAAGGAAGGATTCACGAAAAAGAAAGAAGAAGTGAAGATAAATCAAACGAATCACTCTCGATAAATTATGAAATGTTGTAAAATGTGGAGAAAAATACGGGAGGGGAGGGAATATGCAAGGCATGGAAATTGGTAGATTTATTCGCCATGTGAACGCGAACGCGTTGAACGATACCGGTTATTTGTTAAGGCTTGAAAGACGAGTCACCAGTTTTCTCGGGCATACGGTTCTTGAATGAACCGAGCTGGGCCACTTCATAAGGGCGTGCAACTCCAAAAATACCCGTACCGTGAAAAACTGGTGGAACGATCGTGAAATATCACTATTCGCATTCTTGCTCCTTGATCAACGATCCTTTCTTAATGAACGTATAATCTTCCCTTGATAAATCCCCAAAAATTTTCCCTTTTATTTTTTATTAATCTTCCATACTTTTTACACGATGGAACCGTTCCACGCCACGGAATCGAAATTAAAACATGGTTAAAAAATCGTCGAGGATAAGAACGTAAGAAACTCATTAAAAAAAAAAAATGCTTTGTAATTTCCATTGATCATCGATCCTTCGTCATTAAATGGGAAAACAATAAAACGAGTTCGTAAACGGTACACGCAGTAATAATAATTGCGAATTATCTATGAGAGAGGAGGAAAGAAAAAAGAAAGAAAGAGATACCTGTATATCGAATACATCGATCGATGCGTGTAGATATACATGCACGTTCAGTGTTGGACTTCATTGTTTTGCCAGCAGCACCCAGGTATCGACGGTACGATACTCGGTGCGTCTATCGGCCGGATCCGCATATTAAACAACCTCTGTATGGAAATGCACTCGTTAGCGCTAATTATTCTTACCACTAATTGCCCGGTTGTGTGCGCCGTAAGAAAACAACATTGTGGAGATCGCGAGAAAAACTTACTGGACAATCAGTTTTTTTCCACTCAGAGCCCGTTCCGCGTGCAACATTTTCACGAATATATATATTCGTGTCGCGGATATCGGACACTTTACTTACTTCGTCCCGAATGATTTTTAATTCTCTTCCAATCTAATCTGTTTCAAATAATTGTCACACGGAATTAAAAGAGAAGATAAATAATTCCTCTCACTTGTACTTAATACGCTCTTTCACCCTTTAAGAGATAATTTAATTAATATCCTCGATGTTAAATTAAAAATTTTCTCTTTCATACTATTATTTATATTTAGAGACAAACTTGAGAAATCTTTATTATCAAGAAATCGTTGAAATTGACATTAACAACTAATTAATTAACTGCTGATTGTGTCGAAAATTGGAAATATAATGAAAGAAAAAAGAATACTCGTTCCTATTTCGAACGAGTTTAACTAAATTTGATTCGGGGAGGGGATAAAGGATAAATTCTGGTGGAAGTTTCGTGCTGGCCGCCGTTCATTAACAGACTCGTCGAGCTGGTGCTCGTGGTACTCGTGGTTGGATACGCGAACAATGTCCGACGACGGACAATAAACGGGCTGTGCAATTTCAGGAACCATTCTAACGGACGGGGGCTATAATCGGCATACCGGCACCACAGCCAATGGAACTTCATTATTCATTTGCAAAGTTCAGTTATGCCGATGATACGTATCCATGACAGCTATACCGCCCACAGTGGCTAAATATAAACAGGCGGGGTGCCAGCAAGTTCCATTCACATTCACATCCACACACGAGGCGGCTGCTCTCGCTCCCGCCGGTTCAGTAAGTGAGAGCATAAGAATATGAGGAGCCCCGTTCTGAATATGCATCCGCGCATTGACGCCAACTGCACCGCCTAAACTTAGCCGCGCAATTACCGAAACATACCTACCCCCATAATCGCTCTTCTGCCGGTTATCTCTCTGCCACCCGGTTCCCTCCATCGACAAACGCCGATCCTCGTATCGAGGATTCGTTCGCGTTCCTTTCAGATCTTTCCATTGAATAGAATATAACAGATAGGGACGAAGAAAACTTTTCGATTTCGATCGACGAGAATCGAGAAATTTTCAACCGAGTCGATTCGTCGAAACTTGATATGGCGAGAGAATTAATTTCGCGCAAGAAGGATGCAAGTTGAGGAGGTTGGTAAATATAAATGTAACGTTTCCATTCGAATTTGAATTAATTTCTTCTTGGATGGAATTCTTGGAGGGGGGAGAGACTCGCTCGTTTAAAAAATTTGTCGGGCGGGCGATAAATGTTGGATGAGGGGGGGAGAGGGAGGGAATACGCGTGGTCGTATGGCGGTCGCGGTTTGGTCTTTCGTCGCGGCCGCGGCCGGCCGGTAACGAAAGACGAAGGCTAAAGGCCACGAAATTTGAATCTAGATTTAGAATCGGAGCCACTGGAGTGCAAGGGGACATGCACAGCAGGGATGACGTAGATCCACCGGAAGCGGTTCATACTTCACGTGCGTTATAAAGACTGTCACTGTGGCACTGTCTAAAATTACGACGGGCCAGCCAACACAGTGGCTTGAATACAAGCCTACCGAAAGCTGGATTGAAGGTACAATGTCCGCCGGCCGATATACCGATATTATTTTATTTCAACTCCATTTATTATTTCCTTTCTCATCTCTTCGAGAAAAAGTATACGATTAAACCATCCGTGTGCGATTTGCAATATCGAGTCGTACAAATTTTTTTCCTTTTTGTAAATAAAATTTCGAATAATTTTCCATCGCTGCTGTTACAACATCTTTATATTATTCGGATCCTATGCTAAAAATACTTAACGAATGAAGATGAATACCAAGTACGAATTTTCCATCGCATTATATCCCTTTATATTGAGAATTTTCATAACAGTTTGCGTTCCGTTCGAGTTTATATCTCGATAGAGTCGTTAGGTGTTGGTGCATGCATGCTTTGAAAAAAAAAGAAAAAAAGAAAGAAAGAAAGAAAAAAACGTCCCCCGGAAAATCGATCGAACGCGCGGAAAACGAAACTCGAACGAAACGCGCGGATTCCCTCGTGAAATATGCATCGCGAAACAAACGTGCGCCAACGGAGAGAAAGAAGAGGCGGCGACAAAGAGGAGCCGTTGGCCTGCACTCTTAATGGAATTTTAAAAGAGCGAAGCCAGAATTCGACGACACGCAGGGGTGGCCTGGGGGAGATACATAAATTATGGACCGCTTTGAACGGGATTCGCCCGCTGCCGCTGCTTCACCCGTTGCCGGCCCGCGCCTCTGCAATGAAACTTGTGAATGCGGAATCTAGGGCAACCGGAAGCGGTATTTTCGTGGCCGGGGCTTTTCCACCCGTGGAAACAGGAGAGCCGCGGATCGTCGTCGTCGTCGCCGCCGCGTTATTGCCAAGGGAAGGTGGTCCATCGAGCACCCCTGATGAATTCCTCGCCGAGGGAAAATTGTGAAAAGCCGGGGTGGTCTTCGTTGATCTCGATGATGCTCCTTGCATTTCCGCCTCGTTCCGTGAATTTTATCTTGCTCATTATTCAATTGAGATTGTCGACTGTAGAATTGCATTTGTAATTTCTTTTGTAATCGAGTAAAAAAGAATTTAATCTCCATCGAATGGAGATTATTTATATCATAGGTGAATTATGAATTTGAATTTGCAACTTGGAAAAATTTTCTAGCAAAATGTATCCAAATGTAAGATGCATTATCGACAATAGACTGTCACGAAGGATTAATTTTCCCTTTGACGGAACAACATCCAACGGACAAAGAATTTAGTTTAAACAAGAATCGGAGAAACGCAAACGCGTCGCTCGGCCGACTACAAAGTCGAGTCGAGTCTTCTTGGGTTCCGAGAAACGCGGTAGAGAGCACGCGTCAGAGGCTATACGTTTGGTATCGACATCGCGGAATCCATAATCATAGATCACAGAGAGCGTGGAGGCGCGCACACGTAGAAGGCCCCCGTGTAGGCCAGCGTTGCCGCCCGATACGCTGCAACCAAAGATATTTTCGGGCGACTTTATTGGCCGATGTTTATTATCTATTCCGCCGCCTCTAATCCTTTTGATATTCCCCATCGGCGGATAAACAAATTGCGCCGATCACCACGAGGCGTGCTGCGAAACCTTCCCTGGGTCAGCTTCTCGAAACCGGATAATATCAATAATTTTCCCTTTGCACAACTGTATCGACTACAATATTGCACCGAGTCTTTCACACTATACACGTACATACGCGTTATACACGAGCGGCTTTCAACCCAACCGTTCCTACAAAGACGACTTTGTCTCGTTTTCATCTGGCGCGTCGCCGCCACTGACCGATTGTGGCCGCGTATCTGGAGAACAGGCGAATCTTTTCGATGGATTAGATATGGATACAATGTGGTAACAGTTGAACAAAGTGGTGTAATTCGTATCCGAGAGTGTTTCCTCTCTGTAATACAAGTTTTCTTTCACTTTCTTTTCATCCAAAATTTTATTTATCCAGCGAGTTTTCTTCAAATAACAACTAACATTTATGCAAAAATAAAAAAAGATGGAACATGAGATAATTGAAGAATAAAATAGCTATTTAAAATATTTATATAAATTTTGATATAGAATTATTGTAGATAAATTGTCAATCATGCGTGTAGATTCGTGATCTTTTATAATATATCAAACATTATGAAAAATGATACATGACTAAAATATATCGGATCGTAATTATTAATAGATCTCTATTTCACTGATTGTATATAGATAATTTATGCAATATGCATATTGCATCGATATTTAATCTCTTGAATTCTCATTTGCACACAAGTACGACATTGTGAATTTCTTTTTATATAATTCATAAAGCCATTACAAAACCATGTAAAATATATTATATACCTATTTCATATATTTATTAGTTGAATAGATTATTTACTAATTACTAGTTTTTAATTGGTCAAACGAATGATACGAAGGAATAATAGATATATTTAAAGTTATAATGAAAAAAATGGATTTACGATTGCAATTATATAGAAGTATTATGGCTACAAGTTGAATTATTAATACAAGTGAGTGACGTTATTCCGTTATGAGAAACAGTGTGTCATAAATACTTACAATGAAGTGTATATAAAGTACTGACAATGAGACTATTTATCTTCGGATAAATATTTAAATTCGAAGGAATCGTAGAATTCTCGTCTCATCTCGTTTATGTTATTCTTATTGCAATAATTATATTAATATCTTTACAACAATAATGAATATTTATCCCGTTTCGCGTAAAATAAACACGACGATCTCTTTGGAAAACAGTCTCAAAAGGATAGAGCAAATCTTTCTCCAATTTATTCTAAACGAAAACTGAACTCTCTAGTGACGCGGAAACTAAATGAGGCGGCATAGCATGAAATAATATTTACGCTTCCGGAAATGTACGGCGTCTGTACAGCACGAAGCTCATAATTCATCGACAGAATGTATCAATGAATCGTTGAATTTCTTCAAAAAAAGTGTACCAATTTTTTTTTTCACGACAAATCATATTATTTAAAACCGAGTCGAGTAACGTTATTCGATTTATTTATCAAAAATCGAATAAAATATAACATGACGTGATACCAATTCAACGTAGGATTCCTCTTTAACTATAAATCGATATTTTGCATCACACAAATTTAAATTTTAAGGAACATTGAAAAAATGATTCGTCACGATTAATTAGCATCGCATCACTGATATTATTGCACCGAAATTTTACAAAGTATAAAAATAAGGATCAAAAATGTTCGAAACGATTACCGAAAAGCGATTGAGAAACACTGGCATGGATCAACTTAACAGTTACCATTATCCAACCTCTAACCTAACCTAACCTCGCGCGAGTTCCCATCTGAAACACAACCTCTCCTCGTAAGAACTCCTTAACCGCGTAACATGGCAAGTACTGTACGACCAGACCACACCGCGTTTGCGAATAGAGTTATCGTGTGTTCAACGTGTACCGCAAACACCGGGTCGGACGTTAACAGCTTCGAGAATACTTTATAAGCGTGCCGGTTTCATCGCCTTAAACCGGCGTACTCCGTTTTATTCCCCCCTGTCCAACGCCGCGTTCTCTTATCTTTTACGATTCCCTGTCCACGCGTTCTCCACCTCGTCCACCACGAATACTGGCACGGATACCGTTGGTCGACAGGGACGAGGGGGGGACCCGTGTTCGAGCGGCGTTCTCGCACTCTCGAAATCGACGTCGTCAACCACGAAACCATGTTTGTCAGCGCGCGCACGGCCACTCGTAAACATTACGCGAAACAGTGCATTCAAGTGGAACAATGGGTGACGTCGATGTGAGGTTAGGTAAGCGTTCTGTTTGATTTTCGATCGAGCGAAGTGGATTGTTAAACAACGCGATCAATGGGAAAGATTTACAAGTTGTAAATTTCGCGTGGAGAGTGGATTTTTCGTACATACGTTTTATCGTGTTAACGATATGTTGCGTGCAGGTCAAGCTTGTACCACTTTTTACCACAACTTATTTTTCGAACGTAATAGCAAAAATTTTGAAATAGTAAAGATCGAAAGGATTAACTTAATGTAATTTAATATTCTTCTTGGGTATCGTCTTATTTTATTTGTTTAGATTTGTTATCTTTTAATGGGCAAATACCGTGTGTCCATCGACCATGTAGATTGTATTCGGTGGACACAAATGATTAAAATAACTTGTGATTACGATGTTACGATCTCTTTTGTGCCGTAATGATATAATAACAGAATGTAGTTATGTAGTTATAGATTTATCATTCTCGAAAGATTAATCGTTTTTTAGCAATGCTATTATCAACGAACGTTTAACGATACTTTAATATTAAGTGAAATTATACGATAAGTAGTTTACATGTTAGAGATGAAAGCATTTAATTTTAATTCGAGAAGCAAT
The DNA here is from genome assembly GCF_003254395.2 of Apis mellifera. Classification (NCBI taxonomy): domain Eukaryota; kingdom Metazoa; phylum Arthropoda; class Insecta; order Hymenoptera; family Apidae; genus Apis; species Apis mellifera. The sequence continues at coordinate 9,649,782 of NC_037643.1, read as the reverse complement.
AGAAACAAAATATTATTAGGAGAGGTTGTTTGAATATCCCGGCAGGCCGGTATATACGGTCGAAGATTTTTATGTAAATAAAGTTTCCGTCTACATTAGAGGTAATGAGATTACTTATGCGAAATTGTAGCGCAGTGATAAAATATTGAATATTTCATACATGGTATCCTGCTCGGAATAATTAAATACTCGTCCACTTGGTTATTTCATCCTTGTTGATCAGATGTTCATTCTATTTAAACTTTTAAACTAGCGCATACATTTAACACATAACCACGATAATTTCATCCTTTTTTTTTTCCCCCCCCTTTTTTAAACTGTCACAAGAGATAATCTTCATAAACATACAAAATTAATACATAATTGCAACTGAAGAGAGAGAGAGAGAAAAACATAAATTCAAACTTCCTTTCATTATTTAAAAACTGAAACGAAACGACAGTTTCCTTCATCTTATTCATTTTTTTTTTTTTTTCACGGATCTGAATCGTTCAATGCTCGTTTGATGCTCGTAGTTGCATTAACGGCATTAAAGATCGCACGGATGACAGCATCGCACGAGGAGCGAGTGTTCCTCTTAACGGTTCAAAGCCGGAGGCGTGTGTCGGCCGAAATAATCCGCAGCGATGACCCGACTGTCAGTAGGATTATTGTCTTCGGCTTCTTATCTCGTGCCCTTTCCGCAAGGATCCTCGTACGTTGAAACGTGGCTCCCTTGGGACTGGGGGACGTCGGGTCGCGACTAAACCAACCCCGTCACCTTCAGCTTCGAGCAACTGAGCAGTCGTCTATCGCTCCTTCCTCCCCTTCCACTTTTTCCTCTCTCTCTTTCTTTTTTTTGCTTATCCTCCTCCCTTTTCTCTCGCTTCTTTCATTTCTCTTTCTCTCTCTCTCTCGTCTTCCATCTCGCCTCGACAGCGATCCATCTCAGACGCGTATTACCAGAGATACTCTTCTCCCAACCCCTTTTCAACGAACAGCTGCTCGCTTTTTTTCTCTCTCTTTCTCTCTCTCGTCTTTGTCTTTATCTCCCCGTCAACGTTTTCGCCTCTTCTCGAGAGGATTCCTTCTTTCGTCGATACGCGCGCTTCCTTCCGCCCGTCAACCCCCCCGCTTCGACACCTCGATTGGTTTATGGGGAAACGTGGCGACGTGGTTCGTTGTCGTCACGGCTATCGTCGGGGATCGCGCCGTTCCTTCGTGTCGTCACTTCTGCTTCCTCGAATATTTGTGAAAAAAATATTCGCTCGAAATACTTAAACGAGGATGGCGGCGCGTGAACGTCTCTTCTCTCTTTCTGTCTCTCTTTCTCTCGCGCGTTCGGGATAATGAGTGGAGCGACGAGCTGATGATTTATCGAGAAGGTATTTCGCATATTTTGGGGGATTGTTCGCGTATGACTTGGCATCGGTTCGAATTATTATGCTTATAGTTTTATACGCTGTTTCGAGTGATATAGCCAATTGGACGAAAATAATCTTTCGAATCTAAAATAATCATCCAAGGGCATAAACGAGTATATCTCGCGACACTATTTTGGCTACTTGGTTATATTCTCCGTTTGTTGTCTTTCTCGTTCATTTATCTCGGATGAGGAGGAGGAGGAGGAGGAGGAGGCGCATTGATATACAGCTTTCGTCTAAATTGTATTTAAAAGTAATGGAAGAAACGAAAGGGAAGAACAGAATGATCCGTGAAATCGCTAATAATTATAGATTGTTGACTTGAACGACGAATTAACCTTGTCACATTCGTACTTGTCATCTCTATCGTAATTCTATCATATCATTGGCCAAAAATTTGTTTGCTACGTTAACAAAGATGAAATATTGGGGGTAAATTGATTTGCTTCCTTTCGAATTTTACTCGAATATTTATTTGAAAAGGAAATACGATATGTAACGGAGATTGTTTTGAATCAAATCTCGATGTATAAATAAAATCGCATTTGATCGTTTAAAAACCGTATCAAATTCGATCGGTATAATTCGGCGTATAACACGTCCTATATCACGTTCTCATATCATTACTCCATTTATTCTTTCGTTCCACGTTTACCTCACCAACGTCGGAATAGCGTTTGAAAACAGCTGTCCCAGGAACAGAAATCGTTACAGATTGGGTCACTTGTGACGTCGTTCAAAGCCAAGGAATCAACCGCTCTCAACGTTTAACAAAGACAAAGTGGTGGAAGCCTCTTAAGCCGCGAAGCTTAGAACGAACAGTACTGTTTTAGATTCTACACGTTCCATCCAAACTCGATTGTTCCACTCCCGCCTCGTATCGCCTCGTACGCGCCTCCCCAAATAACAACCACGACCAGCCAGCTCTATCCAGAGATTAATCAGTGGGCCAGTCATGAGTACAACCGTGTCTCCCTGGTACTACTTATTGCAAACGAATCACGCGAGAAAACGTATCCACGCGAGATTATCTCGAAGCAAAGCGTACAAAGTGTTGATATATTCGTGAGACACACTTTTCAGGAATCAACTCTAAGAGAAAAGGAAAAAAGAAAAATTGATAAAAAATATCAATTCGGATATCGATCGTCATTTTTCTACCGATTTTTATAATTTTTACGCCTCTGGAATCATCATCCCCTCCCCGAATCACATCAATATTAAATATTAACACCCTCCCCTAAGTACAAGTCTGATTCCCGGTAATTTGCTTACAATTAAAACAACGCTGGAAGATGCCGTTTCCTCTCTCTCCTTCCTCTTCTCTCCGCCGCCTAGAAAGTGATTAATTCCTAACAAGGCGAGGTTTGCACTCGCCACTTGAGCGACCACCGCGGCGGGGTAGCGCGAAGAGGAAACGGGCGAAGAATGGCGGGAAGAAAGGGAAAGGAAGGAAGGAAGGAGCGAGAGGAAAAGCGGTGTAAAAACACTACAATGCGGGCCGCTTCTTCTCCTCCTCCTCTGCCGAGAGGGGAGAGGTACAATAAACAACCCCTTGGGTTCCGCCGACTTTAATTAATTTTATATGTGTTGCGGCCACGCGGCCGCGAGAATCAAGTCACAGGGTACCACTGCTCTCTCTCTCTCTCTCTCTCTCCTCCATTATTCTCCACCCCTCCCATCAACCCCCTCGATATACCGTACAGTCGCTTCTCCTTTTTCTCTCCCTGTAATTCTCCTCCGACGATGGCTCGAGTGAGCTCTAGAAAAGAGAAAGAGAGAGAGAGAGCTCCGGGGAATCACCACTCGAGGAAGGAGAATAATACTCGGGATGCACGTGCCACCGTTGGACCCCTCCCTCCTCTTCCTCTCCCCTCGTTGGCAAACCGCGATTCTAATTCATCGTTCCGCGATGCTCGCGATTTTCTTTATGCGCCAGCCACTTTTTCCAACTGGAACCTCCCCCAAAGGGGGGTGAATCGTGCGTGGCCAGGATTATCTATCGTCGAGAGAGAGGTTTGTATACGTGGAGCGAGGATAGTTTCTTCCGGATGAAGAGAAATGGAGGAATGAAATTTTGTGTTTTCTGCGATCTTCAAATTTCAATAATATTAATTTTTCTGATCGAGATGCGAGAGTATTTTATTATCCTTTGCATTTTCTCTCTCTACGATTAAATTTGATCCGAGCTCGATCCGGTTCTAATTAGATTCCGTGCGCGTCGATTGGATAAAAAATTGGCGTAAGAGGGAAGTGTTGAAGAATCGGTACGGATGGAACGGCTACGTTCCATGGACGAAGGGAAATTACGCGTACGGTAGATCGACGTGAATGCGACATTGGTCGGAGGGAATGCTCGGATGCTTCTTCTTTCGACTGATTGAGGCTAGCGATCGGTTAATCGGCCGCGGAGTCTCGCTCCTCCTGCGTTCAATTCTATCGCGCTGCGCGATCTTAATTGATGCGCCAACCGTTCCCTCCGTTTTTTTCTACTTTTCGTTTCTTTTCCTTTTTTTTTTCTCCTTCCCTCCCTGCTTTTATTTAAAGCGAGTTCTTACGTACTACGTACAACGATCGTTTCTCGATGCTCGAAGTCGAGAAGGAATTAATTTTCAAAGTTTTTAATTATTATTATTATTAATTGCAATGTTGTGTTAATATAAATTCAAGTTTTATCGATAGTTTAGACTCAACAGTTGACGTAACAGTTCTCAAAGAGAGGATATTTCCCTTGGAGATATCTATTAGTATCGAGTGGTTTATATATAGATATAGAATGTAGTGTTCACGGATCGATAGTTTAAATATGATATTCGAATTGGGAATGAGCTAAAGATACAACGTGATAGGACACATGCCTGAAACGTTTTCTTAACATTCTTATTTGCGATATATCATTGACCGTTTGCCTCGTAAATCTCGTCGAGTATCAAGTAGTCACTGAGTGACAACAACTGTGAAAGAACAAGGAATTGCTTGGTAACGACACGTTAGATGGCAGACAGTGATTTAACTTCTCGTTCCCACAATTTATTTCGTGGACAAGTTAATGACAAAAAGAATTTTCGATCGAATTGCGATGGAGCAAGCCTCGAATATCTTTTTCCCAATCGTTTTTCCAACGAAGGAAGGAATTTAAATATCTGCATAAAAGAAGAATTTTCATTCCTTTTAATCGATGCATTGGTAAAATCTTTTCAAAAAATCTACCAAATTTTTGACAGGTTTAGAAAGGGAGCAAATATCTCCATGAATTCAAGAAACAGTCGAAATCGAAAGAGAGAAAATAATCGAAGAAGATCCCTCGACAGTCCTCGATCGGCCTATGTTTTTATATATAATTGAAGCGTGTAATTCGAGGAGGTCGAGGTGCAATTAACGAGCGCTATTCCAAAACGAGCACGCGGCAAAAGGCCGCGTCGCTGTGTTCCCTCTGCCAGGATGCGAGTTTCAATTCACGCGTATTTCTGGTTTATACCTCGTGTTCCCGCGTGTCGTCCCGCGAATCTTTATTTCGGTTCTCACGTTTCGCCCGCGGGAGTGGAGGCGCGTGCGCCGAAATAAATATTGCATATTTCTGTACGAATGCACGGCGCAGCCCGAGCGCGGCTCATATCGGCTTACGATACAAGCCGCGACAAGCGGCTTCCACCCCCGAGGCACACAATGTGACTCGGAGATCCGGTTAACGAGTTCGAGATGTCGGCCTCGCTCGAATTCTTGCGACAACTGGATCTTCCAATGATTTGTGGGACGGATCGTCCAACAGAATCCTAAATGTTGCCCGACCTCCTCTTCGCGTCGAGAAACGTGATATTTAAACCCGAATTTTTTTAACCTCAATTCTTTCCTCGCGACAATCCTCTCGCTCTCTCGATCAACCAGAATCGATGATGATGATAATTTAGCTTAAACTAATCATTTCCAAAACTACTTCTGTCGAAATCATCCTTCCTCACTTTCTCGATCCTCGTCGATTCACAATTAAAACACGGCCCCAACTATTCGAGCATCCAGGTAATTTTAGCGTTTCGAAAACGAGAGGAGGAGAAGAAGGAACGGGAGGAAGAACCAGAGCTCCCTGGCCGGAACTGGCCAGCCGGTGTCCTCGCTGTTCAACAAATATTGCCCGATCTGTTAAATCGCCAACATTCTCGTTGCCCTCTTGGTATACATTCGAGCGATATCGAGATTGTCGATCGCGTTTAAAACGATTAGCGGTGCCTTTCGCGAGGGGAGGGTTTGGTGTTTGTTCCTCCGCGAACGACGAACGAGGCCGACGAAAAATTTGCTCGACGAGGGGGCGAAGGAAGGAAGCGAGGATTTGGACGCGGGCCGAGTAAAAATCTGACGCCGGCCATTCTCTCTCTCTCTCTCTTTCTCTGTGCGCGCGCGCGATGGTTCGGCTAAAATATTGAAGGAGGAACGTAAATAAAAGAAAAACGGCGCGGGTCCCGGCGATGGCACACAGGAATGTAGCAGCTGCGGGGCTCATTCACATCCGCGCACACTGGAATTCTTACTACCGCGCCGCGCTCTCGCGGTTTCCCCCGGGGTCGCCGTCCAAGTTACAAGTATAACCGCACTCAATGCCCGCCCAGTACCTACTTCCATTTCATTCTAGAACGTTTGCAAACGTTGTAGTTTGTACAGGGTGTTTCCAATCTGGGCGGCCCACCGATTGGAGCGTAGTATGTTAATTAGGGGAAGAGAAAGGGGTTGTAGATGAGAAAGGAATATTATACGTGGCGATTACAGGGTGTTTCTAATCCGAAGAACTGGCACTGCACAAGTGGAGGAGTTCGCGATGTACGATTTGTTATAAAGTTATTTAAAAAAAGAGTGTACTATATACAAGCGTTTAATATTAGATATCGATAATATAATTGCGTGAAACAACGTTGATAATATATCGATACGGGAGAAAATGAGTTTTACTACTCGTAAAAGAAAAAAAAAAAATATAATTAATCAAAGCAATGTAGCAGATTAGCTTATCACGCTTATTAATTTCAACGCTGTATTTATATACAACTTTCCACGACTTGTCTACACACTTTCTTTCCACTCTGACGCTATTATTTATTTATACGAGAAAATTTTTTCTTAAGGATTCGTACACACGAGCTAAGATAAATTCGTTTATTCCTTTTTTGTAAATGAATTTTAAGAAAAAAGAAAAATCTATATAATAGATATATATATATATAAGTAATAGCTCTCGATTTATTATTTATCATAAGTTCCCCCTAATTGTGTTCCAAATTTCACGGAATATGAATACTACACTTTTTGCCCCGATCAATAATAATTCCGGAAATATTTTATCGGCGGAGATAAGAGGGGCCTGAGCTGGTTTAGCAACTAAGTGATATTTAACCGGGAACGTTAACGACCCGTGTTGTCCGCAATACACAACCTCGCATAAATATTACAATTATCACTTCCTAAATAAGCCACGCCTTATCGATTCCACGGCCGATTACTTTAATCGCATCCGCGTTAACCTTGCAACCGGCCGCGATATATTATATCCCGTGGCAACGAGCGTATGAAATGTCTGCTCGCGGATCTTGTAAGGCCGAATAAAGGTATCCGTACTATGCGTCGATGGTGATTTTTCTTTCCCCTCAAACCGATAAATTCAACTCTCTGGATTTCTCTGTTCGCGCTGGAACAACCGGCATTAATTAACAAACAGGATCTCGCGATTCTTTTTTTTCTTTTTTGGTTTTCGTTTTTTTTTCTCGGCTCCTCGCGAGGATATTATTAAACGCGAGAGTGTTTTTAAACAACGAGTTATTTATTTATTTATTTAATTTTTTCTTTCTTTTTTCGTATTCGAGAAGAATTCGAGAACTGATCTTCTTCCACGATCATGGAAAAGGAGTATAATCAGGTATTTTGCGAGAACTGAACTCGAGAGAGCTAGGCGTGGGTGTCGGCCATCTTGGAAATTTAGGTTTAGAAAGTAGGCTTAGAAATCTCGCGCAAGCATAGAACTGTTGGCAAGTTTTTCAACGGAACCATTGAAGCGGAGAATAAATTTTCGATTTGTCGCGAAAATTTTATTCCCCGTGAAGATAAATTTTTAATATGTTACACGGATATGTGGATATATAAATCGTTGAATTTCTCTTAATAATAAGAAATAATTAAAGAATGAAGAAGAATTATAATTACGTAACACGTAAGAGAGAAAATTTGCGAATCTCGTTCATAGAGTATCAATGTGTTAATTAAAAGCACGTATAAATTACGTTTGTATGAAATATACGGGAAGGTTCTTAAGGGAACAGGAACAGTGAGCGACGAGTGAGGATCTAAAGAGAGAGTTTTAGATAGAGAATTTCTAGGATCTAAAGAGAGCATTAGCAAATGGATCTGTTTTATTATTAGCCTATTTATCATTTGCGTTATGCTACGTATAATCCCTCCTCCCCTCTCCAAACTCTTTCAGTCATAGCCACAGATTATATCTTTAAAATATCTCTCGCGCGATTCTTCCATAGTGGAACGTTGTTCATCACGCACAGAAGAACAATCGTTTGAATATCGAATATGATAAAATAGAAAAACAGAGAGATAAAATCATTAAATGCAACTTGTACGAAATAATACTAACTTTCGATAAACTCGATACAATTACAACTCATTTTCTACGCCATCAAAAAGAATAAAGATCGTGAAATTTAAAAAAAGATCGTTTCGATCCGATTCGAAAAATTACAACGTGATATCTCGTAAAGATCTTGGTTTCCATTGCACAACAGACGATCATCCCAGGTTCCGCTATCATCGTTCTTGGTAGCCTCGCGGTGTACACGGCGCGTGTAAGTACGTTACATCAGCCTCCGCTCGAATATCCCTTTGGAGAAGTGGTATCTGGCCGTGGTGGGTCATAATGCAATCAGAATATCCCCCGTGGTAAGAAGGAGGAGGAGGAGGAGGGGAAGGGGAAGGAGAAGAAGAGGAGGAGGAAGAAGAAGAAAAAGAAGAGGAAGATTAGAGGGCACCACTCACGGCATGCTATTTACTTTGAACTATTCTCGGCACCGCGGCCGAAACACGCATTATCCGTCGCCGCCGCCACGACGACGGTGTACTTGCGGCTAGCAGGCTGCCGCATCATCCAAGGAAACCGACCGATATCCTCGATAAACGATGCCCAGACACGAAAATATCCGGCGTGCAACGGTCCCATTCACTCGGAAAGAGGAAGAGGCAGCGTTACACTCGGCAATGGTCTCGTCTTGATCAAAGGGGTTGGCGTGGCCGAGCCAACTCCTCGTCAAATTTGGCAAATTTTCGTTTCAAGGTCGCTCTACGAGATCGATATTTTTCTTTAATATTTCAGATTATTATTCTTTGAACTTGAGAAAGATCGGAGAATTAAACTCTCAAATTTATATAGACGTGTTAATTTTTGGAAATGGAGAAATTTCTAGAAATCGAAGTTTTTCAAGGTTTTATACTTGGATCTTTTCGATGCTAATTTTAATTTAACCCAATCATCTGCAATCGTATCGAGACTTTTCCCAACAAGGGTGGAAAATTGTCACTGAAACTGAGAATCCCAGGCCACCTGCTGTTTAAAAAAAAAAGAAAAAACAACGAAAAGGGGGGGCAAAAAAAAAAAAAACGAGCGTCGAAGAGGAAGAAAAAGCTGAATGAACGAACGCGGCTGGATATAATACAATGGAGCACTGTTGTGCTCGGGACTCTCTCGGTGGTTGAAACAATGCCGGCTGCCGGATTCAGTTAACAATCCGTGTCGCGAGTATGGGGACGCGCTAGATAAGACTGTCGAGACGACTGCAGAGGCTCGTAATATTCCCTTTTTCCTTTCAATCGGATGAAGAGAAAGAAAGGAAGAAAGAAAGAAAGAAAGAAAGAAAGAAAAAAGGAAGAGGAGAAAAGAAAACGCAGAAGAAAAGTTGGTTCACCGAGGAATAATGGAAATGGCGTGGTAATGGCGCAAGCACGGATACATTGTACCAGATTTTCACGAACTCTTCGTTCCATTATTTCGCGAGGAGCGGATACAACGATTATTTCTCTCTTCTTTTTTTTTTTTTGGTGGAGAGGAAAGGAGAAAGAGGAGAGAAGAGAGGAAAGCGTGGAAAATTTTATAATTGACGACGAAGCCTCTTCTTCGACTCGAACCCTTCGTCTCCTCTTTTTCCTTTTTTTTTTTTTTTCTTCATCTCGCAGTCGCATCACGGTCGTTGTTTAATAGTTTGTTTATTACGATAGAGTCGATAATTAAGAGCGTGTGACAGACGAAACATACTTTTCCCGGGGAAAATTATAAAATCCTTGCGGGCCCGTGCTTGTTTCGTTTCGTTTCGTTTCGTTGAATCGGGCGTGGAACGGGTGCGAGAAGGAGAGGCGAAGGAGTGAATATCGTGCGTGAATAATACTCGTAATTGGAAGCACGTGTAATTTAGCTTAAAGGCCGTGTTATTATTTTTGACGCGTATTCGAATGCTAACGATCTAAGGAGTCACTTGGAAGAATGTGCACCCGTCGAAATTAACAGCCTCGCCCGCGGCTTAATACGGTGTATCAAAGAATTCATTACCACCGGTACGCGATCCTGATCAAAAAGATGCGTCTGACAGTTCTGGTATTCCCTCGAGAGAAATTTTTATTCGTTCGAATTTTAACGGGCGATCGAGTTTCATCTCGTCATTTCTTCTTTTTCCATCGTTATACCCATAACATATTATTATTATTATCACTTTCTCGCGCATCGATACACGTTTGTAATTACATTCTCGACGTAGTACGTGATAAAATTGAAAACTGATTAAAATATCGATCGTATTATTATTCTTCGATTTCTTCTAGAAAGATCAATCCATTGCTCATTCTCTCCAATTTAGAAACATTTCGGTGAAGAAAGATAGAGAGAGAAAGAAAGAGAGAGAGAAAGAGAGAGGGAGAAGCGAGAAGGAATAAAGGATTGTCTCTTAACGAGACAACAAAAAATTATTATCGGATGATTCCGCGGTTGTTTCGAGGGTGGAGAGGAGGGAATAAAGAAGGGAAGAAGAAAGTACGCGAGAGAGTACAATGGCGGAACGGATCGCCTTTGAGTTGAGGCCTGGGTGCACATAGGAATGTAATTAAAATACCGCGCGGAGTGCAAGACTATGCCCCTCTCTCAATCGAGGTCGGAACAATGGGCTACAATGTTAATGAGGAAAATAATTATATGAGAGTTCATTTTCTTCCTCCAGAAAATCGGATGCGGTGGTTGAAGGAGGAAGCCAGCTGCCCCCGCCAGCTGCCTTCCTTCAACGGAAGGAAGAGTACCAAGTAGAAAGGGGTCCGTAATGCGAGCGCCAAGTGGTCCAGACGACGTCGTCGTGCATGCACTACTGGCGACGCCTTCACCCTTAACACAAGCGGAACCTCCTCCCCCTCCTCCTCTTCCACCTTCCACGCGTTAAGACGTCCGTTCGACATAAGTGTTTTGTAATTAACGCTGTACGTAGCGGGCGATACTGCCCCGCCGGAAACGTCCTCCTCCTACCTCGCGATTAGGAACACTCTTAAATATATATATATATATACATATATACGAGTGTATATAAACGCGTGTCAAAGGGAAACGAGAAACTCCATCGAGCATCCGGAATATATAATATTATACGCACTTTCGAACCTTTCTTTCTTAAATCTTCTAGAAAGAAATTAATTCGATTGATTCTCCCGTTTATATAACAATCTTTAAAGTAAGAATATTGAGTAAGAATTGAGTAAGAATTATCTTTAAAGTAAGAATTCGAATATTATTCGAACTTCATGAATATGAAGAGGAAATCGAACCACGCATAATGATGATATTCGTGAGAGATCACTGATCTTTCTTCGTTAGATCTTCTAGAAGAAAATTAACTCGATTGTTTCTCTTGTATAACAATCTTTAAAGTAAGAATATTATTCGAATTTCATGAATATGAAGAGGAAATCGAACCACGCATAATGATGATATTCGTGAGAGATCACCGATTCCAGATCCTCTAAAAATTTTCTTTTCGAATCATCGAAATTAAAATTAAACCTTTCGATTTCGATTTCCATAAACGGGGGGAGGAAAATCTCTAAGTCTCTACTTTCTCCTCTCCACGCAATACCCCGATTACTATATATATATCATCTATTACCTAGTTCAGAAAGGGAGGGCTAATGAAATAAATCTACGTGACCGGGCATCAATTGCAACGTCGGCGTTTGCGTGAGCCGAAAGCCGAAATCGCCACTTCCGCTCCCGGACCCACCTCTCCGCGGAAACGTCCGTGGACGCGACACGACGCGCGTGCACAGGCCCTCTCTCCCTCTCCCTCTCCCTCTCCCCTGCCATCGCGTATCGGCGAGGCATCCGAAGGCCGGAGAATGAACGGGTTACGGGCCGCAGAAGTAATTCGATCGAGGCGCTTTTGAATAGGGAACGATGACGGGAATTCGAGCGGCGCTCGATGCTCGCCAGATTTCGCCCCGGCCGATGCAAACGCGTGTGCGTGTATATCGGTTTCAATATTCGCGGCCGATATATTGGGTTTCATAATGTTCGAAATTGACTCGGTACATTTTACAAGTGATACCCTCCCCCTTCCCCTCCCCTCCTTCCGGGGGGAGGGGGTGGCCTACGTACACCGGATCAATACGTACACCGTTTTTCAAGCAGTAACTCTATTCCATGGGGGTAGCCGCCTCCCGATATATCGCCCCGCGATTAAAACGCGTCGGGCACACGTCTGTCCCGACCGGTGTTCGTTCGACCATTCTCAACGAGTGTTTGCGTACGCGAGTGTTATTTAGAGAAGAGATATTTAAGGGAGGAGGGGGCGTAGGATGTCGGAATGTGGCTACGTTCCGATTTACACGCGAAAACAAGGAGAGAGTGGAATTGTTTTCTCTCTTCGCGTTTTCGTATCGCCAATGAAAATTTTTGTCCTAAAATCCATCTTTTGCGAGTAAGATTGAATGGGGAGGGGAAGAAGAATGGGGTTTGTTTTGCTTCTATGAATTGAATATTATAATTGGGATATTTTGGATATATTGGATGTGCATTCTATATTTGATATGATATACTTATTTTAAGTTTTAACGAGTGGGATAAAATTACAAGGGGAATTTAAGGAGCAGGTAATAGTTGGAGATAATAATTAATATATGTGTTTACGTAAGAAATTAGCCTGTTATTCGGAATGCTGAGCTTTAACTCGCACAGCTTAGTTACCTTCCGAAACTTGATCATTTATTTAACGGGAAATCCTCCGGTTTTAACGCGTCGTTACATTTCTATTATAAATATATTATACCGTGTTTACACTTGCAAAGACTAAACTAACTCGATGTAACTATATATATATATTAATGCCAAACGGAATCGCTAATTAAAAGACGATTTGTGCACACGAATCTTCTCGAACGTCTTCGAATTTCGAGAATCGAGACGTCTTCTCAAATCGATCATCGAGAAACGTTAAAAGAAATTCGAAAACGATTGACGGAAACAGAAAAAAAAGAAACAGAAAAAAACAAGCGTTCGTGAAGAGTGGCGAACCGAAAGTCAGCCAAGTACAGGTCATATGTTCGAATTCTCGGTTTCCAGAAGAGAGGAGGAGGGAGAGGGAAGCAAACAGAAAACGCTGAAACGCAGACAGGATAAAACGACAGGAAGAGTGGGAGGGGTAGAGGAAAAGGCAGGGGATAAAAACATGGAAGAGAATCGTGGAGAGAAGCGGCGTGGATATATAACGAAACGAAGAGTCGGTCGAAACAGAGAGACATCCGGCGGGGTGGGGGGATATAAATTGTGGAAAGGAGCGAACGCGACAGACGCGGGATATAGGGAGGGAGGGGGGGGGGGGGAGCGGGGGCGCAATTTGAGCGAGTGGCATCAGTCGGCGGGTTTAATGAGGTTAGCTGCAATTACATGCATTAGTACGACATGACGAGGGCAGCGGACCCGACCTCGGGTCCTCTGCAAGAGATATTCGATGTATGAGCCTGGCAAAAGGGTGGCCAGAGGGTGGAACGCGAGGAGGACGAGTGGAGAGAGCCGCGATACGGTGCAAAGGAGATACAAAGAGAGGAGGAGTAGGGGGGAGGAGACCGAGAGAAAGAGGGGAGAGGAGAGAGAAAAGAGAGAAGAGGAGCGAGAAGAAACGTCGGTGTAGGCTCGGGTTAAAATGCGTTAACGCGTTACCCGTGATACATATACACTGTGCCCGCGCGCTCATTCGCACGGCACAGGGCAGAGCGGAGCGGAGCGGAGCCGAGCGGAGCGGTTTGCTCGTCTCCCGCGGCAGGTAACGCGCAAACTCACGCGTCGTTGCCTCGCGATCAAACGGCAAACACCGTCGGGTTGCCGCTCCACTGCGATAATTCTTTGATCGCTCGAAAAGATACACGTCGAGTCGAGCACGACAGAGCACGACCGACCCTCTCTTCTGTCAACCAACCCGTTTCCCTCTTCTTTCCGCGAGAAACAGAGAGAGAGAGAGAGAGAGAGGAGCGTCCCTATCTGGAAGAGAGAGGCTTGGTGAATCGGATAAGCGCGGGAAAAAAGAGCGAGGAAGGGAGGAGGAGGAGGAGGACTGCATACTGGGAGAGAGAAAAAAAGGGTACGTTCGTTTAGCCCCCGTTTAGGCGGCGTGCCGCACGCGACGAATTCAAGATACGAAATCACGCGATGACGTACGCTTCGCTGGCCCCTCGAAGAGACACGAATGCCATTTTGTTTCCGGGAAACGAATGCTTCTTTTTCTTTTCCTTTTCTTTTTTTTTTTCTATTGTCTTAAGATTCTTTTCGATCCTTACGTTACGAGGTTCGACGAAGAAAGCGTTACGGTTCAATCGCGGAGATAAAAGTGTAGAGAAATTTTCTTTTTTACAACTCCCTTTCATCCCTGTGAAAAAAACTATTATAAACAGCGCGAAACGCGCTGTTCCATCCATCGAATCGACCGGAACCCCTTCACCGATTCAATTGCACTACAAAAATTACATCCACGTGCACGCGTAAATCAAACGTAATCCACCGCGTATTGGAAAGTCGACGGCATCAAAGAGCGCGTCCCCATTCACCCATTAAAACAATGGGAAAATCCGAAAACAAAGGAAATATCAAGATAGCGAAGCTTTCGAAAGAGGTGTACACATTTATACGTATCGATGATAAAGGACGAGACGACGAATCACCATATTGGCGGAGAACAAAAAACGCGCCACCCCCGGAGAGAAAAGGAGAGGGGGGCGGTTTTGTTCGATATTACCAGGACAGTGGTGGATATACCTGTGAGATACCTGGTACATATACAGGGATAGAGCATTTTTGCGCGGCTGACCAACGGCGTCCCGCGAACGTTGTATTGTCGGTCGATACGGATTTCACGAGCGGCGGCATTTTCCAGAGAGAGAGAGAGAAACAGAGAGAGAGAGAAGCGGAAACGCGCGGATACGTTTGATACAATATATAAGCGGTCGGAACGGTGGCGGGGTCCGGGGATCACAAAGTAGCATTCTATTGACAGAGAGCTCGACGCTCTCCGATCCGCCGGTGATTATACTTGGTGATCATATCGCTCGTATATTGACAAACAGCGATACAAACACCCATATACACAAAGACAGAGGCGGATAGATGGACGAAGAGAGAGAGAGAGAGAACAGAGTAGAAAGGGAAACCGGAGGAAAGGAAGGAGAGATGGAGAATCATCCCCATTCCCGGACGCCTCTGTCCCCTCTGTTTTACCCTCGTTTTGTCCTCGTTCCTCCGCGCGTCTACGCGTTTCCTCTCCCTTTCCTACCTGCCCGCCGACATACCCGTCCTTCCCCCCCTCGACCGTCATCCCCCACGGGTGTATGCGCCGCTGCAAACCTCCCGTCGGCGGCCACCGGGAGTGGCGGCCGTTCCCGTGGACGCTTCTCGTGCACCGGTGCACACAGACCGCCCACCGGCGACCCACAATACGCCGCTAATTCCCATAAAGCGCCGACCGATACGCAAATGGACAAACGTATGGACATACGCACAAGCGCCCCTGGCCTCTCTCGTTGACCGGCCAAACACCGCACGCCATACACACCACCCCTCACCCATCTCCCCCTCTTCTTGTTCCACGATTCTAACCCGGCATTCGCAGCTTGTACGTATCGAGCTTCTCTCGCTCTTCCTTCGTACGTGCGTGCGTATCTCGCGTTTGTTTTCCCGTTCTCGTTCATGATTCCCGCCCGTTCTTTGTAGATTACGCTGTAAGCGTGTAATAACGGAACGGTCGGGCGGAAATGCGCCGTGATGAACGTAGCTTCCAGCTTTTCTTCGGTTACTTGAGACTACGAGGGATTTTGTTTTTGTTTTTTTTTTTTGTTTTTTGGAATGGAAGATAATGGAAGAGGATGATTATTTGTTTTTTTTTTCAATTAGTTTCGAAAGGTTCGTCGTGTCTGCGATGATTTCTTTTTTTTTTTTTGGATTAGGTGGAAGGGTAAAGGCGAAATTTATGATGGATATCAAATGGGGTTTTTTTTTTTTTAGTTATCGGATGAATATTCTAGTCCGTTAATTCATTCAAGATTATTCGATTCAACGACTATCGTGTATTAATCGCATTTATTCCCCGACTAAGTGCTCAACTTTTCGAGGCGAAATAACCGAGAATAGCCTATGCGAATGCTTCGCACGAATTACACATCGACGGTTTTTTTTAATTTCTATGAATTTTTATAATAAAATTATTCAAAATTGAATCGCATTTCGTTAAAAATAATGAATGGAATAATTTAATGGCTCGAGATATTAAAGATTAAAATATAATACTTATGATTCAAAATATCGAATCAAATTTTACCAAAAATCATCGAAAGCAAACGGACGAACAAAATTACGAATTCTTCTTCTATTCTACTTCAAAATGAAAACAATCGCGACGCTGTCAATTTATATGAAACAAAGAATATTTCTATTGCGCGAACGTGTCATACGTTTTTGCGAAAAAAAAGGGGAAAAAAAATGGCAGGAGTGCGGTTTTGCGAGTTTGAAGAATTCAATTTTAACCGCTGATAGTGGCAGACGGGACGTTCGGATGGCACTGCAGAAATTTCACGCTCACCTGCCGCAATTTCGTGGAGAGTCATCAAATATCGGTATACGAGGAAGGTCGTACGTGTCCGACCGGATCTTCTTTTGTAAGAAGATAAGTCGCGAGATCGTTGAATGAGAACACCTATGAATGAATCCGAATCGCTGAATCGTTTCGAGTATCCTTATCGAGGATACGTTCACCACCGACTGGAACCGTTTCCATCCTTAAAGATTCAAAGATTCCATCTCCAGAAAGGGAATATTTACAAATGGAGAGAATTGTGCAAATTCGACGCGTTGATCCGAATACACCATATGAAAATAGATTAGATTGAGTATATATATATATATATAATTATGTTTCTATTCCAATAAAAGTTACCGTTTGTTTTGCTAAGAGCATCTGCGTGTCTTCAATGATTGAAAACGCGTAAGATCTGAAACTTGTCGATTTGACGGCAGGTTTGGTAGTTCTAGTGGTCTTAACAGGTTCGCCGGGAACGATAAGAATCTGCACAGGTTTGTACTTTTTCGATATAAGGTGTATGATAACGACTCGAACGTGAGATGTAAATTAATTCTAGAATGGGATACTATATTTCTCGGTATTTTTTCTTCCTTTTTTTTTAAACTTGCCGTTCCTGAGAAATAAATTTTCGCTGGCACGAAAGGGATTATTGGTATTTCGGAATCTTATCCTAATTGAAATGTTGAGAGAAGTTTCACAGGAAATTATTTCACTTATTGGATAATTATCTTCGATTCGCAGTTTCTTTTCTCTCTCTAAAACTATTTGCAAGAAAATCTAAAAATAACAAACTCGTTTTAATATAAAAATTATATATCCAATATATATATATATATAATAACAGTCTAATACGATATTTTATACGATATTATTACAGATTCTTCATTGATAAATATATATACTTAATGTCATTCGACTCTTCACTTATTCATTTATTCATTTATTCATAATCCGTCTATATTAAAAGATCGAAAGAAAACGCGATAAAAATTTAATCAATCCGCTGTATAATATATCCCCCAATCAACCAACGATATCTTTGCCCACGTAATTGCTTCAATTTCCACAATTTCCAAAATACCAAACTCCAAGAATATTAAAATACCATTAAAAACCTTATAAAACCTAAAAAAAAAAAAAAGAGTCTATACCTATCACGTAAAAATATATAAATTCTATCTGAATACAATATAATCCTATCCCTTCGTCTCTCCAAGTCATACCCTCTCTCCCACTTCTCCTCCCATCCCATGAAAACTTAAACGTGCATAAACGTGCACCACATCTTTGTTCCAATCCATACACACACACACACATATATACATATTCAAAGAGTCACGCGCGTCATTTGGGCGAGTCGTAGGGGTTGTAAATAAAAGAGTAGCGATCGTCGGGAGCGGTGCACCTTGGCCGCATCACGCCCGAGCCACTGGGCGTGACAATATGCTCCTGCACAGGTGTACGGGCAAAGGTAGGTCCGCGGAGGCGCCTCCGGGAAGAGGAACGAGAAGTGCTCTCGCCGCCCACGCTCCGATCGCTCCGTTCTCCCTGTTCCTCTCCCCGAACGAGAGAGAGAAGGAGAGGGAGAGAGCTGGCTCGTCCAAGAAGAAGCGAGACGCGGAATTCTTAACGCGAAGGGGAAAGGGAAGGGAGGGAGGAAGAAAAGAGAAGAAGAAAAGGAAAGGAAGAGGAGACCTCCTGTGGAAAGGAGTCGAGGAGGATGCACAGCGAGAGAGAGGGAGAGGGAGAGGGAGAGCGCGTGCAGGTTGAGAGAGAAGGAAGAGAAAGGTCGAAAGGTGTAGCCGTTGGGAAGGTGGTGTGCGCTTTCGAGTACCTACGTGGCCGCACACCTGTGCTGCCAATGCAGCATGGCACAGGAGAGTCGCATAACAGGTGGAAAAGGTGAGAGAGAGAGAAGGAGAGGGAGGGAGGATGAGAGAGAGAGAGAGAGATCGAGGGGAAGAGAGAGGGGGACAGAGGAGAGGGAGATCCCCACTCGACCCCGAGTCTGCCAACTCGAACATTACTATACGCCCTCCGGGATCCGAGAGGAGGAGAACGCTCAGACTACCGCCTTCCTCCTACGTTCTCTCTCTCTCTCTCTCTTCTGCGTCTCTCTTTCTCTCTTTCTCTCTCTCCTTGGCATCTCATTCTTTCCTACCACCGTGCACTCGTTTCGTGCCATCTCGGTCCCCTCCCCCTGTTTTCGACCCGACTCCACGACCCAACACCAACCAACCTCCTCCTCCTCCTCCTCTCCTCCACCTTTCCTTCACGGTCGCACTTCCGTTTTAACGTCGGCCAACTCTCGAGGCGGGCGGCTGGCTGCGCAAACGCCGCCGACAAACGCGTTTTCACTCGGTGCCGATGAAATGGCCGACGAGAAAACGTTCTCCACCCTTCGCGAACAGCGCCGCGAGAAAACGCGACGCCAAAGCGGAGGATCAGCGGAGGCGACGCCGCCCCGGGCCAACTGCGACGCGGTTTCCGGCCAACAAGGATGTTCCTCTTTCTCTTCGTCTCATCGAGCTTCTTTCGATAATTCTGGGATTATCAAGAAAAAAAAAAGGAAAATTTGTTCGAGGGAGAGAGATTTTTAGCGATTTTAGCTAAAGAAACATCAACCAAAACTGGGAAGGGAGGGGAGGGAAGAAGAAGAAGAAGAATAAAAAGCGGGAAGGGAGATCCAATCTACTCGCGATCGATTCACCGGATGGCCGTCATTAACGTCATCAACGAGTAACGAAGAAGCCTTATCATCTCCTCTCCCCTTCCACCTCTCCCCAGGCCACAACCGTCAATTGAAAATCTATCATCGACCCCATCGTGTCACTGCCCATCAACCTCTCTCTACTCTCCCGACACGCTTCCAGCTACCAGGTGATCCCACGTGAGACCGTTCCAGGTAATCCAGGAGAGATGCCACGCCACGCCACGCCACACGGCGAGCGTGTTTGCTTAAAAGCGTGTTCATCGTCCCGCCTCGGGGTGAATTTAGCGGGGCGAGGGGTGGAAGGGCGTGCGTTCGTGCGTGCGTGCGTGCGTGTGCAACACGTAAATGACTGGCATAATAACGGTAATACTGTCGGGTATTATCTGCACGCGCTCGCATTTTTGCGGGCAGACAGGTTTCTCTCGCCGGCTCTTTTCTCCCGCGAGCCTCCACGCGATGACCCACAGGTTTTTCGGGTCGCGGATGGCCAATCTAGCCGATCGTCGATAAGGATAGATGGTAGATAGGATCTTGTCTATCGAATCGAGCATTGTCCTCGAGAATTTCACGTCCTCGATCGCGTAAGCGCGATGACGATGCGAGATCTCCGCCACTCCGTTCTGATGGATGAATAGCAGAATTCTGGGGTACGATTGGCATTCTGAGGAACGTGATAATTTCAAACGTGCGACGTAGGAATCAGTAAGCACTGCGAATGTATCAGTTATGTGAGAGGATTTTAAAAATTAATTTTATCGTACGTGGATATGTAATGTAAGAATGTAAAGATGCATTGTGGATATATAACGGCGTTTCTTCGATGCAAAACTCGAGAGTTTTATTAAGTAAGAGATTTTATATCGAGGTTCGAAGGATTTTCCAATGAAAAATAACACGCATTATCGAAGAATAATATAAATACATTAGCATGATCGGCGATCATTCTATTCTGATATTACGATCTATTTATATAATTATGCACGTTATTTTTTAACTTCTTTTATTAAAAAAGAAAAAAAAAATCGTTAAAGTTGAAATGATCACTCGATTACGCGTCTGACAGTTTATACAGATTGCTACGTCCGTATTATTTCTTTTATCCTTAAAGAAGTTTTTTTCCATCGAAGCTGCATGCTCATTTTATTTTACACGTTAAAGAGAAATGAAAATTATCTAGGTTTATTTACGTAATATAATATATCCTTTTTTTTTCTTTTCTTTTTTTGAAATAAAAAAATGCAATGTATAAAAGGGGCAAAATTTCATTCGAAGTATCTCCTCCGCAACTTTCACGCGAGCGATTCTTAAAAATATTGGAAATTAAACACGAGTAATGTTCCTTCGAAACGAATCGTAAAGAAAATTTTCTCGTCTCTTAAAATTTTTCCAAATTTTATTATCGCCAAGGTAACAAATAAATCCCGGTTCAGGACATAATTCAGAACAATGATTAATACACCCTTCCTATTCATTAAGGTAACAAAAATTCTTTTCATTTTTTTTTCCATCTTCAAATTTAATTTTACTGGCAGCGATTTCACTCCCGATATCGCCATAGTCTATATAATTACTGATTAAACCCGCAAACTGCACGCGAATCGTTGTTAAAAATATCCCCAACCGATTCTTATCGGCCCGTTCTTTCGTTAGTGGTTCACTGAAACGTGTCCATCCTTCCACGTCGCGCGAGGCTAATAATCCCGTTTAGCGAAACAGTAAGAGAATATAATTAAATTTAATTACACGATCGCTTTCTAAGATTTAATTGGACCAACTTGTAACGCAACTTGTATATTTGTTTAACCTCGGAACAAGGAGAGAAACGAGTCACTGACTTTTTTCTTTTCTTTCTCTTTTCTTTTCCTTTTTCCTTTTTTTTTCAGATGTAAAGCAAGGTGTATTATTAGACAAGATATATTCATTTGTAACTATCATGTTTGTTCCGTTACGTTAATCATGATTTTTTTCTTACCTACGAATCATAATTTTTAAACTCTCTGAAATTCGTATTCATTTATCAATTCGATAAGAGAATTTTTTTAATTCTATCGCAGGATATTGGACAACTATGCTAACAATAAAAAAAAAATTAGAGATTCCATTTCGCATATATTACGATTTATTGAAATTAATAATAAATCGAGACATCTCTGACCGTGGACAGGACGTGGGCATCCATTACAAACTTTGACAAACGTTGACTTCTATTACCGCGATAATATCAAAGAACACGATTCACTTTATCGCCTCAATAATTTCCGCACGCCCTCGTATCGGCCATTTCAATCATACACTATATAAGTTTCATCGCATTTCGATATCCTCGACCGCGTGGCGGCCAACCAATATTTCGACAGTCCAATCGTATTCGTGCTTATCGTCATCGCGCGACAACATTTCTCATTCGTCTCGTTTCAAAACGGCTATGATTTAACTCTTCCCCCTCTTCAATAACTTATCCTTATTATTTTTGAACACGAACGTCTAACGCGGCAACAACTCTCACGATTTTCATCGATAACACGTTATACCGCGCGGTTTATGCTAATTAAATAGCGCGCTACCAGAACGAGTCGGAATGGCCGGCCGGAACGATACGACGTTAGATCAGCAACGGATTAACGGGTCCCGCGAGAAATAAATGTCAACGTGGTAACACCAGAGGCGAGTTGGAACGGCTTAATAGTAACGAGACAAATTATCGGCTATTGATAGCCACTTTTCCTCCGATTCTCTCGGCAAATCCCGCCAATACGTAAATTTAGAGGGTTCGTCTTCCCCTCCTCCTCCTCCTCCTCCTCCTCTTTCTTCGCCCCCGATCGATAAATCTCGCGTAATACGCGGGCGTCGTTAGAACCCATCACGGGTGTCGTTTGAATTTTGTATCGGCGATATTAGCTTTGCCAAACCTGTGTGTCTCAGACAATCAATTTCTCTGCTGGCCTCGATTACAAGCCGAAAATAATCCCAGACCGTGGCGGCTGATGCCGGGATCCATGACCCGCGTAAAATCGATCCGTTCGAAACAGGTAAATGAAGTGAGTCGAGAAGTGTTGTCGTTCGAGAAGAGGGATACGCAAGACGTTTGGTTTCGTATTTGGATTTCAAATAGAAAATTTCTCTCTTTTATAACCGTTCCTGTCTCGTTACGTATGTCTTACGAATATTGGGGAAAAATATCCAAAGAACGAAGGAAAAATTAAATTCCCAATTAAGTATTCATATACATTATTATCCACATAAATTGCCCAACAATTATATTCTACCCTTAAATTTAATTTCTATAAACTGTGTAGCTTCAATATAGTAGTCTGTGAACAAAACCAAATAACTACCCCCTTTATAGAAACTCGCCAAATTCATTACATTTCTCGCCACTCTCGTCTTATTCTCCTCTAAATGAACCAAAAAAAAGAAAGAAAAATAACGAAATAAGAAAAATCTCCTACCTTCGACTGATCTTGCTGTTGCAGCAATTGTTCCCTGAGCAGCTGCAGCTGCAGGATCATCTCGGATAGCCTGCGCTCCTTCTCCGCGAAGCTCTCCGCGCAGAAGACCCTGTGCAAGGCCGACGCGCCATCCTGCTGCACTTGTCCATCCGTGTTCTGCATCCTGCCAGATGCCGGGGGCGAGGGTGGCACGCTGTTCGCCACGCTGGCGACGCCTCCGCTGCAACGAACACCATCACAGACCACGGTCAATTACGCTTTATTCGTTACGAGCCGGGCCTTTCTCTTCCCTCTCCTCCGTTTCCAAAATGGAAAGAGAAAGAAGAAGAAGAAAGTAAAAAAGACAAGGAAGGAGAAATGGAAACGAGATGCCGCATAGAGAAAGAAAGAAAGAGAGAGAGGAATAGAAGGCAGCAGGTAGCAGATCGACCACGTACGGGGCTATTCGCGTGCGAGCAAGAGTTTCCAGTGGCTCCAGCCTCTGGAATGGGATAGTGGTCCGCGTACATAGGGCCGGGAGCCAGGTGAATAATAGATAGGGTCGCGGCCGCGCAATCACGGTAGCCCGAGTGTTTGCCGCCGTGATGGGGTGCTCTCGCTCTTCTCCTTCCCCTCCTCCTTCCTCTCCAGCCGCTCTTTCTCCTTCTCTCTTTCTCTCTTTCTTTTTCTCTTTCTCCGTTCTTCTTCGCAGCACCGGTTTCTTCCCTTCCCTTCCCCTCCCTCCCTCCAAAGTGCCCTCCTCGTCTACGCCCGGAGCTCTCGTTCCATTCCTCTTTTATACCGGGGAAAATGGACCACGAATAAGTGATACCCGGACCCATTGTGCGCAACCCGGTGGTGGAGCGATGGGCTCCGACCAACGAGAATACACCGAGATGCGAAGTGAAGGACATCGCGAAAAACGACGAGGATAAGGACGAGAGAGGGAGAGGGAGAGAGAGGATTGAAAGAAGCGCGGCTTCCGGATCTGGGGCAATAATATGAGGCTTCTCTCCTCTCTCCGGTGTATCGTTACATGGCGTTTTCTTACGGGGTCAACGGTTAAAGGGACGGTCGAATTTTAAAATACCGTTTTTTCAAACCTTCCGGGCGAAAATTCAGGTATGGATGGAGATGGAGAGTGAATGGTCGAATGATATATTTTTGGTATGAAAGAGGGGATGATGGTTTTCTTTCCTCTCTTTCTCTGGATGTATTAATTATAATGTTTGCGGATGAATTTGTCGGATGAGAAATTTCCTGTTGTTTTTCTTTTTCTTTTTCCTGTTCCCGATTAATGATGATGGAATAGAATAAGGATAGGATGCGATTTTTGAGGAAGAGAGAATTTTAAAATTAATTATGAACGTGGCGCGTCAAGTTGCGTACGGAGTGATCGAGCCAGAAATTTTAAAATTCAAAAGTATAATTAAAAATACAGAATATTTAATAAACATAGTAAGATATTATAAGCTTCCATAATAAGTTTAACTTTTTTAATATGACCGTATTAAAGTATTCCTTACCGCGTGGCAAGGAATATATATATATACATCTATCTACCCTTTAAATCTTGAATTTTTTATTTCAAACGAGCGAGTGCACACGCACGTACACACAAACTTCGCTTCCGTTATCGCTAAAATTCAAAAATAATGTATATATCGAACACGATCTTGGCGATCGAGGCGGGGATAAACAAAGGATTTAAACATCTCATTTAGAAATATCTGAAATTTTTCAATTCGAATCGTCGTTGCTGATCGAAAATGAAATAGAGAGAGAGAGAGAGAGAGAGACGCGTCCCTTTATCCTCGCGCGGCATATGAAAGACCCTTGCTGTGCGTAGCTTTCTTTCACGACCGATAATAACGCTCGATGGCCGGCTACAAGATTCTATTCGCGCCTGTTGACCTCGGTATCAGGCAACAAAAGGCTCATTCTGTCCCTATTATCATCCCCTCCCCCCACCCCACCCCCACCCTCGACGTGCACGTAGTCCGTAGGATTTAGCCTTTCCGGCTCACCAAAAATAGACCGTATCACCCGTGTTGCTCCTTTTGTCACGCCAATTTTGCGACATACTGTTATTTTTGGCGAACGCGCGGTTAAAAATAAGGTCATCCAGCTGAAGCTGAATGAACGATAAGAGGAGAGGGCGCGTTAATTTCGTTCCCGGAATTTTCATTGGCCATCGTATTCGAACTCTTCCACCCTTAACGCACCCGATATCCCGATATTCTCTTTTGTATCTTTTCTATTCCTGTTTATGTATCTCATTTTACGCAAATTCTCTTGATCCATTCCCTTTTTTTTTGAAATAAGAGGACATTGTTGTACACGACACCTTTCATCGATTGAAAAAATTAATTTTGAAAAAATTGACAGAGCCACAATATTAATTATTGAAGGATTATTCTCATCTATAGATCATACGAGAAAGAATTGAAATGAATAAGATTAAACATTTTTTGATTTTGTTTCTTTCTCCACACTTGTTGTAATTATCGTTTCTTGTTGTTTTATAATTTCGAATTTGGAGACGTACGTTCAGCATTGAAATTGACGAATACATTTATCCACGACGTGTATCCTCCGGTTTATATCGTTTAAACGTTTGGAAACGGGCGACACGTATGGTGGAAGTTGGCAAGCGGAGTATTAGTATCAAAAGTGGAACGTGTAATAATAATAATGTACGGATTTTTTAAACGCGGCGCGCCCGTTTTAATTCCACCCGCGTCACTATTCGTGGAGAGTATGCGTACTTTTATAAATTAATCGTCGAATCGAATTAGGAATCTCTCGAATTTCTCGATTTTCGGTATTTATATATTAAAATACTATTAAGATATTATTTTATAATTGCATTTACGTATAAATGTTAATAATCTATCTTTGTCAATTTGATTTCAAACAATTTTAGACACACGTACGATACTGCTTATCTTTATTCTATATTCTCACAGTTCCATTCATTCCGACTATTAATCAAGTTTTATTTGATTATTCAATAATGTTATTCAATAAATATAATGTATTTCGTGAGTCTCCATCCTCCATTTCTTACATTTTTCCCTTCCATTTGTCGATTATTAAACACTCACACATTGAACCTTTATATATATATATATATATATATACACGTTGATATAACACTATTTCATTCAAACTTTCTTTAACCATTGAATTTAATATCAAATGTGAGAGAAGCTAAATTGTAAAGGAAGTATAACGAATTTATTGCCTATTGGCAATCTCTCATTTCTTTTCACGATTTAATGATTCACGGTATAGCAGCTGCGATCCGCTTCGCCCGGCGAATAATGCCAGTGTTGTTTGATTTAGTTTGAAAAGCCATTGCCGAGTATCTAAGCAGAGAATGATTACAAAATAGCAACGCTCTTGTTATCGAACAAACGAACATTGATCATCTACACTTCCCTTTTAGAATCCTCGCCTCGATCGACCTAAAAATTCGTTATACCATAACTATTTTTATACACGCGATCTATATTTTCATCGAAGCGAGAACAAAAAAGTAGGCAAAAAGTAAATAAATAAATTAAAAATTCAACCAAAATCCCAATTCCATCCAATTCCATCCTCGTTCCATTCTCCATATATACGCGATATATTTTCCTTGTTAATCGACCTGTAACGGGGACGGTAATTTCAAAATAATCTTCGAATAATTCTAGGAAATGCAAATTAAAATTCAACGCTGCCAATATCCATGGAACCTCGATTATCCTTTCCCCTACAAGAAGAACAAAATAATCAATCAAGACACGAAATGTGCAATTTCTTCCCTTCTGCCCCCGATCATTAAAAATCACGACCGTGTATTTCTATTCAAGGGGGGGGTCATGTCCAGAATTGAACGCGTTCCAAAAACGCGGGTTGAACGTCACGTAAGTGCGAGTTGTCGCACAGTTGGCTGAATTTTGGAAGAATTTTGGCCCCGATAAGCACGCGGCGTGTGGGCAGCGACCAGCCTGGCACGATTCCGTCCTCTCCCGCGCGCTTGCCAAGTTCACCGGTTCGCTTTCAATGGTTACAACCCGCCACCCGGGATCGCATTCTTCCACGTTACCAGTCCGAGATGTTACCAGTCGGAGAGGATCCCGCTCGACAGTTTTGTTTCAATCATTCCCTCCTCGATTTTCTGCCTCCGGGGAGGGGAAACGCGAAAATTATAGAACGAATATTTGGCTGATAATTCTCTCTTTTTCTGGATCGTGCCTCGTCACGAGTTTAATCAATTTTTCCCCTCGATCGAGGTGTCCATGGTTGTGATGCTATTTCTTTTCTTTTTTTATTGGAATTTGCTTCAAAATTAAGAAAATTCTTGCAAAGTGTTCTTCTCACGTACATGTAGGTTAACGCGCTTCGATACGATTTCAAAGATGAGATCTCTCCGCAATTTAGAGTAAGAAAAATTTTTCTTCCCTTCCATCGAACCGATGTATAAATATAGAATTCCGTATTTATTAAGAGACGCCATTTAACAAATACATTTTATCATTAATCAATCGTTAATCGATTCGATACATTATGCGATAAAGTATTGGAGAGAAAGAAAGAAGTAGCTTGCGTATACAATAAGTTTCTTAAGAAGGAAACCGTTGGGTGAGATCACGTTGGGGCAATCATCGATCGAGATGGACTCGAGATCCATAATTAGCCACGTGCGGGGATAATCTTCACTTTGTATCCCCGACGCATCGCATTATACATTGTGATGTTGAACGGAGACGGAAAAACGTATCAGGGCGTCTCAGCGCCGATACAAAGAATCAATTCATTCATCCAGGGACTGATTACACGGAGCAATTATTATTACGTGACCGTGCGATATCGACTTTGTCCGCGATAACTTACACACAACCGTCCCGTCCGCGATGAATTTCGCTCTTTTCACTTGTCCTCTTTCTCTCCACGATTTTCCTCTCCCCCCTTCCCCGTAACAGGATGAATAATTTTCAGGTTTCAGGGCGATGTTTATGGATATTTGCTCTGCGATAGGTATTTTTTTTTTTTCAGTTCGGGTTGCACGAACACGTCGATTGTAGTTGAAGAAGTAAGAAGAAAAATGAGAGATAAGAAATCGTAATTTATGTTAAGGTAAACAAATTAGATACAGTTTTTGTAGAATTATCATTCATCTTCGCTAGATTCGATTTTTTTATAATTAAAGGAAGGTTATAAATCATAAGTAAGATTTATAAATAATCGATCAGAGAACGTTGAATATATATCATTTTTGTGGTATTTTTTTTTGTGTCAGTGATTTCAATACACGTGATGAAAATATGAAGATTTGGAAATAGAAATATACAACAATAAACGTTCAAACGATAAATTAAATCTTTCAAAAATTACGTACGTTTTTTTACATTTTACTAGATTTTCTTCTCGATCGATTATTAATAATAAGAGAGATTTTTACCGATTCTCGAACGAGACAAAGCGTCAAAATTTAAATCGATCAATCTCTCATTTATTCCATACAATTATTAAAGGAAAAAGAAGCTAATGTATGGAAAACTTATGAAATACGAGCAAAAACTTTCCCTTGTTGAAGCAATTACATCGATATAACGACATACGATTCCTCCTCCATCCATCTTTCGATCCGTTTCATCATTAAAATCAAGCAGTGACACTTGGTCCTCTCGAACTCGTTTTTTAGGCCGCCGCGAAGATGGAGGCATGGCGAAGAGAGGCATGGCAGCAGTCCATAGTCCAGGATGAAACGTCGACTCGTCCGATTTCTTATCGTCCTCTCCATGGACGCGTTTCTTTGTCCCGGAGCCGAGAAGTCGGATATTTTCAGTCTCTTCTCTCACTGTGGACCCCTTGTTTTTTTGCCCTCGGCCCTCGCTCCCGACGACTTCCTTTACGCACGCTCCTCTTTGTATTTCACGGATGGATCTCTCTCGGTTCGGTAACGAAGAGCCGAGTTTACGACTCGAATCTGTGGATCTTGTCGTTCCACGAACAATGGACGCTTTTGTGGCCCACTCGCGGGGCCAAATTTAAGCGGTTCGCGTTGTTATTCACCGCTGTCGATACAGAGGGGGGGGGAGGGGAGGGAGAGGGCAGAATGGAGACGCTGCTAAACTCTATCGAACCTGTCCAGCTCAACAATATACCAACGAATATTTTCAATATTTTTTTTATTGCGCGAAATCGTTCACGTTCGAACGTTAAATATTTCCCGATGGAAAAAAATTTCGATTTGGAATTTTTCTCGATTTTTTTTTTTTTGTCTGAACACGAAGGTAAATAGAAAATTTTAATCGATTCCGTAATTTTGTTTCCGATTCAGAAAATAAGTAGGTATTTATTTTCTTTCGATACGAATTGAAAATTGATTTTTCTAAAGTAAGCGGAGCATAGTAGGTTGCTTACATAGTTTTCTTTCGAGCTGTGCAAAGATCGAACTTTGATAAGCAAGATTTCAAAAATAGAAATCAACGACGTTCGACACTTTTTACGTTTAAATAGCAATAACTGTGCGCAGAATTGAAAAAGAAGAAAGGAGAAAGAATCTATACGTATATTAAAAAAGAAAAAAAAAATGGCGGTTAAAATTTTACCGCTATTGCGCCCGTATTCGAGAGCCCCTCTTCATTTCGAGGTGAAAATTCTATTTTAATTTTGGGTTGTTAATACGTATTACAAATACGCCGAAAATGTACGAATAAAATATTATCGAACCGAAAAAATTGATAACTTCAGCGTAAAATATAGGGAATACTCTTTGTTGGCATAAAAATAAACCTTTAGTTAACAATTTTTTATCATTGCCGAGTATCAAACACTATTTCATACTTTTGTTAAATTTCTTGCAACACAATTTAGAGAAATAGTCTCTCACTGATCCCTAAAATTTAATTTCGTAGCTCCTAATTCAATAAAATAATTATTTCCAACTAACCTAATTCACTCTGTTCAACATTCGTTTTCGAAAAACATCAATTCACCTCGTCAAGCATCAAAATCTCCGTTCCACTATATATATATATATATATATATATATATATATATATATATATATCGATTCAAACGTTGGATGAATATAATCGTTTCACAGCGATATTAAAGAAAAAAGAAAAAAAAGATCATTCTTTAAAACTCGTATTTACCGGTTATGTAAAGCGTTCTTATTAAAGGCATCCGACAGCGCAAGTCGGAAAACAAAGAACGGGAGATTAAAAGGCGTGGCGATTGCGACATCGGAACGGAATCGACCAGCCGACGAATGGCTGGTCGGGTTGGGGCAATTCGAGATCACAATATCGGCTAATTAGTTTACGTAACACGAAAATCGGCGGGCCAAGTCGGATCCCGCGAATTCGGGGAAAACAGGAAGGAACGGCTCGGCCAGTGATGGAGCCAGGCCTCATTTCCTCCGGCTGACCGGCCACTTCCTGGCGCCGTTTAATTAATGTCGTTCGCTATCGCGGGCAGAAAGCGGAGAAAAGGAAAACTGTAAATAGCCGAATACGCGCGACAGCTGGACCTACTTTATTTCTCCAATCCGGCGGAATAATCCGTGAAACTATTCTCGAAACGCTACACCTCTCCGTTTTCGCCATTGTGCTACACTTTTTCTTTTTTTCTTTTTTCTTTCGCCAAGATAATTTCTCCTTCTCCAATCTTCAAAATATATAAAAATTTAACATTTTCGCGTAAATTACGAAATTTTAACTTTATGAAAAGATCAATCACGATAATAAATATATAGCCTTCGATCAACCCCTGCTTCCCAAATAAAATCTGATTAAAAAAAAGAAAAAAAAGGAAAAAGAGACTAACCAATGCGCGTTGTGCCCGGTCGGCGTGGAGGTGGGCGGCGGGCTGTTCCGCCTGTTATTACTCGTGTCGTCCTGCAGCGACAACGACTCGCTGTTCATCTTGAAGGTTAACCTCTTCAGCACGTCGTCCATGGATCTCTTGGTAGTCGCTGTGGTGGCGTTCCCGCCGTTGTTGTTGTTGTTGTTGTTGTTGTTATTATTCTGG
This sequence comes from Apis mellifera, assembly GCF_003254395.2. Lineage (NCBI taxonomy): Eukaryota > Metazoa > Arthropoda > Insecta > Hymenoptera > Apidae > Apis > Apis mellifera. The sequence continues at coordinate 9,619,079 of NC_037643.1, read as the reverse complement.
GTGACGGTGTTGTTGTTGTTGTGATGAGGATGGGTGGGGTAATAGGGGTCGACGGTTAAGGGTGTGGGGGGCGAGCCGCACTCGGAGGAGCTGGCGGGTTCCACGACACCGCCCGACGACGAGGATGTGTTCGTGTGGTGATGGTGGTGGTGATGGTGATGATGGTGGTGGTGGTGGTGGGGGGGATAATGGTAGGCAAGTGCCTCCTGCCCCGTCAACACGATCCTCTGCCGCTTGCTGGTCCGCAAGGAATTCGACGATGGCGAGGGCGAGTCCCTGAGATCGGGCTCGCTGGTTGTCGCCGGCGACGAGCAGCCGGACGACTCGCAGTCACCTCCCCTCTGGTGGGGGTAACAGTCCTCGATGTCGACGGGGGTGGTGGGACCCTCTTCACCGACGGCTACCTCGCCACCGGGACCACCGGTCACCGACGAGGTCGTGTCCTCCTCCTCCTCGTTTGCGCCTGCCACTGTACCCGTGCCGCCCCCGCCCTCCGATAGCTTCGTTGGTGGTGACTTCCTCTTTGAGGACATCCTCAATCTGCAACGATTCGGAAGAGGAATTAATATTTTTTTCTTTCCTTTTCTCAATATACGAATTCGAATCGAAACGAAAGGGAAAGGGAGGGGAGATGTACGTGGATTGTGCCGGTAATAATTATGTCATTCAGTGATGGAGGTAAAAATCGATGAGAACGTTACTTAAGGATCTCTCTGTAAGTGTTACGCTTCTTTCGCGAATTCTTTGCTCAATCTGCAACGATTCGGAAGAGGAATTAATATTTTTTCTTTCCTTTTCTCGCGTGATATACGAATTCGAATCGAAACGAAAGAGAAAGGGAAGGGAGATGTGCGTGGATTGTGCCGGTAATAATTATGTCATTCAGAGATGGAGGTAAAAATCGATGAGAACGTTACTTAAGGATCTCTCTGTTACGCTTCTTTCGCGAATTCTTTGCTCAATCTGCAACGATTCGGAAGAGGAATTAATATTTTTTCTTTCCTTTTCTCGCGTGATATACGAATTCGAATCGAAAGGGAAAGGGAGGGGAGATGTGCGTGGATTGTGCTGGTAACAATTATTTCAGTGTCATTCAGTGATGGAGGTAAAAATCGATGAGAACGTTACTTAAGAATCTCTCTGTTACTTCTTTCGCGAATTCTTTGCTCAATCTGCAACGATTCGGAAGAGGAATTAATTAATATTTTTTCTTTTTCCTTTTCTCGCGTGATATACGAATTCGAATCGAAAGGGAAAGGGAGGGGAGATGTGCGTGGATTGTGCTGGTAACAATTATTTCAGTGTCATTCAGTGATGGAGGTAAAAATCGATGAGAACGTTACTTAAGGATCTCTCTGTAAGTGTTACGCTTCTTTCGCGAATTCTTTGCTCAATCTGCAACGATTCGGAAGAGGAATTAATATTTTTTCTTTCCTTTTCTCGCGTGATATACGAATTCGAATCGAAACGAAAGAGAAAGGGAAGGGAGATGTGCGTGGATTGTGCCGGTAATAATTATGTCATTCAGAGATGGAGGTAAAAATCGATGAGAACGTTACTTAAAGATCTCTCTGTTACGCTTCTTTCGCGAATTCTTTGCTCAATCTGCAACGATTCGGAAGAGGAATTAATTAATATTTTTTTCTTTCCTTTTCTCAATATACGAATTCGAATCGAAACGAAAGGGAAAGGGAGGGGAGATGTGCGTGGATTGTGCCGGTAATAATTATGTCATTCAGTGATGGAGGTAAAAATCGATGAGAACGTTACTTAAGGATCTCTCTGTTACGCTTCTTTCGCGAATTCTTTGCTCAATCTGCAACGATTCGGAAGAGGAATTAATATTTTTTCTTTCCTTTTCTCGCGTGATATACGAATTCGAATCGAAAGGGAAAGGGAGGGGAGATGTGCGTGGATTGTGCTGGTAACAATTATTTCAGTGTCATTCAGTGATGGAGGTAAAAATCGATGAGAACGTTACTTAAGAATCTCTCTGTTACTTCTTTCGCGAATTCTTTGCTCAATCTGCAACGATTCGGAAGAGGAATTAATTAATATTTTTTCTTTTTCCTTTTCTCGCGTGATATACGAATTCGAATCGAAAGGGAAAGGGAGGGGAGATGTGCGTGGATTGTGCTGGTAACAATTATTTCAGTGTCATTCAGTGATGGAGGTAAAAATCGATGAGAACGTTACTTAAGGATCTTTCTGTAAGTGTTACGCTTCTTTCGCGAATTCTTTGCTCAATCTGCAACGATTCGGAAGAGGAATTAATTAATATTTTTTTTCTTTCCTTTTCTCGATATACGAATTCGAATCGAAACGGAGGGAAAGGGAAGGGAGATGTGCGTGGATTGTGCCAGTAACAATTATGTTATTCAGTGATGGAGGTAAAAATTGATGAGAACGTTACTTAAGGATCTCTATGTAACTGTTACGCTTCTTTCGCGAATTCTTTGCATTATATAAAAAATAAAAGGGAAAGGGGAGAGGGGATCGATTGTCGATTGATGACATAGCGGTAGAATTCTTGCAAACGTGTGAGGATACGTTTTGTCAATATAAGTTAATGTAGCCAATCCTTTAAAACGTTCGATACGTTCGTTTGTTTTCTCCGTTAGCGCTTACACTGTTTTTAACGAAATACACGCGTGTGAAGTGGTAGCTTCGCTTTCCTGCCAGAAAGAAGATATTTCCCGCGGAGTATTACATGTCCTCGCGTATCTGTGATAATATTTTATCACGCGAAGATGAAATTTTTTTTTTTTTTAATTAATTCGAAACTATCTAAATATCCAGATTTATTTATAGATTGAATTTATTCGAAGCGAGTAAAATCAACGGATATTAAATCATCGAGATAAGCCCTACTATATACAAATATACACGCGAATATATATATTTTTTCACATATTTCTTCTAGAGAAATGTTCGAGTTGTTGTCATAATACGACAATGTCGAATCTTTTTTTTTCCTTTTTTTGTTTCTTCGCTTCGAATCCTCATGTTCACGGAGCATTTTGTGTCCATGTGTCGTTGCGTAACGATTACAAAGTTGCAAGTGCATCGCGCGACGGGTCGGGATTTATCTCTGCGGCTGTTGGATGCAGTTACGAATCTCGTTATAATTCATAACGTAACCGTCGGCGCGGTTGTAATGCTATCACGTGTGTTGTCGATAAGCGATCGCGAGAGGCTATTCTTCGTTCGAGACTGGAAGGGAGGGAGGAAGGGGGGAGAGAAGGAAGAATGGCAACCGCGGGAGTGTGAGTGTAAACGTATCGGAGAGAAGTCGGACGATCTTTGTCTTAGGAAGGCATTAACATTAACGATTTCAAGAGCGACGGCGACTGCTCACTGCTTTAAGGATTCCCCTTCTTATAGTTATTAATATTTATTAATCATTTATCTCTTTTATTTCTCAAGTCCAATTCAAAGGCAAGACGATTGCAACACTTATTGTAACCATATCTTCTTGACGAGGTTGCAACAATCCAAAGTCAAAAGATCTTTTTCTTAATGGATTATTATTATAGTTTATGTGTTGTGCAATTTATTTTCGTTCCGTTTTCCATTATATCGTGTTAAATTTCCATGTCCAATCTTCTTAACACTTTGCACATGTAACGGATTCTTCTTCTTTTTTAAAATATATACATTTAATTTCTACGCAACACTTTTTACCCCCCCAAAAAAAATTTACTCGAAACATTAATCTGCTATATCCCAAAAACAATTTATATCGAATCTCTTGCTCCCTATTACCGATCCACCTAACCCATCCCCTAAACTCAATTCAAAGACAGACAGAGCTACACCTACATCATCGTCCAAGGGTCTCCAGATCGCCTCCTTGCGCCTATTCACCGTCTAACTCTAAACTCTATCCGTCGCTAATTTGGCCCCGGCCAGTCCACCAATTTCCGTCTCCAAATTACCGAATCTAAATCTAAATCTCGCGATCGACCTTAGCCGAGAGGCCGGGTCTGTGACGGATTACGTAATCGAACGTAAGGCGCAATAATCGAGCGCGATTATATCGAGCGTCGGATTATTGTTGTGTGCGCGTGTTGTAATCGCCACGCTCTCTCTATCCGTCAATCGGTTGCAGGGAAGGGGGAGGAGGAGGAGGAAGAAGAAGAAGAAGAAGAAGAAGAAGAAGAAGAAGAGCTCCGATTATCTTCGTCTTCTGGCGAAGCGGAGGTTGCGAGGTCAGCGCCTTAGCAGCGTCCAAAATCACCAGACGATATTCCACAGATTGGCCTTTTATCGAAAAATTTGATTCGAGATCGGAGTCGCTTCGTTCGAACGAATTCGTGGATCCGTGGATTTGGCCAACGTGATGGGAATAAAGTAAAATTTTCATTATCGAGGCAATTTTTTTTTCTTGCTAGATTTTTATAGATATTATAGAAAAAAGGAAGGAGAAGGGAGGGAAAAAATCTGCTGATTCAGAGAGATACGTAGATTTAGAGGTCACAGAGGTTCGAGCTGCCAGATGCGATCGTTTCGATCGAACGATAAATAAATATTTATATTTGTGTCAAAGAAGAATTGGAAACGATCAATCATCGTTTCAACTATGAACAGAGGAGTTGTAATAGTTGAGTGAAGTTGAGAATTAAAGTTTCCAATTAAAGTAATAGAGGAGGGATGGCGATTAAAGCGCTTGAGGTAATTGCGATTTTTCTAATTGTTATCCTCCTTGTATATTTTGTATATAATATAGAAATAATAATGTGTACATGCGTAATTTTTTTTATTGTGCGGGAAACAATTGAATAAGATCGGGAACTGATTGAAGATAGATCGAATTAAGATCAGACTCTAATAGAATTTACAATGATCGTGACAATAGAATTGAAGAATTCTAGAAGAACAGAAATATTATTCTCTCTTACCTCTCTTCTTTATATTATTCTCTTGTTTCTTATAAATTTCTGAGAGCAGAGATATTTCTTCTTCTTCTTTTCTTTCTTTCTTTCTTTTTTTTTTTTTGCAGATAAAAACAAAAAGAGAAGAGAAATTACTAGTTATGAATCGCAATGTTATCTGTCTTTTGTATTGCAGAATAAGTGTTGAGAATAATATATAATTATATCTGATTTTAGGAAGCAGTCACGGTATAAATATCACGAATATTATCCGGAAATGAAGCGATTTCAAAGATCGGTTTCTCAGATTAAAAAGAAGAAAGAAAAAAAAAGGAGAAGAAAATAAAAAAAGTTGCAAATTGTAAAATTATACAATTCACTTATTTTTCATTTTTTCGCATAATAATACTTCGCCTGCTAATTGGTATTTATCTATGATATCAGATTAATCTTTCCCATCTAAATATATATATCTAAAACGTATTTAAGTGAAAATCATAATATTTTGTTCTTTAAATTTTATTGTTTCATATTTCAAGATTTTATTACACTATTACTATATATTTAGCATAATCGTGCGAGAGTTTATAATCCACCATTCTAACTATAGTTTACTTTGTAGCATATTCTATTTCAACCTCGTGCTACCATGTTAGCATCTTTACTGCAATAGATATATATCTAAACGCAGAAATCTATTGTTAGTCTCCGCCACTTATTTTCCAATATGCATCGTTAAAACCTTAAATAAGATTTAATAACTCGTAATTTAATATAATCGTTTCAAATTATTATCAGATTATTTTATATAAATTCATCGTCTATAATTTCATCTTTTTCTTCTTCTTTTTTTTTTTTTTTTACATTATTCAACGATTTCGAAATAAACGTTTCTATAATTCGAATTGTTCAAAAACTTCATGTCGAAACAAAAAGTTTACGATAATCCGCGTGATAACGTTTGGAATTGAATTCGAATAAAAAAATATAACAAAGAAAAGAAAAATCTTCTCGTCCCATTCCCAAAAGATTTTATTTCCTCCTGTTTTTATAAACAGGATATCGATCGACGCGTCTCGTCGCAATAAATAAATTCGTTGTTTAACGAACGCGCGCAGCTAGCTTTTTTTTCTCGCGAGAACACGCGTGCACGCCTCGAGCCTCGTGCGATGATTGGCCACGAGGAACACGTGCTTCCTCACGAGTTCGCCGCAGCCAATGTCACATGTGCTCGCACCGGATAAAGGATCGCATCGTCGGCGTGTCGCTTTCAAAATCCTAACTGAAATGTATCGAGTAAAATTGTTTAAAATAATGTTTGCAATACATCATTTGCGAACAATTTGCATAAACTAGAAGACGAGAAGAAGAGGAAGAAAGATTATACGTACGTATATTTTTCTTTCTTTTTTTTCCATTCTAAATAAATAAGGACGATTTATTTTCCCTCGATTTAATTAGAGCAAGTTTAGAGCGCACTGAGGAGTGAGGAGATTTAGGATGAGGAGATTGTGGTCGAAAGTCCATAGAGCCGTGTCCTCATTGATCCCGGACTCGAGATAATCGAGGGTTACAGACGCCGAATTTCTTCTCGGTTTGTGCTTGTACTTTGACGGCGTTTGACACAACAGAGACCGCTATTTTTACGCGGATCGTCCGTTTTTAGCTTCGAATACCTCTAAATATTCTTTGTACGATCGGCGCGGCCATTCTTATTCTCTTTTTTCTTGTTTTTTCTTTTTCTTTTTCTTTTTCTTTTTTTTTTTCTCGAAATGGAGAATCGATTGCGTAAACGTATACGTTCGAATATCCTTCGTTTTAGCCTTTGCCTCTTCAGATAAGATATACACGTAGCAAAAGACGTAGCACTACGTCAGAGAATGAAATTTTGTGACGCGTTATTACGTCCTGAAATTTTTTTAATGTTTTAAATGAAAAAGAGTTACGTAATAATAATAATAATAATAATAACGAAAAGAAAAAAATTCAATTATGAAATAATGTGCGAGAACGAAGAGCGAGATGTAATAAAAAAAAAAAAAAAAAAAAGAACGTACATACGATGATTAAATTAAATATTCGATTAAAAAAAAAAAGAAAGTAAAAATATAAACCGAGTATCGCAAACAAACTCGATAATTCCGAATCATTACATAATTAATGATATCAGTATTACATATACGTATACATATTTTGATGAACGAAAAATTACTGTTGAATGAACAAATTGCTAATCTTATCGATTTTCTGTTCGCGAAATGAAAATTTTTTTTAAGATTATTACGATTCCGTATCTCCGGTCGAGAGTAAGAAAAAAAGAAAAAATAAAAGAAGAAAAAAAAGATGGCACGGAAATTCGGCTTCTTTCGGCTAAAACATGTACCAAGGAGAAATCGAGTAATTTGAACACAGCTCGTGGCAAAGCGAAACTCTTTTAAATCCGTAAAAAAAAAACCGACCTCGCAAAATCCGCGCTGTTTTTAAAATTTCATTTTTTGGAGTTAAAAATGTGCAAATAGGCCGTTCAATCTTCCAAATTGCGTATACCGTGCACGAGATGGAAAATGTGGAATTGATAAAAATCAATGGATCTATTTATATCGTTCAGTGTTTTTTTTTTTTCAATTCAGAGCGAGAAAAAGAATCTTATCGTTGATAAATTAAATATCGCATCGTATCCGAGTATTTTCGCGAAGACACGCGAAAAAAAAAGAAAAGAAAAGAAAAAAGAAAAAAAGTAGCTGTTATAAGCTGTATACGTAAGAGCAAGAGCGCGTATGAACTCATTAGTAAGAATGCATCAACTGTGAATGAAACTTTGATCGCGAAGGTTATCTCGTTAAGAACAGGAAATGCTTTTACTTCAAACATTCTGAAAGGAAGGAAAATAGTTATACGCTACGCAATTTCGTCATTTCTTCTACAGGATTTCTATTATTCGAGCCAACAGATGCGATTTGTTTGGATAAGGAAAAATATCTCTGACTGCCGTCATTTTAAACTGCCATATTTTTAGAAAAGAATAACATAATTAAGGACTACTCTCCTCTAACAAGCTCCAAGGGCCAAATATTTTTGCCAATTTTCCAATTTTCCTTTCTTTATCGAGAAATTTCGAATAATTAAATCATCACGCGCCACTTCGACGTATAATTTTACGCGAAATTGAATTAATTCCCCCAATTTTTATCATATTTTTTTTTTTACGTGACCAATGCATCACTTCTTTTTCTCCACATAATCGTTCGACGCCAATAAGACGTTTAAAAATTGTATTAAAATTTAAAAATCCACAATATTACTATCCTACCTTCTATACAAATGGAATTTCACGTTCGACAGAATGGGGAAATATTTTCGTACGACCGTTCGATTCGAGGCGCACAATGAAAATGTCGCGATTAACGCTCCGTCCCGTATATAAATATGGATAGGACGTTTGGCGGGAAACCGATGGCGCGCACCGCGTGAAATCGAGAGATAAATTTCGCGCGGAGGCGGCGGCCGCGATTCTATCATTGTCGCGTTGCTCGTCCCTGCATTTCCATTGTCCGAACGAGATCTCTCTTTCTCTCTCTCTCTCTCTCTCTCGCCCGCCTCGCAGAGAAGAAGCGCGTGTATTTCTGTCGCGGGTTAGAAGTAAGAGAGGAGGAAGAGGACACGCGCGCGTAATTACTTCGCGAAACATGGATCGCCTAGGCCGTCTAGGAGGCGGAACGAAAACACGGGGAAAAATATATTTTTAACCGCCAGATGCTGTCAAGGACCAAAATCGCGAGATAGAGGGAGTCACTGTTCTCTCTCTCTCTTTCTCTTTCTGGATGGACGAATTTGGTATATCGTGAAAGGATATCTGGTCGATGTTTCTTTTTCTCTTTTTTGTTCGTTTGATAAATATGTATATGTATGTGTGTATATGTTGTTCCTTTTATCTTTGGAAGTGAAAGTTGAAGGAATGGAGAAAGGAATTGAATTTTTTTTCACGGGATCGTGATTGATCGTGATGATAAGTGAAAAAAGGAAAAAAAAAAATAGAAATTTGAGCGTGACATTTGGAGAATGGAGGAAGATTGAATTTTTATATGTATATATAGGATAAGATGATGGATGAGTGATGACATGAGAAAAATGGAAATCTTTTTGTCTAATAATAGAACGAGGAAAATTGATTTCCTGTTTGAGTGTGAAAAAATTAAGAATTGTGAAAATTGTTGATTTTTTCCCCCCTTTTTTTTTTTCTTTTGTGGAAATGATGATGATGTATGACACACGAAAATGAAAATAGAATGAGGAAAATTTTACAATGAAGCTATTCCAAGTCAGATATCAACTCGACTAATCACATCAATGTTTTAATCAATTCTTCAAAACCTATGTAAGTTTAACATCCATCTTTTTATTTCTTTTACTTTATATCTAAAGCTGATGATACAATTTGCTATTTCTGTATATCAGAGAAAATTGAAAATAATAACCGATTAATGCATTAAAACCAGACTAATGAATTATTCCTATTAATCAAAACCAATCACCAATCTTTAAAGAAAATAGATCAAATCGAAGATTTTTTGAGAAATCCCTTCTTCTTTTTTTCCCAAAAAGACATGATATCATTAATATCGATGAGATACAACGAACAATAAAAAATACAAGTCTGACTACCAATCAAAGAATATTTTTACAAAATATTCTCGTCTCACGCTAGATCAATCCATGACAGATCCACGATAGATGAATTTCAATGGTTGAGAAATACATTGAGAAGAAAATTTCCATCAGTTTCCGGGACGTGTAGGATCGTAATCCGACATCCGGCCAATCCGGTGCGAAGAAATTAGCCGGCTCGAAGTTCAGAGTTCGCGCTTTTGAACGTGCCACCAGCTCCTCGACGAGAGCTACGAGTTTCTGATAACGGGCCGACATCGATAAACCGTCTCATCCATCGCGAACGCGAAGATAAATCAGCGAAATCCCTTCCCCTCTCCTCGATTTTCTGCTCGACAACAGCTCCATCTCTCTCTCCCACTTTCCCCTTTCTGCGCCGCTCTTTCACTCGCCGCCATGCAATCTCCATTCATTCAGATACCGATTCATTAACTTGCTGAAATGAGCAATTACACGAGTAATTTTTTCTCTCTCTCTCCTCTCCACGCCGCTTCTTCCCTCTGCCCCGCGACTTTATCCCTGTCATGCAGCCATCTCTCACCGATCTTCCACCGATGAAAATGTCTATTCCGTCCCGATGAAAGAGAAACTTTGTACAAAAGCCCGTAACAAACCTTCTCCTGTTATTCTTTCTTTTTTTTTTTGTTTCTTCGCTAGAAATCAACCTTTTCTAACTAACCCTTCGAGTTTCTTTTTCCCTCTTCATCGTTCCCTTGTTCCCTCTTTTCCGAACAATGTCATAAATTCTTGGGAGACCGTTACTTGACTCGGTTATCTACGTAATCGATGAAACGACACGGCTAGTTTCTCGTACGGAATAATGGTTCCCAGTCAGTTTCTATTTAATCTATTTATTTTAAAAAATTCTTCTCACTTTACCTCACCTCAAAGAAAGAAAGTTTTGTATTCTCTCACACATTTTTCTCTCTTTCCGAATCGTACGAAATGTAATAATCAAATAAGAATAAATCGAATATCCATTAATTTAAAAAGTTAAGATTTTTTTAAACAAACGAATATAAAAATTTCTCTCTGTGTATATAAACTATCTTCATCTATCATTTTTTTTTTCCTTCGAATCGTAACTCCTTTTCGTAATATCAGATGAAACCGAGAAAATTACGATTTGCACGATCGCATTGTAGAAGAAGAAGAAATATAATGGGATGGAAGATAGTCGAGTTCGAACGCGTAGTTCCCTCGTATCTCTCGTCGTATTATTACGACTATCGTAAACGATTCATTATGAAATTGGCCGGTTCTAGAATCGTAGAGGTTTCGACGCCATTTATCTGGTTCCCCGCGTACGAGCGAACACAATGCTCGGCCGACTTATCGGGAAAGGTCGAACATCCCGGCTACATTTATTACACAGATAATTTATCTTTGTACACCAATGTTATGGCTGCATTTAAAATTGTGCCTGCCTCTTATCGTCCATGGATGCGACCGTAATTCCTTGTTATCGTGGCGGCGCTCGCGATCGAACGTTATAATAACTACTTCCTGTATCGGGACGAGAGAGAGGGAGAGAGAGAGAGAGATGTGGAAATCGACCCGACCGTATTCGAACTGTATGCAATAATCTCTTTCTTTCGAGATCGAGATTAATGAGAGGAGGATAGAGATGGAGATAAAGTATTTGTATTACGTGTTTTTCCCTATTTCCATTTACGATGGCACGTGATTGTTATCGGCTCCCTCGTGATCCGTGCATTGTAATTTCTACGTATTCAAATGATGATCGATGATGAAACGATGAACGAGGAGTGGGAAAATGTGTTTTTTTTCTTTTTTCTTACAGAGAAAATTTGTAGATCGTGCTTCGAATATCGTGCGTTTGAAAGAAATAAAGAGATTATTTAAACTTCCTTAACAAAGTAATTTAATGGGATATAGTTTGATTAGAATGTAACTTATTCTTTTTCACGATGGAAAAGAGATTAGTTGGATTTTGATTAAAAAGAATTAGAAAATAGTTAATAAGAGCAATTAATTATTTTAAAATTCGATCGAAAGCTTTTCAAATCGTTAGATTGATTCCTATTCTGAATATTGAAGATTGTAATTAATAAAGTTGTTTGATCAATAATTCAATAATTCATTGGAATTCAATTTCAACCTGAGGAAATTATTATATATTTACAAATCAATCGAGCCAACAATCTAATCGCCTAATTTCGATTCTCAATGACGTTTAACAAACTTTCAACTTTGACGAACTTTCAACTTCAACTTACCAATTTAGAAATAAATTCATCCCTAAATTGTTTCCAAATTTTCTATCGAATTCCACAATTATCCCTATTCATTTCCATCCCCCGTATTTTATATTTACTTTCTTCACATATCGTATGAAAGAGAAATTCCTAAAAATAATAAGAATAATAAAACATTCAATTTTTCAATATTCCACTCCAAATTAATTAAACTCCTTTACCAATTCTCCTTTCTTCTATACATCTCACACGCATAGATTCCTCGAAATGATTAAGAGACAAACAGGAGAAACTTTCACTTTCAAAACGTCACTTAACGCCATTTTAAAACGTCAAATTTCTTGTTCCACAACCACGAACTTCGAACTTTCACATTTGAACAGCTTTGATCGGAAAAGTATCAACAAGTCGATCAAAACAAATTCCAGCGAAATTTCCACCGCGAGGGCGACGCGTTCGTCATCCTCGTTCGAGAACAATCGAGTTAACACGCTCGGGCGCGTGAAATCGTGTTTCACAATCGGTTTCTCGGCCCCCCCTCGAGCCCGTCGTCGAGACCAATTAAAGGGCCTGGCGGTGAAATTTTTCGAGGCGACCGGCGCGCAAGCCGACGCTTGACTTTCTATTAGTGGCACAATGGGAGCGTGGTTTTTTGGGGATGCAGCATCTGTTCGGGCTCGAGTGGCCGCGCAGGGGTGGCGGTGGTGTGTTGGAGGGTAGGGAGGGGAGGACTCGACAGATCGACTTCCGTCACCGTTCTTGCGGGATGCGCGGGAGGGGCGTCCCGGGGGACGTCTAATAAGGGACGTGGAGGGTGTATCGTTTCTTGAAAAGTGGACCTTCGGGGAGCGGAAGTTGGCGGTCCAGAGAGAAGAAAATTGACCGGCTCGAAGAACAATCTGGAGATCGTAAAGCGATCGAAGCCGTGGTTTAAATTGGCCTGATTTATGGGGAGGGTGGTGTAATTATGGAAGAATAGAATAGACGTCAATCGAGATATACCTCTATTAATTTTTGTATTGATTGAGAGACGTGCACGTTGGATCGTGCGAAGCGATTTCATTGGTCGGATATTATAAAAAGTAATCAGGATATTAAATCTTTTTTATTATAATATTATTTCCAATACAATATCAATAGTCTTATTAATCATTTCATTTGGAATAACTAAATATTAGATTATTAGAAAAAAAAATTATTTTAAACTGACCAATGGATTCTTGAAGAAAACATAGCACAAGAAGAAAAAGGAAGGAAGAAGAATCATCTATCTATCATAAAAAATAAATCTTATTATTACTATAGAATATATGTCCTCGAATAAAAGGATTTTACTCGACTGAAATTCGATATTCCAAGAGAGATCTATCAAAGCAGAGTAATAAGAAGCCGTAGGAAACAAAGAGAAAAATATATATATATATAAATGCGAACGAAAGGTTCGAGGCGCGAAACTAATTTCCGAGAAGGGAGCGAGGGAAAGCGATCGGGGCTTAAATATTAAATTCATTATATCCCGCGTGGACCGATGATGGAAGCGGTATCCCGAGTGCTTTATAATTAAGTCAAGCAAGGCGCTGATTACGCCGATATATATATATATATAGTGTATAGCAGGAGGAACGAAGGTATGCGCTATTGACTAATTTCGCGGTGTCGAAGGCCCAAGGCCCTTCGCCCGTACAATACCGATAAGAGATCATTAATTTACTTTCTCGTATTCTCTGTTCTCGTTATCTCAATTACTTCTTCTTTTGCTTCCGCGCCGATTCGAAGCGGAGGGAGAGGAGGATGGAGAGGGAGGGTGGATGGAAGAAATAATAATACGGACGGAGGCAATCGTGAATCAACGTTTACACGTGGTACACGTTGAAAGAATGATGAATGGATCGGCCGATGGAGAAACCCTTCCGTCGTGTGAAAACTTGTTATACGTCGTGGAATCGGAGGAAAAATGTCGAGGCGAGTTTATAGAAAGATACACGTTGCCAAAAATCGAAAGAATCGCAGATGACCCGGTTTCCCTCGCACGTGTGATCACTTCCCCTCTTCCCCAAAACTCGATCAATTTCATCGAAACAAAAGCGTTGTAATCCATCAAACATTAAGAGAAACAATCATTAAAAGAAAACAACCCTATGGAGAGAGATGGAAAGCGATCACAAAAATTCAAGAAGCGAAAACAAAAAGAAGAAGAAGAAGAAGAAGAAGAAGAAAAGAAAAACAAGCATGTTTCTCTTTAACGGGAAGGGTACGGCAGTCTTCTGAAGAGTAGAAGAGGTCAGGGGTTCTCAAGCTCGTCGTCTCTCGTTCTAAAACCAAGCCGAGGAAAACCTTGGCGAGTAGAGAAAAGCCATATCGTTAGTATTCTTTATAGGACCGCCGTGGGATATGCTCTACATAATGGAGTCCCAGCTAGCGTCTCTTCTTTTGAAGCCGCGTCGACCGATCTCTTGTTTATGTATGAGCGGGTGCGGACCACACCCGCGCCACCACACCGAGCCACGGTCCACACGCACACGGCCACCAGACGACGTGAACGGGGCGTCGTCGTGAGCCATGTCGTCGTCGCGACGCTATCACAGAGAGAGAGAGAGAGAGAGACAGAGAGAGAGGAGGGGGGGTCCAGGCAAGCCTGGAGCTGTTCTCTACGAGTCTTGGTCGGTTTTCACGAACTCGACGACGACAGAGAAATGCGACGAGAACAGGCACATTCACCGGGAACCGACAACGGTGTCCGCCGCACTGTAAAAGCAATCTTCCGTCAGTCTTTCCTCCTTGTACCGAGAATACGTTATCAGCGAACCACAGTCGCCCCCTGTCCACACACGGTTTTCCATCAGGGTGCAGAGTTTTCCGCAAAAATTTTCGTGCGATTCGTTTCCACGTTTTATTATTACCCTTCTGTTAATGTTCGAATCGTTTGTGAAAATCTTAATTAGATTCGCTTTATCATTCCTTCAACAATTTCTTATCGTTACGTTATTTTGCAATATTTGAATTTCCCGCGAAAATCTTGCGTATCTTTGAATTTCCCGCGAGAATCTTGCGGTGATCCGTATTTATAATTTTTTTTTACAAAAAATTATCATCTTTCGTAATATATTTTTGACGAATTTCTTGAAAATTTCCGCGAAAACAATGGCAAGATCTCGTTCAAACTTTCGAAAACTTTTCTTACAATTATTAATACAGGGGCGTTAAAATGAGATTGAAGAGCATGATGGCTGGTTTTGAAAAATTGTCAGGTTTTGGAGGAGACGTTTAGATAGATTAGAGGGGTTCTTTGTTTAGCCGGTCTCTCGAGACAGTTGATGTATTCCTTTAGACGTTTCGGATACGGCAACTATTATTGTCGTATCTTTGGACGCCTGCCGCGCCTTTTGTGCACCGGTCTCTCGATATTCGCGGTCAGCCGGTTTGTCCGTCTCGTTACGCCGATCAGCGAACGAGACCTTTGTTATTGTAATGGCCATTGCTTAGGAGCATGTATTGTGTTAAAATGTAAGTATATACAGAATGTCTGTATACGAAGTCTGGTTCCTCGATAATAGTCTCTGGACAAGTTTTCTTTTTTCCCCCCTTTTTTTTTTCCCCTACCTACTGTTAATTTTAACAATCACGTTTTACGTGACCATAAAATTACGATTATTATTTACTTCTTTTTTTCTTTTTAAATAAGAAAAAAAAAGAAGAAGAAGAAGCATAATGGGAAAGAGATATAATAGCGAGACTGATTGAAATGATTGAACGACATATTTATAGCATCCGGGAGTTATCTTTAGGGTAATTAATGGCCAGTAAGGGTTAAATGCTTCGAAGCTTGTAATAAATTAGTTGCTACGTGTATATATATATATATATATATATATATATATATATATATATGTTATACGCGTTTGGTAATAATATAGGAAGTTAAGACTAATTTATCATTTTGCGGTAGTATTATATAATTGGAAAAATGATATTTTTACACGTGTTCCTAACGTGTGTAAGAGAGCGCGTTGAAAAAAATCTAATTGTTAAAAATAAATAAAACGTTAAAGTCGAAACACAAACATTTTCTTCGCAAAGTAATCTTTTTTTTCCAGTTCGAATTCCATTCAGAATACCCTGTGAATACATATAAATTCATTCACTCGCTGCTAGACTGCGCACGTATAATAATACGTATCTCTCTGCATCTTTGCATCCGGGCCCCGTGATACAGGCTTGGCCTATATAAACACGTGATATATCGCTTTTATCTGATTCCAACATTCTGTCGAAAATCTAAGATTTAAGCTCGAGATCGAGCTTACTGAAGAAACAAATACTTCGCCCGGTGTCGAAACACCGCTCTTCAACGCTCGGATCAGATAGATACAGACATAAATGTAATCCTCCGGTTTATTAATTTAATTTCTTTAATTTTCCTTATCTCAACGCAACATCACTCTACGTACGAGTTCGAAAAAACGCTCCACCTTATGCTCGTCGTGTTAATCGTGAGCAATGTGGAGCGCACGGCATTACGATTCGTCGAGCGCGAGCACGTGCATTGAAATCGCGCGTTGCGGCACGTAAAAGCACACGTGACACGCCTTATCTCGCCGCGTAACATTCGGCGAAACATTCGTACGACTCGATACTTTTTTTTTTCTTTCTTTCGTCGTCTTCCCCCACGATCGATTATTCATCGACGCCGGATTATTCGTTTAAAAAAATCGTCCAATGTCGATCGGTTAACTCGATTTGCGAAACGCGAGGGGATGAAAGGAGGGAAGGTTTTCAACGTTCGTTTCGAGTGTGGGGTGATTTTCTGATCCAAGTTTCGAGGGTCGGTTGCGGATGCATGATTTTGTCGAACGAGTTTCGCTTCCGGGATTTTTGTAAATTATCGGGGATGTATATCGTTTTGGAGTTAATTTTTTTTTTCATCGATTTATAATCAAATAATTCGTCCGCTTTGTCGAGTATTTTCAATGAATCAACGAGAAAATATTTTTATTTTTAGATGTATTTTTTTTTTTTAATGATCAATCGATCAAGCTTAATCAAGTTATTATAATGATTAATCGATAAATATGTATTGAAATTGAAATGCGAAGAAAGAAATGTTTACTCGTGTTAAAAGTTACGAAATGGAATATCTATCGCTCTGCAAACGAACATCTTAATATTCTGGTCATATACTTTAAAAATTACATGTTTAATTTGCAATTGATATTATTCTGGAATCTAATCTTTACACTTTGACACATTGTAACTTACTTGAAGTAATAAATAAATTGTGATTGATAAACACGTGATTTTTTTTTTTTTTTTTTTTTTTTTTACACGCGTAAGATTACAATTCGATTTGTTGTTCACCTAT